>NC_140584.1:751602961-752168516 GCF_964204655.1 Triturus cristatus | reverse complement strand
GTACTGCAGCAACATCTCCTTTCTGAGTTTTAAGGCCCCTGATAAGAAACTCACAACCCCAAAGCACACCATGGGGTAGGAAAGCATTTATAGTAATAATAATGTGGGCCTTACTTGGAAAAATTTGGCGTTTCTAATTAGCAGCAATTTAAACATTTTGCACAAGGGGTCATAAAATTCACAAACAAAGATAAAGTGCAATGTATCCTGCTCAGAGAAGTTGTCACAGGGACATGGCTTTAGGGCACCAGGCATTGTGTAACCCTTGGGAAAGGCTAATAACCAGGGTACCAGAATCAGCCCGAATCTAGTTAAAATGAAGCAATGTTGCACATTGGAAACCAGTAACAAATAAGGCTGTGTCTGTGAACACAGACTCAGTGAGGGCTTGGCTAGTTCCATCCCACCCTTATCGCCTGCTGCTTAGCCAGAAACGTATGTTTAATGTCCCTGATGAATGCCAGGCCTAGGGGGTCTATGATTAGTATACAAGTCAGGGCAGCCTAGCCATGTCATTTGTTCCATAATGTATTTTAACCAGGGGATGTAGGGCCCCCCTCATGGGTGGTACAGTCCGCTACAACAAGCTGGCTCGAAGTGGTGGTTTGCCTAGACCAAATTCTTAACTAATGTATCAGAGGTGCTACAGCAATAAGGTGATGTACCCCAAACTAAGCTTTTCGAGGGGGGGACAGCAAGAAGACCAAGCATACATTTGTTTTCAACCCCCTGAATGACCCTCACATGCTTCTATCCCCACACATCACACTCATATGTGGCCATAGGAATACATTTTTCTCTATACACCTTGAGCAGGCCAGGCACGGGTTTTGACCTCAACCTTTATGCAAAGTCCACCATAGCCCCTCCTGCTCTTGCAAAACATTCTTTTTGAGCAGTCTTTTCGCAGCCCAGGTTCCCCAATCATTAAACAGTACCCCCCAGTAAGGGAAGCTCGACACCTTTGTTAATTTTGCCCCCCTACAAAAAAACTTGCACTTAGCAGCGTTTTTCGTGCCTATCCTCATGGTGTGGGATTTTGAAAAATTAGTGGCTAAATCAAGTAAATTCATAAAATCAATAAAAACATTTAAACGTTTTTGAAGGACTATGGTGGTGCTGGCAAACAACACTGCGTCTTCTGCATACAAAAGTGCAGGGATCAGTTTAGACCCAACTCTTGGAATATCTTAACTGCTGGCTGGGAGGAGGTCCCCTAGCTTGTTGATGAGGTGTTAACAGTAGAGGGGCCAAAATGCACCCCTGCCGGCCCCCTCTCCTGACCTCCCAGGGGTCCGTCATACCGCCATCCTCATTGAACCTCACCGCCATGGTGGTGTTATTGTGGGCGGAATAATGGAAGGTCACCAGATGCGGCTCCATACCCGGCATCCCCAGAATCTGCCACAATTTTGATCTGTTTATCTGTTATGTGTGTGCCCATGTTAAATCCATAAAAGCCATTTGCAGGGTGCCCCTCTTTGCTAATGTATATTTCCCACCCACCAAGTGCAAGTTAATACATTGGTCGAGCATCCCTCTGCCTTGCCTAAATCCATACTGTAAATCACTAATAACATTAAAATTATCTAGCCACGTTGATAAACGATTCAAAATCACCATCCCCTTGATTTTAGCAACTGCATCCAAGAGCAAAATGGGTCGGTAACGGGCAGGATTGTCCCTTGAGCCCTTATTAAAAATAGGAATATTGGCCCAAGAGGGAGGAAAGCTGCATGTACCAGCCGCATTAAAAACCTGTGCCAATATTCTAGCCCAGACCGGAGGGTCAGCCTTAGACAAGTCTGCTGGAACCCCATACGGGCCCGGTGCCTTCCCCCCAGATGTACCCAGGATAGCTCTATAGACCTTGTCTACATTAAAATGAATAGCTAAACTGGGGTCCCATTGTATCTCAGTCCCTTATTGTTTACACTGCCACTTGTTTGTACCAATGCTTGTTACAGACTGTTGTAGACTTCAAATTCATAGTCTGCTGCCCGAGATCTATTGGCCCTTCTCAGCTCCAGTAGTTTACCTGAGAGCTGTCATCTCGAAACGTCTTAAGAAAGGCTTTAAATAGGAGCCACACCCTGTTCTCTTAGCTGGTTATTGAGAACTCTGACCGTGAGCAGCAGCAGCAGATCTCCGGTTTCAGTGAGAACATCTTTGATGACTCAATGCAGGTTGTACATCCCTCCCTTGACCACCATCAGGTAGGATCGTTTTGTTTAGAGGAGCAACATGCTGATATTTGCATATTGACTGGAGCTCACTTTGTCGAAGCAATTTATTGGGCATTTGTTTAACGGACTTGGGCACATGGCGCTGGAGCGCTTCTTTGGGCATTTGCATATTGGAATGTGGCACATAGCACTGAAGCGCGTTTTGGGACATTTGCATAATGGACATTGGCTCATTGCGCTGCAGCGCTTTTTGGGCATTTGCATCTTTGAATGTGACACTTCGCACTGAAGCGCATTTTTGGGCATTTGCATATTGAACATGGCACATCGCGCTGCAGCGCTTCTTGGGCATTTGCTTATTGACTTTGGCACAACGCACTGTGGCGCTTTCTTGAACATTTGTATATTGAACGTGGCAAATCGCGCTGAAATGCTTTCTTGGGCATGTGCATAGATTATATTCATATTACAAGGTGAAACAAACCTTGCATTTGAAACCTGTTGTGCATTATAAAAACCCTTGTTGGAATTAGCGCTGTGAGTCTTAACAGTGTTATATGCAAATCATAATTTAAGAAAGAGACAGTGCAACAAAAGCTAATAGACTCTTATATTAAAGTGTAACTCGCTCTGGAGCATAGTGTTTATGCAAGCACTAGATTAATCATAGAGTCTATATTTTGTTTTAAGGATTATAGGAACAGCAATTCCATTCCTTGTGAAGAAGGTATTAGAGTGACGATTGTTTCACAAGTAACCTGCTTTTCTTTACAGGTATGTTCTTGTTATTTAACCGTGCTTGTTTAGTTCAAGAGTTTACATGGTATATTAGGAAAGCTAACTGAGGACAACGTCTCGTTCCATGTCTCCTTCCCCGCAGTACCCTTCCTAAATCCCTTCCCCCATCTAGCCACTTTGATCCTCAGTGCAATTAAGCTTGAGTCGAAGCTGCTGGAAGGTTGGCTTCTTGAGGCTACTGCTCCTGAGGAACCTAACGATATTTACCAGTTCTGACAATAGGAGACTCAGTTTATCTTTGACCACGGTTGTTAGCACTACTGCGCAATCCAACAACGCAAAGGGTCGTCCATTTCAATGAGGCCCATGAAAAAACATGTAAGTCAGTGGAGCAGGCTTTTGGGCACCAGAAGGCTGGATTTCCATATCTGGACAAGACTGGTGGAGCACACCGCTACTCATCCGATAAGGTGTGCAAAATCCCAATGGCATGCTGCATCTTGCACAACATTGCCCTGAGATGAAACATCCCACACAGTGCAGATAAAGGAGACAATGAAGAGCCAATGGGTGAGGATGTGGAAATGCCAAATGAAGACGACAGTCGTGGAGAGGAAGGAATTGATGTACATCAAGATCTCATTGACAACTTTGCATGAGTGTAAGTATATAATTGCATTTTATTTCATGAAATGTTACACCAACTTTTAATGTAATGAGGATAAAACTCTGTGCTGGCCATTTGTTTGAAAGGCCAAGTAAAGTGTCATCAAGGGCGAATAGTTTTGTTGATCAAAGTTTTGACACATTGACTACTGTGTTCATTTGCTTCTTCATCTTTGGTTGTACTTAGAAAATGTGTTCTCAAATATATTCATATGTAAGGTACCTATTTTGTATTGTAATTTAATATACCTATTTGATTTTCTCTGTTTTAGGACCCTTCACCATGTCATCTTTATTTGAACATTTCAAGGTTTTGACATTTGCAATTATATGCTGTTGTTGCAAATTACAAAGAGAACATGGGTTGATTCTGTGAAAGACACACACAAGATTGGTGTGGTCTTGTACTGAGACAACTTGCACAGTGATTGAATGGAAGTTTGTAAAATTGCATTAGAATTGCTTTCTGTTGAACGTTAGCACCAAGCCAATATGTGGTGCTTGATGTGCTCTAAACACATGTGGTAGTCCACCGAGGGCATTCTAATCTCCCTTCACACTGGCAAAATGCTCATTTTGTGTTAAGTGTATGAAGCTGTTGATTTGTCTCATCATTGTAGAATTGACTTTTTGTAGCATACCACTTAGAGTAGATTGTGACATTTCTCCAGATACTGCAACAGTGTATTGGAATGATTCTATGGCCACCAAATTGAGTATTGTCAGGATGTATGTCTATTGGTGTTATTTTCGTACAATCCCTATTGTGAGACAGAATATCTGACTCCAGCTGATGATGTAATTCAATAATATGTTGCCTATTGAATCTGATTGTTTTGATTCTATCCCCTTGTAAAAAGTATACTGAGTATTTGCGTTATATATGGTTTGTTATGTTTAAGAAAAAATAGACAGATTTTTCAAATTTAATAAACTACTAGTTGATGAGTTTTTGGTCTTGTATTTTCTTGTCGTGGTAGAAATGTGTCCGAAACATGACCTACTTCAAATTAATTCATAAAGAAACAATCATTTAATTATTTACATTTTAAAATGTTTGATGGAAGGAAAAAAATGCATAAATACAGAAAAGGACTACAACACCGGTCTTTGACTTCATTAGTCTTACTTTTATTAAACAAAACAAAATAAACCAAAACAGGATGTAAACCAAAAAGAAAACAAAAAAAAAGGTCAGTCACGGTGAATGAAACCATTATTGAAGAGCCAAAATTGTTTGAAGTCAAATGTCCAAAATACAACTGGCATCAGAAAAATAAATGGTGTCCAGAAAATCAGAAAATAGACCACAGAGTGGATGGTACTCAAACACTGGAGGAAATTAAGTTCTGCATCTCTTGGTGGTCTTGCCATCCTCTCCTAGTGGTCTGGATGAATGTGTGCTGGTGTGAGGCTTGTGGATCCACAGTTGCAGGGAATGAGGTGGGTGCAGGTGTTTCCTGTTGCAACAGTGCCTCCCCTTCTGTGTCTGAGTCGGATGTAGTTGCCCCAGATTTTGTAGGACCACAGAAAGGGGAAGATGGGGCTGAAATACGTATCAGTGTAAATGTCTCGTAGCACCCCAGTCAGGGAGCTCAAATTGGATTTCTGATTTTCCATCTGTGTACTGTGCTCCCTCTGCAACCGCTTCATGCCCTGGAGCTCTGTGAGGACCTGGCCCATCATGTCTTGGGACTGATGCAGGGATCCTAAGACTTGGTTGAGGGTGGCCTGGGTGACAGTCAACCCAGTGGCCTCACCATGCTGGCCCACCGTTTCCCTCCCACGACCACTACCCCCAATACTAGGCCTGGGCAAAAATTTCGTTCCGTTCGCGGAAATTGCGATAATTTGACATTTTTGCGTTCCGCGGAGAGCGCGAAAATGTCAAAAATTCCGGTTTCCGCAGCTTGGCGATAATTTGTTTCTTGCTCGCGCTGTAAAATGATACATTCTCGCGCGCGCGCGATCGCCTTACCTGAATCCCTGCGTTCGCCGACAAGTTTTCTTGATCCGGTCGCGTTCTCCATGAGATGTTGTATTGTTTTTAGCCATTTGCGCTGTCTCGCGACAGTTCGCGCCCGCAGTGACGTCATGCGTCGCGCGATCACGTCTTTCTTCTCGCGATCATGCACCGCGAGAACAACTCAAAACAAGATGGCCGCGCCCGCAAGCAACCACATGGGTAAGTTGGCGACCCGCAACCATGCAGAAAATCTCGCGAACATGCCGGAAAAAAACTTCCGCATCTTTGCGATATTTCTGCTTGTTTGCGATAATTTTAAACATTCTCGCGATAATTTGCGAAGGTTAATTCCGCAAATTCCGCCCACCCCTACCCAATACCCTGTTGCATTAACCCAGTGTATCCCATCCCACTGGTTCCTGCCTGAATAGTAGGTGGTGTCTCAACAGAAACCATTAGGGGGAACAAGATTGATGAAGATATCCAAGGGCTGGGGTGTTGTAACAGCTGGGATGAGAGGTGTAGATGTGGGCTGAGTGAGACTCACTGAAGCCGTCTAGCCAGGCAGACAAAATAGACCAGGCCGCTTCTTTTCATCCAGACTGTCAGGAGTGTAGTCAAACCTGGATGCTTGATCCTGGGCTGGAGTGAAGGTTTCCTCAGTGGCAGATGGTTGGACACATGCACTGGCTGTTGGACCTATTATGAATGTAAAAATATGGATACATTGTAAAAATGTGGATTACACATACAATGAGTTGTAAGCCACAAATCAATCAATCAATCAATCAATCAATCAATCAATCAATCAATCAATCAATCAGGGACTTGTAAAGCGCACTACTCACCCATGAGGGCCTCAAGGTGCTGGGGGGGATCAGCAGTTCCGTTCAGTCAAAAAGCCAGGTCTTGAGAACCTTCCTGAAGGTGTTCTGGGAGGGGGCACGTCTGATGTCGATCGAGACCTTGTTCCAGGTCTTGGCCCCGATGTAGGAGAAGGCTCTTACCCCTGTTCTGGCTCTGCGGATGCACAGGGTTTCGGTGAGGGGGAGGTTGGTGTAGCGAAGGTTTCTTTTGGGTACATGGAAGGTGATTCTCTCGTTGAGGTATTGGGGTCCTGTGTTGTTGAGGCATTTGTAGGCGTGGGTGTGTATCTTGAAAGTGACTCTGTTCTCAACAGGGAGCCAGTGGAGGTTCTGTAGGTGTTGGCTGATGTTCTCATGTCTGGGGATGCCTAGGATGAGTCTTGCTGCAGTGTTCAGTATCGTCTGGAGCTTACAGAGCTGGGACTTGTTGATGCCCGCCGCATAGAGGGCTTTTCCATAGTCCAATCTGCTGGTTATGAGTGTGTGGGTGACTGTCTTCCTTGACTCGGGGGATCCATTTGAAGGTCTTTTGGAGGGTGTTGAAGCAGCTGGAAGTGATGGCATTGAGCTGCTTGTTCATGGAGAGGAAGGAGTTGAGTACGAAGCCGGGGTTTCTGGGGTTGGAGGGCTAGCAAGGGCGGTGAGTATGAGGACTTCTGTCTTCTCCGAGTTGAGCTTCAGGCAGCTGTTGCTCATACAGAATGCAACGTCCTGCATTCCTTCCTGGAAGTTGAGTTTGGTGGTGGTCGGGTCTTTGCTGAGGGAGAGGATTAGGGGTGGGCGGAATTTGCGAAAGTGACTTTCGCAAATTATCGCGAAAATGTTAAAAATCTCCGCAAACACGCGGAAATATCGTGAAGATGCGGAAGTTTTTTTCCCGCCCGTTCGCGGCTCGCCAACTTACCCATGCGGTTGCTCGCAGACGCGGCCTTCTTGTTTTCATTCTTCTCGCGGTGCATGATCATGCACCGCGAGAAGAAAGACGTGATCGCGCGGCCAATGACATTACTGCGGGCGCGAACTGTCGCGAGACAGCGCAAATGGCTACCAACAATCCAACATCTCGTGGAGAACGAGACCGGATCGGGAAAACTTGTCGGTGAACGTGGGGATTCAGGTAAGGCGATCGCGCGCGTGCAAGAATGTATTATTTTACAGCGCGAGCAAGAAGCACATTATCGCTAAGCTGCGGAATGCGGAAATTTTGACATTTTCGTGCTCTCCGCGGAACGCGAAAATGTCAAATTATCGCAATTTCCGCGAGCGGAACGGAAATTTAGCCCAGGCCTAGAGAGGATGAGCTGGGTGTCGTCGGTATAGGATACTATGCTGAGGCCGTTCTGTCAGACGATGGCGGCAAGGAGGGCCATGTAGATGTTGAAGAGGGTTGGGCTGAGTGATGATCCCTGGGGTACCACGCAGTTGATTTCCGTGGGTTCCGAGACGA
Source organism: Triturus cristatus (assembly GCF_964204655.1). Lineage (NCBI taxonomy): Eukaryota > Metazoa > Chordata > Amphibia > Caudata > Salamandridae > Triturus > Triturus cristatus. The sequence continues at coordinate 752,160,647 of NC_140584.1, read as the reverse complement.
AGGGTGGTAGGCTGATTCTTTGGCTTCTGCTGTGTATGCAATTGTCAAATGTTGCAACGTTAAAGGGAAAAATAAATCAATATCATGATTATACATTTCTACGGTATTGTAATTACTTACACAACAACTTCACATAAAGGCAAGAAGATGCCCTGAAATGTTTAAAAACACTAGTAACTATACATGCTATGTACTAACCATTCAACACAATTCAGTAGAGAGGTAAAATATGAAAATAACCAAATCAAGGCATCTGAGGCTAAAGAAACAACATTAGCCATCATATTAACATTACAGAGTACATTGTTCACATATACCACTTATATTCAGCCTACAAATGTACCTACCTTAAAATGATTAACTCAACAAATTTTGTTTTGTGCAACCAATGACACCAATTCATTGGACATGGCCGGGCATCAGCACTTACTTCAGCAGGGTCAGTGTGAATTTGCCCAATGAGACAACACTTCTGTGTCATACAAAGACACACCGATAGGCGGGCCACCACGGTGATCACGTTTTTAAAAGATCAGGCAGCTCCTGGTGCTGCTCAGCACTTGGCTTTAATAATACGTGTGCCCTCCACGCCTGCTGAGTTTTCGCGTCCTTCCCTGCACTGGAGCGAGCTTGGCACCAAGTGAGCAATAGTGTAGACTGGTTCCTGTTCAGCACGCACCACACTGGGGAACACAGTCCCAAGCTCCTTGGATGGTGCGAGGTTTTGGAAAACAATAAATTCATTAACGTACCCTGCAAAACCGGAGATATCATCAAACATCACAGAGGCAATTTGGGCAGCATATCTCAAAAACCATTTTAACCGAGATCTGTTGGCACCTCAGAACATGAACAATCCTTTTCCTGTGCGAACCCAGGACGATGGCAATAGGCTACAATGGTGCCCAATTGATCAGGACACGGCGGGAGACGCAGATTATATTTCCTTGGTACCCATAATAAAGCGGCAAATAAAGAAAGGTAGAAGGGAAGGCGCGCCGGGTCCAAACGGGATCCCGCCCGTCCTCTTCAAACAAGATATGGATTACTGGGCAGCGGCACTTGAACCTCTCTTTCGGGAGATCAGACACACAAACATCTTGCCAGATACTTGGAAGGGCTCCATTATTGCCCCCATACACAAAGCAGGGGATAGGGGCCTTCCTCAAAATTATCGGTTAGTTGCCCTAATCGATAACGATGCGAAGTACTTCGCAGGTCTAATTTTGGAAGAACTAAAAGAATGGGCTACGATGAAATCTCTCATACCTGTCAATCAAACAGGCTTTGTTAAATCAGTGGGGACGACAACAAACATACTGACGATGGGCATGCTTATTGACAAGGCAGAGACAAAAAAATTGCCTCTGCACCTCTGCTATATAGACTATAAAGCAGCATTCGATAACATTAATCGCAACCTACTATGGTCAAAACTCAATGATTGGGGTATCCCAAAAGGCTTGTTGGAGCTGCTAATTAATCTACATACAGACACTTGGATTCAGATCAAGGTGGGGGACGGCTCAATGTTGTCAAGGCGGATACAAACTAATAACGGCCTCAAACAGGGCTGCGTGCTGGCCCCCACATTGTTCAACCTGTTCCTGGGGGACTTGGTGCCCCTACTAAACAACTGCAATTCACACTCGCCAAAATTAGGAGGCCTCAATTTACCATGCCTCTTATATGCAGACGACCTGGTGTTAATAAGCCACACAAGAGTTGGGCTTCAAAATCTTCTGAATACGACCCAGAGATATTCTGAGCTAAATGATTTAACAGTGAACCTCGAGAAAACGCAAACAATGACAATCAGTAACAACAAAAAGAAGAAAGTTTTCTCGTGGTTCTGGAAAAACACCCGAATCAAAGACACCTCGTCGTATAAATATCTAGGCGTGAAGATTGACAGTGGCGGCCATTTTAGCGAACAAAGGGCTAGCATAAGAGGCAAAGGCACTGTTCTGGCAATTGCCTTAAAAACATTAAATAACAACCTCTCCGGCCCTTCTCTGTCCCCCTTACTACATGTTATACGCGCCAAACTGTTACCAACACTAACATATGGGAGTGAGGTCCATCGAGGCAGAGATGCCGTTATACTTGACAGCACAATCGTGTCGGCATACAGAATCATCTTCAGCCTCCCAAGGCGATCCTCCCCAGCACAGATCAGACTGGAGTTTGGAATTCGGTCACAGTTACTGGCACGACAGGGGGCATATATCTGCTCCTGGGATAAAGTAAGAAAAACGACCGAAGGGACGCTGAACGAATATCTATGGAAAGAGCTAGAGCAGACCCAAAACTCACCAGCTGCAAAATACCTGGAAAAAAGCATAAGGAACACCGGGCTGGCAGGGCTCTGGACGTCCCCTGTAGATCATAAAACACTCAACAAATTGGTGAAAAAATCGATCAAGCTACAGTCATGGGTTCAGGATAAAGCCATCCTATCAAAAAGATCTCATGATTGGATGGTATTAAATACATACCTGACACAAGCCTCCCAGCCTTACCTTGCCCTAGGTTACACAAAAAAAATCAAACTGTGCTTTTTAAGATATAGATTGGGCTTGTTACCATGCATCCTACATCTTCCTCACTGGCTGAGATCGAAAGCAGGCACACTATGCAGGTTATGCGGCAAAGGGGCAGAAGACATGCTGCACCTGCTATGCTCATGTGAGGAACTGCACGAAGAAAGGAAGCGCCTGCTGAAACGCCATCTCATTCTACAGGGGGTACGCACACGAAGGAATGCAGTGCTAACCTGCTTTTCAGCACAGGACCCTCAGCTGAGCTGTAGATTTGTGAAATTTTTAAAAGTAGTAGAAAAAAAACTACCAAAAATCGATCCATGATTAACTCAGTAAAACAGGACATTGATTTAACTTACACAGACGAATTATTTATGCTGTAGATTTTAATGAATTTTATTATGTGTTATTGTATCGCATTGGTTTTAATTAACTGTGCAATAAATTATAAACTGAACTGACAGTCCCAAGCTCCTATTTGGCCCATGGCTGGGCGCATATTAAATACCAGACAAGGTAAAGGTAGTTGAAAGCGTGGTTTATTGCATAAATAATGCACCCACGACCAGAGCCATCCAACCGTGAAGAAACCAACGTCCAGAGTGACGTTAAGAAGGAATCTCCACGAGTGGAAGGCAACGCTCTGGAATGCACACAATGAAATGACATGAGTCGCGTGATGCCACGCGACTCCAATACACATACCACTGAAACAGAGTAATACATCTCTATAACACCTTCCCCTCTTTGAAGAACAAGAAAAATAAATAAATATACATATCATTATTCCAAAACATAGTCTCTCAATCTACACGAAATTCGTCTGAGACGTGATGATCTTTTTGCCGTTGCCACAGAAAATTCACCAGCCTCCATAGCACTGGGCTGAATTTCAGGAGACAATGGCGAAGGTTCAGGGGCAACAGATTGAATGGGTTGACTTCCAGATGGTTCCAAAACACAACGTGAAAGAGGTATAGACAATGCACCACTGTCAGTAACAACGGGTTGAGCAATTTGTGTACCAGATGATACCGAAATACCAACGGAAGAAGGTTTCTCATAGATCAAATCAAACCAGTCACAATGTTCAGACTCTGACTCTGAACAGGTTTGTTGTCTAATAACATCAGCTTGAAGGGGAGATACCTTAACAAGAGCTCTCTTGTTCCACCATCCTTTGTTGTCAAGGAGAGCGGAACCTCTACTAACATGAATGACTAATGTAGGAGAAGAGAATTTTGATTGCCCTTTTGGTATCCTTTTGGGATTTTTGATGAGCACCCAATCTCCTCTTTTCAAAGGTTGATCTACAGAATGTTTTCCAGCATCAAAACGTGCTTTCATAGCATTTTGTTTTATTTTAACATACTCTTGAATGGAAGCAGGCTTAAGTGAGACACTATCATCTTTGTGAAGCCAAGTGGGATTGAGATGAGTATGCACTTTCCTTTTCTTAAGCAACGTAAAAGGTGCAATGCCAGTGGTGGAATGTGGCGTGGTGTTATATGCCCAGACCTTATCATGTACAAAGGATAAAGGATCTAATCTAGAAGATATTGCAGTCTGAATGCCCTCCTTAATTATTCGATTGCACCTCTCCACCAAACCATTAGAAGAAGGTGAGTATAAAGCAACCTTAAAATGAGAAATGTCATGAGTCTTGAGAAAAGAACACATCTTTTGTGACACAAAGGGGCATATTAACAAGCCAGGCGATAAAATTATTGCCGCTTTAGCGGCAGAAAACTGCCGCTAAAACAGCGATAATGGGCTTGATAATATGCTCTATGGAATTCCAATTGAAGCCCATGTTAGATGTCCTTCAGATCTAACATGGGCTTCAATTGGAATTCCATAGAGCATATTAGCAAGCCCATTATCTCCGTTTTAGAAGGCAGTTTTCTGCCGCTAAAGCGGCGATAATTTTATCGCCTGGCTTGTTAATATGCCCCAAAGTGTGTACCATTGTCAGTGACAATGGTTTTAGGGAAACCTTCAACATCAAACACTGTTTGCAAAAATTTCATAGCATTATCAGTTGACGCTGCATTGCAAAAAGAATAGTATAACCATTTAGTACAGTAGTCAATCAAGACAATGAGAAATTTGTTTTCAGTAGGTAAAATATCATAAGGTCCAGAAAAATCTAACCCAACTGTGTCCCATCGGCCTACAGGAAGAGGAACAGGATGCAACGGAGTGGAAAGAGTTTTCCAATGTCAGAAAGAAGACATTGAGTGCAATTGTCAATCATTCTCTTGACATGTGCATCCATGGAAGGCCACCAATAAAATTGTTCAATGCGTTGACATGTCTTGACAACACCAAGATGACCTTGATGGGCCGATTGAATGATTGAATTTCGTAAGGATTCAGGTTGAACAAACAACTCATGACGCATAATCATATTGTTAACTAAAGAAAGTTCTTCAGAAACATTCGCAAAAGCTTTTAAATCTGGAGATAGATTTCTGCGCTCAGGCCATTTGTTCACAATAAAGCTCTTAACCTTGGAAAGTGTGACATCATCATTATACGCCGAATTCCACTCGGACTCAGAAATGGGTGGAAATTCCGCAATAGCATCAATTGCAGCAACAACACATTCAACATCATCATCAACAACAGAATTTTCCTGTAAAGACATTCTTGAAAGACAATCCGCTCTGAAATTTTTTCCCCCAGAAATATGTTTGATGACAAAGTGAAATTCATGAAGTTTTGACAGGAGTCAAACAAGCCTAGCAGAAGCTCTGTTCGACGTGCTGCTTGAAAGCATGTGCATGAGTGGTTTGTGGTCCGTGTAGATTTCAAACTCACGACCCCAAATATATGGTTTACATTTCTGTATGGCCCAAACACAGGCTAAAGCCTCTCTTTCAATCGTACTATATCTAGTTTCAGCTGGTAAAAGAGTTCTAGAGGCGAAGGCAACAGTGTGTTCAATACCATCTACCCCTTGTCCTTAGACGGCCCCCAGACCAGTAAGACTAGCATCTACAGTAATAAAACATTTTGAGCCACCAGAAAAAAGATGTAGAGCTGGTGAGTCTTCAATGAGCTTCTTAACATGCTCAAAAACTATTTGTAGGTCGTGTGACCAAACAAACTTCACGCCCTTTCTCAAAAGATTCCTTAAAGGTTCAACAATTTGAGCATAGCCATGAACAAATCTGGCATAGTACTCTGCCAGGCCAAGGAATGAACGAAGTGAAGGCCTATTGTTGGGAGGGGTGACATCTTTAAGTACTGGGTTTTTCAGAACCCAGCGGTGCCAGGGAACACACCCTAAGACTTCGAGTTCTTCCTGTTCCAGACTACAGAAACACAGAGTCTTCTTGGTGAAGTCAAAGATCGTATTTATTGGCTGCAACCAGTAACAGGTATCCTGGAAGTACAACACGGTGTATATTCTCAGGAGACTGCTCAAACTTACAAAGCCAGCCTTCTCTTTTATACAAAATATTATGCTTTAGGCAAACATTCCTAATTTTACAGTTGACCATTCACATATTTTCACTACAAAGAAAAAGCGAGTCATGATGACAAGCCCATATTTCAGTTTGTCAAGCCCTCAATCAATTACCCGGCAAGGCTCAGTACTTTCATCAGATATCGACGGACCCCCAATAAAAACGGGCACCTCCTCCTCGTAAAGCAAGTCATAAAGTAAGAAACAGGGGCAGGTGTGTGTAAGATTAAACATGGTTTGTGTGTGATGAAAGGTTTTTATGATATGTTGTGCCTTGATACTAATCTCACTCGGCCACTGGGAAAGGGACTGGCCAAACAGGTTTGGCTTCAGGCAGTGGAGTCAGCTTGCCCAGGTCACGGAGGAGTCAGAAAAAGGTGCATGTGTTCTTTAGACTTTTAAGTGGCCTTAGTCATTGGCCTATGTGAGGGCAATCACAAAATGGCTGCCGTACAATGGAACCCGAGGGTTCTGGACGGAAACTCTGATTTCAGGGTCATTTCGTCACCCGAATATGGTGAAAATACTTGTGCATAGTATTCTAATCATTCTCGATCTGCTGATACCAAAATCGTCATGATATGACGATGTTTATAACACGGATCCAGAATTTTCAGTACCACGGACCCTCCTTTTGCCCTTACATAGGCAATAACCTATACTCACGTTAATCTGAGTCCAGGTCTATATTCATAAAGTCGTTGAGATGTTGCTGTAGCATCATCCTATTACTTAGCTCGTCTCTTGATACAGGTTTCCTTACACACAATGTAGCACAAAGGCCACATATTGCAGGAGCACACTGTACACACAGACAGAACAGGAAAAGAATGGCTATGATCACCCCAATGACTATCGGAATCTTCCATCCCCAAGCGGATATCAGCTCCCAGAACCATCCCATCAATGACCAATCTCCTTTATCCACGTGGATAGATCCGGAGATTTTATGCAATTTGGAAATGGCCTGGTAAACTGTCGGAGCGTTATCTGGAATGAAAACACAGCAACTTGATTGGATCACTTTACATACCCCACCTCGGTCTGCAAGTATGACGTCCAATGCGACCCTGTTCTGAAGAGTCATAAGGCGATCCGACTGGAGCTCAGCAGTCAAATTACTAAGGGCACCGGCTGTTTCATCTACCGTGGATTCAACCACCCTTGTCAATTGCCTTATGTTCCTGCTGTTAACCATAGGCCCCCAAAACGGCAGAAAACCCTTTACGAAATCTCCAAGTTCTTGTCCTGTAGTGTCTTCTTTACTGATGACACCTCTAACCATCCTTGTCTTATGGTAATCTGCCGCGGCCGTGTAGGTGGGAGGTGACAGGAACATAACAAAACATGTGCCTGAGAAGTCAGGGGGCAACCATGTATAGGCTCTATTATGGCAGATGAAATAGGTACCCTTAGCTGCTAAGAACGAAGGGGAAGTCAGAGACGCAAAAACATATGTTTCAGTGCAGAAACTTTTCCCTAACTGAGCTCTGGGATTCTTGCCATTACCTTGCAGACATAGGTGACCCTGATGGGGTACAATCCAGATTGGGGAGGATCTCTTTGCTCGCTGGTTCTCACTCAGAGTAACTCCATACCCTGTTATGTTCCATCCAATATATGCTAGTGTCTCATCTCTCGGGATATTCTCATAGGAAATATCTTCCCTAATCATATATACTATACCCTTAACTAGAGGACTATTCTTAGGATTATCCTTCACAGAACGTAGGGGGTTGGCTTCATGAGCGTATATGAATATCGTTCTATATGCCTACACAGAACCATTATGGCTGAAAGGCAGGACCAGATAAGGGATACCTTTATCAGTAGTATGAGGCATGAGACCACACACCCAACAGTTAGTTGTGTTCACTACAAATTGGTGTTGGTGTAGAAGCTGAATGAATGAATTATTGACAAATTCTAATCTTCTAGCAGACTCGTGTTCAGGCAGAGGGTGAAAAGAATGCGAGGAAACAGTAGAAGGAGGTATAGGCTGTGTAGTGGGTGTAAATGTCACTTGAAAAGAGAATAAAACATATCCTATTAAAAACGTCATTACACTAAGCAACATGAAAATATATAATATCAAAAATCGTTTCTTTGTCATCATTATACACATTCTGGCTTTAAAGTTCATCTGTTTGGCAGGTCTCTCATTCTCGAAAAACTCCATCCTCTCTAATTGCTGCTCGTGGTGGTAGGGTGTTCTATGCTAAGGAATGCTTCTGTCAGTCCAGGGCAACTCCCTTAGACCGACCAGAACTGTCGACCTAACGTCTTCAGCTGCACTCCAAAGGCTTGGGCAACCACGACCCTACAGCTGAACCCGGATGGTGGTTCGAAAAAAACAAAAATAAGAAAGTTTCTCAGATGAGAGAGCTGCACTTTCAAAAATAGCAAAGAAAAAGATTTTTTTTTATTTGTCCATAGTTCTCGACCTCAAATTGTAACGGTTTTTTCCAGGTACTGTCTGGTTCTGGAACAAGAGTTCAGGCTCTGTAGTGTTCAATCGAATTGACAGTGGCACAGCTTCTTGCAAAATATTGTCACTTTCTTGCTCTGAAATCGTTCCTTTTACACGTGCATCGCTAAAAGGCAAAGCACGAGGCACGGTCTCAGTCTCAGAGTCAGCGATCCCCTCCTGGACCCACCGGTCATACGGTAGAGGCAAAAGGACCCTCTTGCAGTGTACGCCGTGGATCCAGTTCTTTTTCCCTTCCACTCGAACAGCTGATCTTGTTGAGAGAAGGACGAGGTGGGGACCTGTCCAACGGGGCTGGTCATTGTTTGTCCGCTGGAAATTTTTGACCAGCACCCATGATCCAGGATCGATAAGATGTCCTGGAGCTTCAGAGACCTGAGGCAGAGTATCGTGAACCTGTTGGTGTAAAACACGCAGTTTAGCCGTCAATTCATACAAATAATCAAGCAGTACAGGGTGTTCGATCTCACTGAATTTTGTCGGACTTGGCACTCCCCATATGTTGGCCGGGCGGCCGAACACAATTTCATAGGGACTAAGTCCCACTCGCGAATGCACAGTCATTCTTGTTGATAGGAGTGCTAAAGGCAGAGCGTCAGGCCATTTAAGACCAGAGCTTGCTTGTATCTTTGCCAACTTCAGTTTTAACGTGCCATTATAGCACTCTACTAGTCCAGCTGATTGGGGGTGATTTGCAGCGTGAAATTTTTGCTGGATACCTAGCCCCTCACATAATTTCTTCATGACTCGACCCACAAATTCACTCCCATTATCACTCCAGACCATTCTCGGCATTCCAAACCTAGGAAAGAATTCTTTGGCAAGGGCTTTAGCTGTGGATAAGGCAGTGTTGTCTTTTAAGGGATATGCTTCTACCCATCTTGAAAAGGCAGAAACAACAACGAGTATGTATTTCAAATTGTTGCACCTTTCCATGTGGATGAAATCTAGCTGCAAAACCTCAAACGGGTACGAGTTGGGGTTCCCCTACCAGGATTGTATTTCAGACACACCATGCAATTCTTGACCACATTCTCTGCACATTTAGGAATTCTAGCATTTTGCCATACTGGAGCCAACAACTTACAAATCCCTTTCACACTGATATGGGCCATTCCATGAGCCATTGTCACCACTGCAAGCACATACGCATCGGGTAACAACCATCGATGATGTTCTGACAAGTCAACCCAACAGCCATTTTCATCCAATTTACCCGTACTTTCTCTCCACACACTCAACTCTTTCTCTGTAGCTTCAGCTTAAAGAGACTTCACACTCTCTATCGTATCTTCACACATTCCAACGTCACCAACCCATCTTGCAGGGCCTGCAACATACATTCGGTTCATCACATCTTTTGCTGTTCCTTTTGCGATTTCGTCAGCAAATGCATTGCCACGACCAACATCATCAGTAACCTTCTTGTGTGCACTGCATTTCACAATCGCAACTTGTAACGGCAAGGTCAGTGACTCAAGAAGCTCATTCACCAACTGACCATGCTGAATCTTAGCTCCATGCGAAGTCAGGAACCCACGTTCTTTCCACAATCGTCCAAAACTATGAGCTACACCAAACGCATACTGGCTGTCAGTATATATGGTCACCTTCATTCCTTTCGATAACACACACGCTCTCGTAAGTGCAATCAACTCTGCTGCTTGAGCTGAATTATGTGGTATACGTGCAGCTTCAACAATCGTATGCAAAGTCGTGACAGCATATGCTGCAGTCGTGTCACCATTCGGAAGCTTGAAGCATGAACCATCCACCCATAAGGTACCATCACACTTTACAAGAGGAGTATCCAAAACAGGATGTAAACCAAAAAGAAAACAAAAAAAAAGGTCAGTCACGGTGAATGAAACCATTATTGAAGAGCCAAAATTGTTTGAAGTCAAATGTCCAAAATACAACTGGCATCAGAAAAATAAATGGTGTCCAGAAAATCAGAAAATAGACCACAGAGTGGATGGTACTCAAACACTGGAGGAAATTAAGTTCTGCATCTCTTGGTGGTCTTGCCATCCTCTCCTAGTGGTCTGGATGAATGTGTGCTGGTGTGAGGCTTGTGGATCCACAGTTGCAGGGAATGAGGTGGGTGCAGGTGTTTCCTGTTGCAACAGTGCCTCCCCTTCTGTGTCTGAGTCGGATGTAGTTGCCCCAGATTTTGTAGGACCACAGAAAGGGGAAGATGGGGCTGAAATACGTATCAGTGTAAATGTCTCGTAGCACCCCAGTCAGGGAGCTCAAATTGGATTTCTGATTTTCCATCTGTGTACTGTGCTCCCTCTGCAACCGCTTCATGCCCTGGAGCTCTGTGAGGACCTGGCCCATCATGTCTTGGGACTGATGCAGGGATCCTAAGACTTGGTTGAGGGTGGCCTGGGTGACAGTCAACCCAGTGGCCTCACCATGCTGGCCCACCGTTTCCCTCCCACGACCACTACCCCCAATACTAGGCCTGGGCAAAAATTTCGTTCCGTTCGCGGAAATTGCGATAATTTGACATTTTTGCGTTCCGCGGAGAGCGCGAAAATGTCAAAAATTCCGGTTTCCGCAGCTTGGCGATAATTTGTTTCTTGCTCGCGCTGTAAAATGATACATTCTCGCGCGCGCGCGATCGCCTTACCTGAATCCCTGCGTTCGCCGACAAGTTTTCTTGATCCGGTCGCGTTCTCCATGAGATGTTGTATTGTTTTTAGCCATTTGCGCTGTCTCGCGACAGTTCGCGCCCGCAGTGACGTCATGCGTCGCGCGATCACGTCTTTCTTCTCGCGATCATGCACCGCGAGAACAACTCAAAACAAGATGGCCGCGCCCGCAAGCAACCACATGGGTAAGTTGGCGACCCGCAACCATGCAGAAAATCTCGCGAACATGCCGGAAAAAAACTTCCGCATCTTTGCGATATTTCTGCTTGTTTGCGATAATTTTAAACATTCTCGCGATAATTTGCGAAGGTTAATTCCGCAAATTCCGCCCACCCCTACCCAATACCCTGTTGCATTAACCCAGTGTATCCCATCCCACTGGTTCCTGCCTGAATAGTAGGTGGTGTCTCAACAGAAACCATTAGGGGGAACAAGATTGATGAAGATATCCAAGGGCTGGGGTGTTGTAACAGCTGGGATGAGAGGTGTAGATGTGGGCTGAGTGAGACTCACTGAAGCCGTCTAGCCAGGCAGACAAAATAGACCAGGCCGCTTCTTTTCATCCAGACTGTCAGGAGTGTAGTCAAACCTGGATGCTTGATCCTGGGCTGGAGTGAAGGTTTCCTCAGTGGCAGATGGTTGGACACATGCACTGGCTGTTGGACCTATTATGAATGTAAAAATATGGATACATTGTAAAAATGTGGATTACACATACAATGAGTTGTAAGCCACAAATCAATCAATCAATCAATCAATCAATCAATCAATCAATCAATCAATCAATCAATCAGGGACTTGTAAAGCGCACTACTCACCCATGAGGGCCTCAAGGTGCTGGGGGGGATCAGCAGTTCCGTTCAGTCAAAAAGCCAGGTCTTGAGAACCTTCCTGAAGGTGTTCTGGGAGGGGGCACGTCTGATGTCGATCGAGACCTTGTTCCAGGTCTTGGCCCCGATGTAGGAGAAGGCTCTTACCCCTGTTCTGGCTCTGCGGATGCACAGGGTTTCGGTGAGGGGGAGGTTGGTGTAGCGAAGGTTTCTTTTGGGTACATGGAAGGTGATTCTCTCGTTGAGGTATTGGGGTCCTGTGTTGTTGAGGCATTTGTAGGCGTGGGTGTGTATCTTGAAAGTGACTCTGTTCTCAACAGGGAGCCAGTGGAGGTTCTGTAGGTGTTGGCTGATGTTCTCATGTCTGGGGATGCCTAGGATGAGTCTTGCTGCAGTGTTCAGTATCGTCTGGAGCTTACAGAGCTGGGACTTGTTGATGCCCGCCGCATAGAGGGCTTTTCCATAGTCCAATCTGCTGGTTATGAGTGTGTGGGTGACTGTCTTCCTTGACTCGGGGGATCCATTTGAAGGTCTTTTGGAGGGTGTTGAAGCAGCTGGAAGTGATGGCATTGAGCTGCTTGTTCATGGAGAGGAAGGAGTTGAGTACGAAGCCGGGGTTTCTGGGGTTGGAGGGCTAGCAAGGGCGGTGAGTATGAGGACTTCTGTCTTCTCCGAGTTGAGCTTCAGGCAGCTGTTGCTCATACAGAATGCAACGTCCTGCATTCCTTCCTGGAAGTTGAGTTTGGTGGTGGTCGGGTCTTTGCTGAGGGAGAGGATTAGGGGTGGGCGGAATTTGCGAAAGTGACTTTCGCAAATTATCGCGAAAATGTTAAAAATCTCCGCAAACACGCGGAAATATCGTGAAGATGCGGAAGTTTTTTTCCCGCCCGTTCGCGGTATTTTCTGCGTGGTCGCGGCTCGCCAACTTACCCATGCGGTTGCTCGCAGACGCGGCCTTCTTGTTTTCATTCTTCTCGCGGTGCATGATCATGCACCGCGAGAAGAAAGACGTGATCGCGCGGCCAATGACATTACTGCGGGCGCGAACTGTCGCGAGACAGCGCAAATGGCTACCAACAATCCAACATCTCGTGGAGAACGAGACCGGATCGGGAAAACTTGTCGGTGAACGTGGGGATTCAGGTAAGGCGATCGCGCGCGTGCAAGAATGTATTATTTTACAGCGCGAGCAAGAAGCACATTATCGCTAAGCTGCGGAATGCGGAAATTTTGACATTTTCGTGCTCTCCGCGGAACGCGAAAATGTCAAATTATCGCAATTTCCGCGAGCGGAACGGAAATTTAGCCCAGGCCTAAAGAGGATGAGCTGGGTGTCGTCGGTATAGGATACTATGCTGAGGCCGCTCTGTCAGACGATGGCGGCAAGGAGGGCCATGTAGATGTTGAAGAGGGTTGGGCTGAGTGATGATCCCTGGGGTACCACGCAGTTGATTTCCGTGGGTTCCGAGACGAAGGGTGGTAGGCTGATTCTTTGGCTTCTGCTGTGTATGCAATTGTCAAATGTTGCAACGTTAAAGGGAAAAATAAATCAATATCATGATTATACATTTCTACGGTATTGTAATTAATTACACAACAACTTCACATAAAAAGGCAAGAAGATGCCCTGAAATGTTTAAAAACACTAGTAACTATACATGCTATGTACTAACCATTCAACACAATTCAGTAGAGAGGTAAAATATGAAAATAACCAAATCAAGGCATCTGAGGCTAAAGAAACAACATTAGCCATCATATTAACATTACAGAGTACATTGTTCACATATACCACTTATATTCAGCCTACAAATGTACCTACCTTAAAATGATTAACTCAACAAATTTTGTTTTGTGCAACCAATGACACCAATTCATTGGACATGGCCGGGCATCAGCACTTACTTCAGCAGGGTCAGTGTGAATTTGCCCAATGAGACAACACTTCTGTGTCATACAAAGACACACCGATAGGCGGGCCACCACGGTGATCACGTTTTTAAAAGATCAGGCAGCTCCTGGTGCTGCTCAGCACTTGGCTTTAATAATACGTGTGCCCTCCACGCCTGCTGAGTTTTCGCGTCCTTCCCTGCACTGGAGCGAGCTTGGCACCAAGTGAGCAATAGTGTAGACTGGTTCCTGTTCAGCACGCACCACACTGGGGAACACAGTCCCAAGCTCCTTGGATGGTGCGAGGTTTTGGAAAACAATAAATTCATTAACGTACCCTGCAAAACCGGAGATATCATCAAACATCACAGAGGCAATTTGGGCAGCATATCTCAAAAACCATTTTAACCGAGATCTGTTGGCACCTCAGAACATGAACAATCCTTTTCCTGTGCGAACCCAGGACGATGGCAATAGGCTACAATGGTGCCCAATTGATCAGGACACGGCGGGAGACGCAGATTATATTTCCTTGGTACCCATAATAAAGCGGCAAATAAAGAAAGGTAGAAGGGAAGGCGCGCCGGGTCCAAACGGGATCCCGCCCGTCCTCTTCAAACAAGATATGGATTACTGGGCAGCGGCACTTGAACCTCTCTTTCGGGAGATCAGACACACAAACATCTTGCCAGATACTTGGAAGGGCTCCATTATTGCCCCCATACACAAAGCAGGGGATAGGGGCCTTCCTCAAAATTATCGGTTAGTTGCCCTAATCGATAACGATGCGAAGTACTTCGCAGGTCTAATTTTGGAAGAACTAAAAGAATGGGCTACGATGAAATCTCTCATACCTGTCAATCAAACAGGCTTTGTTAAATCAGTGGGGACGACAACAAACATACTGACGATGGGCATGCTTATTGACAAGGCAGAGACAAAAAAATTGCCTCTGCACCTCTGCTATATAGACTATAAAGCAGCATTCGATAACATTAATCGCAACCTACTATGGTCAAAACTCAATGATTGGGGTATCCCAAAAGGCTTGTTGGAGCTGCTAATTAATCTACATACAGACACTTGGATTCAGATCAAGGTGGGGGACGGCTCAATGTTGTCAAGGCGGATACAAACTAATAACGGCCTCAAACAGGGCTGCGTGCTGGCCCCCACATTGTTCAACCTGTTCCTGGGGGACTTGGTGCCCCTACTAAACAACTGCAATTCACACTCGCCAAAATTAGGAGGCCTCAATTTACCATGCCTCTTATATGCAGACGACCTGGTGTTAATAAGCCACACAAGAGTTGGGCTTCAAAATCTTCTGAATACGACCCAGAGATATTCTGAGCTAAATGATTTAACAGTGAACCTCGAGAAAACGCAAACAATGACAATCAGTAACAACAAAAAGAAGAAAGTTTTCTCGTGGTTCTGGAAAAACACCCGAATCAAAGACACCTCGTCGTATAAATATCTAGGCGTGAAGATTGACAGTGGCGGCCATTTTAGCGAACAAAGGGCTAGCATAAGAGGCAAAGGCACTGTTCTGGCAATTGCCTTAAAAACATTAAATAACAACCTCTCCGGCCCTTCTCTGTCCCCCTTACTACATGTTATACGCGCCAAACTGTTACCAACACTAACATATGGGAGTGAGGTCCATCGAGGCAGAGATGCCGTTATACTTGACAGCACAATCGTGTCGGCATACAGAATCATCTTCAGCCTCCCAAGGCGATCCTCCCCAGCACAGATCAGACTGGAGTTTGGAATTCGGTCACAGTTACTGGCACGACAGGGGGCATATATCTGCTCCTGGGATAAAGTAAGAAAAACGACCGAAGGGACGCTGAACGAATATCTATGGAAAGAGCTAGAGCAGACCCAAAACTCACCAGCTGCAAAATACCTGGAAAAAAGCATAAGGAACACCGGGCTGGCAGGGCTCTGGACGTCCCCTGTAGATCATAAAACACTCAACAAATTGGTGAAAAAATCGATCAAGCTACAGTCATGGGTTCAGGATAAAGCCATCCTATCAAAAAGATCTCATGATTGGATGGTATTAAATACATACCTGACACAAGCCTCCCAGCCTTACCTTGCCCTAGGTTACACAAAAAAAATCAAACTGTGCTTTTTAAGATATAGATTGGGCTTGTTACCATGCATCCTACATCTTCCTCACTGGCTGAGATCGAAAGCAGGCACACTATGCAGGTTATGCGGCAAAGGGGCAGAAGACATGCTGCACCTGCTATGCTCATGTGAGGAACTGCACGAAGAAAGGAAGCGCCTGCTGAAACGCCATCTCATTCTACAGGGGGTACGCACACGAAGGAATGCAGTGCTAACCTGCTTTTCAGCACAGGACCCTCAGCTGAGCTGTAGATTTGTGAAATTTTTAAAAGTAGTAGAAAAAAAACTACCAAAAATCGATCCATGATTAACTCAGTAAAACAGGACATTGATTTAACTTACACAGACGAATTATTTATGCTGTAGATTTTAATGAATTTTATTATGTGTTATTGTATCGCATTGGTTTTAATTAACTGTGCAATAAATTATAAACTGAACTGACAGTCCCAAGCTCCTATTTGGCCCATGGCTGGGCGCATATTAAATACCAGACAAGGTAAAGGTAGTTGAAAGCGTGGTTTATTGCATAAATAATGCACCCACGACCAGAGCCATCCAACCGTGAAGAAACCAACGTCCAGAGTGACGTTAAGAAGGAATCTCCACGAGTGGAAGGCAACGCTCTGGAATGCACACAATGAAATGACATGAGTCGCGTGATGCCACGCGACTCCAATACACATACCACTGAAACAGAGTAATACATCTCTATAACACCTTCCCCTCTTTGAAGAACAAGAAAAATAAATAAATATACATATCATTATTCCAAAACATAGTCTCTCAATCTACACGAAATTCGTCTGAGACGTGATGATCTTTTTGCCGTTGCCACAGAAAATTCACCAGCCTCCATAGCACTGGGCTGAATTTCAGGAGACAATGGCGAAGGTTCAGGGGCAACAGATTGAATGGGTTGACTTCCAGATGGTTCCAAAACACAACGTGAAAGAGGTATAGACAATGCACCACTGTCAGTAACAACGGGTTGAGCAATTTGTGTACCAGATGATACCGAAATACCAACGGAAGAAGGTTTCTCATAGATCAAATCAAACCAGTCACAATGTTCAGACTCTGACTCTGAACAGGTTTGTTGTCTAATAACATCAGCTTGAAGGGGAGATACCTTAACAAGAGCTCTCTTGTTCCACCATCCTTTGTTGTCAAGGAGAGCGGAACCTCTACTAACATGAATGACTAATGTAGGAGAAGAGAATTTTGATTGCCCTTTTGGTATCCTTTTGGGATTTTTGATGAGCACCCAATCTCCTCTTTTCAAAGGTTGATCTACAGAATGTTTTCCAGCATCAAAACGTGCTTTCATAGCATTTTGTTTTATTTTAACATACTCTTGAATGGAAGCAGGCTTAAGTGAGACACTATCATCTTTGTGAAGCCAAGTGGGATTGAGATGAGTATGCACTTTCCTTTTCTTAAGCAACGTAAAAGGTGCAATGCCAGTGGTGGAATGTGGCGTGGTGTTATATGCCCAGACCTTATCATGTACAAAGGATAAAGGATCTAATCTAGAAGATATTGCAGTCTGAATGCCCTCCTTAATTATTCGATTGCACCTCTCCACCAAACCATTAGAAGAAGGTGAGTATAAAGCAACCTTAAAATGAGAAATGTCATGAGTCTTGAGAAAAGAACACATCTTTTGTGACACAAAGGGGCATATTAACAAGCCAGGCGATAAAATTATTGCCGCTTTAGCGGCAGAAAACTGCCGCTAAAACAGCGATAATGGGCTTGATAATATGCTCTATGGAATTCCAATTGAAGCCCATGTTAGATGTCCTTCAGATCTAACATGGGCTTCAATTGGAATTCCATAGAGCATATTAGCAAGCCCATTATCTCCGTTTTAGAAGGCAGTTTTCTGCCGCTAAAGCGGCGATAATTTTATCGCCTGGCTTGTTAATATGCCCCAAAGTGTGTACCATTGTCAGTGACAATGGTTTTAGGGAAACCTTCAACATCAAACACTGTTTGCAAAAATTTCATAGCATTATCAGTTGACGCTGCATTGCAAAAAGAATAGTATAACCATTTAGTACAGTAGTCAATCAAGACAATGAGAAATTTGTTTTCAGTAGGTAAAATATCATAAGGTCCAGAAAAATCTAACCCAACTGTGTCCCATCGGCCTACAGGAAGAGGAACAGGATGCAACGGAGTGGAAAGAGTTTTCCAATGTCAGAAAGAAGACATTGAGTGCAATTGTCAATCATTCTCTTGACATGTGCATCCATGGAAGGCCACCAATAAAATTGTTCAATGCGTTGACATGTCTTGACAACACCAAGATGACCTTGATGGGCCGATTGAATGATTGAATTTCGTAAGGATTCAGGTTGAACAAACAACTCATGACGCATAATCATATTGTTAACTAAAGAAAGTTCTTCAGAAACATTTGCAAAAGCTTTTAAATCTGGAGATAGATTTCTGCGCTCAGGCCATTTGTTCACAATAAAGCTCTTAACCTTGGAAAGTGTGACATCATCATTATACGCCGAATTCCACTCGGACTCAGAAATGGGTGGAAATTCCGCAATAGCATCAATTGCAGCAACAACACATTCAACATCATCATCAACAACAGAATTTTCCTGTAAAGACATTCTTGAAAGACAATCCGCTCTGAAATTTTTCCCCCCAGAAATATGTTTGATGACAAAGTGAAATTCATGAAGTTTTGACAGGAGTCAAACAAGCCTAGCAGAAGCTCTGTTCGACGTGCTGCTTGAAAGCATGTGCATGAGTGGTTTGTGGTCCGTGTAGATTTCAAACTCACGACCCCAAATATATGGTTTACATTTCTGTATGGCCCAAACACAGGCTAAAGCCTCTCTTTCAATCGTACTATATCTAGTTTCAGCTGGTAAAAGAGTTCTAGAGGCGAAGGCAACAGTGTGTTCAATACCATCTACCCCTTGTCCTTAGACGGCCCCCAGACCAGTAAGACTAGCATCTACAGTAATAAAACATTTTGAGCCACCAGAAAAAAGATGTAGAGCTGGTGAGTCTTCAATGAGCTTCTTAACATGCTCAAAAACTATTTGTAGGTCGTGTGACCAAACAAACTTCACGCCCTTTCTCAAAAGATTCCTTAAAGGTTCAACAATTTGAGCATAGCCATGAACAAATCTGGCATAGTACTCTGCCAGGCCAAGGAATGAACGAAGTGAAGGCCTATTGTTGGGAGGGGTGACATCTTTAAGTACTGGGTTTTTCAGAACCCAGCGGTGTCAGGGAACACACCCTAAGACTTCGAGTTCTTCCTGTTCCAGACTACAGAAACACAGAGTCTTCTTGGTGAAGTCAAAGATCGTATTTATTGGCTGCAACCAGTAACAGGTATCCTGGAAGTACAACACGGTGTATATTCTCAGGAGACTGCTCAAACTTACAAAGCCAGCCTTCTCTTTTATACAAAATATTATGCTTTAGGCAAACATTCCTAATTTTACAGTTGACCATTCACATATTTTCACTACAAAGAAAAAGCGAGTCATGATGACAAGCCCATATTTCAGTTTGTCAAGCCCTCAATCAATTACCCGGCAAGGCTCAGTACTTTCATCAGATATCGACGGACCCCCAATAAAAACGGGCACCTCCTCCTCGTAAAGCAAGTCATAAAGTAAGAAACAGGGGCAGGTGTGTGTAAGATTAAACATGGTTTGTGTGTGATGAAAGGTTTTTATGATATGTTGTGCCTTGATACTAATCTCACTCGGCCACTGGGAAAGGGACTGGCCAAACAGGTTTGGCTTCAGGCAGTGGAGTCAGCTTGCCCAGGTCACGGAGGAGTCAGAAAAAGGTGCATGTGTTCTTTAGACTTTTAAGTGGCCTTAGTCATTGGCCTATGTGAGGGCAATCACAAAATGGCTGCCGTACAATGGAACCCGAGGGTTCTGGACGGAAACTCTGATTTCAGGGTCATTTCGTCACCCGAATATGGTGAAAATACTTGTGCATAGTATTCTAATCATTCTCGATCTGCTGATACCAAAATCGTCATGATATGACGATGTTTATAACACGGATCCAGAATTTTCAGTACCACGGACCCTCCTTTTGCCCTTACATAGGCAATAACCTATACTCACGTTAATCTGAGTCCAGGTCTATATTCATAAAGTCGTTGAGATGTTGCTGTAGCATCATCCTATTACTTAGCTCGTCTCTTGATACAGGTTTCCTTACACACAATGTAGCACAAAGGCCACATATTGCAGGAGCACACTGTACACACAGACAGAACAGGAAAAGAATGGCTATGATCACCCCAATGACTATCGGAATCTTCCATCCCCAAGCGGATATCAGCTCCCAGAACCATCCCATCAATGACCAATCTCCTTTATCCACGTGGATAGATCCGGAGATTTTATGCAATTTGGAAATGGCCTGGTAAACTGTCGGAGCGTTATCTGGAATGAAAACACAGCAACTTGATTGGATCACTTTACATACCCCACCTCGGTCTGCAAGTATGACGTCCAATGCGACCCTGTTCTGAAGAGTCATAAGGCGATCCGACTGGAGCTCAGCAGTCAAATTACTAAGGGCACCGGCTGTTTCATCTACCGTGGATTCAACCACCCTTGTCAATTGCCTTATGTTCCTGCTGTTAACCATAGGCCCCCAAAACGGCAGAAAACCCTTTACGAAATCTCCAAGTTCTTGTCCTGTAGTGTCTTCTTTACTGATGACACCTCTAACCATCCTTGTCTTATGGTAATCTGCCGCGGCCGTGTAGGTGGGAGGTGACAGGAACATAACAAAACATGTGCCTGAGAAGTCAGGGGGCAACCATGTATAGGCTCTATTATGGCAGATGAAATAGGTACCCTTAGCTGCTAAGAACGAAGGGGAAGTCAGAGACGCAAAAACATATGTTTCAGTGCAGAAACTTTTCCCTAACTGAGCTCTGGGATTCTTGCCATTACCTTGCAGACATAGGTGACCCTGATGGGGTACAATCCAGATTGGGGAGGATCTCTTTGCTCGCTGGTTCTCACTCAGAGTAACTCCATACCCTGTTATGTTCCATCCAATATATGCTAGTGTCTCATCTCTCGGGATATTCTCATAGGAAATATCTTCCCTAATCATATATACTATACCCTTAACTAGAGGACTATTCTTAGGATTATCCTTCACAGAACGTAGGGGGTTGGCTTCATGAGCGTATATGAATATCGTTCTATATGCCTACACAGAACCATTATGGCTGAAAGGCAGGACCAGATAAGGGATACCTTTATCAGTAGTATGAGGCATGAGACCACACACCCAACAGTTAGTTGTGTTCACTACAAATTGGTGTTGGTGTAGAAGCTGAATGAATGAATTATTGACAAATTCTAATCTTCTAGCAGACTCGTGTTCAGGCAGAGGGTGAAAAGAATGCGAGGAAACAGTAGAAGGAGGTATAGGCTGTGTAGTGGGTGTAAATGTCACTTGAAAAGAGAATAAAACATATCCTATTAAAAACGTCATTACACTAAGCAACATGAAAATATATAATATCAAAAATCGTTTCTTTGTCATCATTATACACATTCTGGCTTTAAAGTTCATCTGTTTGGCAGGTCTCTCATTCTCGAAAAACTCCATCCTCTCTAATTGCTGCTCGTGGTGGTAGGGTGTTCTATGCTAAGGAATGCTTCTGTCAGTCCAGGGCAACTCCCTTAGACCGACCAGAACTGTCGACCTAACGTCTTCAGCTGCACTCCAAAGGCTTGGGCAACCACGACCCTACAGCTGAACCCGGATGGTGGTTCGAAAAAAACAAAAATAAGAAAGTTTCTCAGATGAGAGAGCTGCACTTTCAAAAATAGCAAAGAAAAAGATTTTTTTTTATTTGTCCATAGTTCTCGACCTCAAATTGTAACGGTTTTTTCCAGGTACTGTCTGGTTCTGGAACAAGAGTTCAGGCTCTGTAGTGTTCAATCGAATTGACAGTGGCACAGCTTCTTGCAAAATATTGTCACTTTCTTGCTCTGAAATCGTTCCTTTTACACGTGCATCGCTAAAAGGCAAAGCACGAGGCACGGTCTCAGTCTCAGAGTCAGCGATCCCCTCCTGGACCCACCGGTCATACGGTAGAGGCAAAAGGACCCTCTTGCAGTGTACGCCGTGGATCCAGTTCTTTTTCCCTTCCACTCGAACAGCTGATCTTGTTGAGAGAAGGACGAGGTGGGGACCTGTCCAACGGGGCTGGTCATTGTTTGTCCGCTGGAAATTTTTGACCAGCACCCATGATCCAGGATCGATAAGATGTCCTGGAGCTTCAGAGACCTGAGGCAGAGTATCGTGAACCTGTTGGTGTAAAACACGCAGTTTAGCCGTCAATTCATACAAATAATCAAGCAGTACAGGGTGTTCGATCTCACTGAATTTTGTCGGACTTGGCACTCCCCATATGTTGGCCGGGCGGCCGAACACAATTTCATAGGGACTAAGTCCCACTCGCGAATGCACAGTCATTCTTGTTGATAGGAGTGCTAAAGGCAGAGCGTCAGGCCATTTAAGACCAGAGCTTGCTTGTATCTTTGCCAACTTCAGTTTTAACGTGCCATTATAGCACTCTACTAGTCCAGCTGATTGGGGGTGATTTGCAGCGTGAAATTTTTGCTGGATACCTAGCCCCTCACATAATTTCTTCATGACTCGACCCACAAATTCACTCCCATTATCACTCCAGACCATTCTCGGCATTCCAAACCTAGGAAAGAATTCTTTGGCAAGGGCTTTAGCTGTGGATAAGGCAGTGTTGTCTTTTAAGGGATATGCTTCTACCCATCTTGAAAAGGCACAAACAACAACGAGTATGTATTTCAAATTGTTGCACCTTTCCATGTGGATGAAATCTAGCTGCAAAACCTCAAACGGGTACGAGTTGGGGTTCCCCTACCAGGATTGTATTTCAGACACACCATGCAATTCTTGACCACATTCTCTGCACATTTAGGAATTCTAGCATTTTGCCATACTGGAGCCAACAACTTACAAATCCCTTTCACACTGATATGGGCCATTCCATGAGCCATTGTCACCACTGCAAGCACATACGCATCGGGTAACAACCATCGATGATGTTCTGACAAGTCAACCCAACAGCCATTTTCATCCAATTTACCCGTACTTTCTCTCCACACACTCAACTCTTTCTCTGTAGCTTCAGCTTAAAGAGACTTCACACTCTCTATCGTATCTTCACACATTCCAACGTCACCAACCCATCTTGCAGGGCCTGCAACATACATTCGGTTCATCACATCTTTTGCTGTTCCTTTTGCGATTTCGTCAGCAAATGCATTGCCACGACCAACATCATCAGTAACCTTCTTGTGTGCACTGCATTTCACAATCGCAACTTGTAACGGCAAGGTCAGTGACTCAAGAAGCTCATTCACCAACTGACCATGCTGAATCTTAGCTCCATGCGAAGTCAGGAACCCACGTTCTTTCCACAATCGTCCAAAACTATGAGCTACACCAAACGCATACTGGCTGTCAGTATATATGGTCACCTTCATTCCTTTCGATAACACACACGCTCTCGTAAGTGCAATCAACTCTGCTGCTTGAGCTGAATTATGTGGTATACGTGCAGCTTCAACAATCGTATGCAAAGTCGTGACAGCATATGCTGCAGTCGTGTCACCATTCGGAAGCTTGAAGCATGAACCATCCACCCATAAGGTACCATCACACTTTACAAGAGGAGTATCTTTAAGATCTACTCTCCTTTTCGTTTCTTCTTCTGTCCTGAGAAAACAATCATGCTGTTCAACATCATCTGTCTCTACTGAAATCGGCAATAACGTGGCTGGATTCAACGTATTGCACCTCTTTATGTGCACATGACTCGCTAACAGTGTCAACTCGTAACCTGACAATCGAGCACTAGTTAAGTGCTGTGTCTTGGTCCTGTTTAACAACGTGTCCACTGCATGTGGAACCATCACAATCAACATATTATTCATCACTAACCCAGCAGACTGTCGAATAGAAACAGCTGCTGCCGCTGTGGCTCTCAAGCAACTCGGCAATGCTTTAGCTACCGGATCCAAAGTCGACGAAAAATACGCGCATGGACGCTGCTTGTCTCCAAAAGACTGTGTCAGTACTGACAATGCACAACCCTCTTTCTCATGGACATACAGTGTAAAGGGCTTACTGTAGTCGAGGGTACCCAACACAGGAGCCGAACACAGTGCATTACGCAATTCGGAAAAAAAATTCTGACAATCTTCAGACCATGGAACGGGATTCGGTGTATCTTCACAGGTCAAAGCTACCAAAGGTTTGGCCAGCAAAGAAAAATTCGGTATCCACTGTCTGCAGTATGATGTAATGCCCAAGAAAGCACATACTTCTCTCTGTGTCTTTGGCACACTCAATTTTGCAATTGCCTGAATTGTTTCTGGGGTCAGTTTCCTTCCCTCCTTCGATAGGAGATGACCTAAGTAGGTCACTTCTTGTCGACAATATTGCAGTTTTGAAAGAGACACTTTGTGATGTAAATCAGACAAATGACGCAACAACGACAAGGTGGCTTCTTTACAAATCTGCTCAGTATCTGCAGTGATTAGCAAATCATCGACGTACTGAATAAGGGTAGCGCCATCAGGTAAAACAATTGCATCAAGCTGTGTTTTTAAAGCCTGACTCTATATTGATGGACTTTCACAGTAGCCTTGAGGAGCGCGATTGAAGCGGAAGCTTCGGCCTTCTAAACTGAAGCCAAAAATATCCCTGTTCTCCTCGGCAATCGGGATGCTGAAGAAAGCATTCTTCAAGTCAATCACCGAGAACCAGGTGGCGGCAGCTGGAATCATAGTCAATAGGGCAGTGATATCAGGAACAACTGGAAACTGTGGCACAACTATTTTATTGACCTCTCTAAGATCAATCACGAACCTGTACACAGGTGGCTGAGAAGGGTCGGTACGTTTCAAAACAGGCAGAACAGGACTATTACAAACGTTGCCTCTTGTCTCTTCAATTACATCTTTTTCAATCAAATCATAAATGATCGCTAGCAATGCCTTTTCACCTTCACTAGAGATCTTGTATTGGGGAATGCGTGTCAATTTAACATTAGCTTTCAATGTCACAACATATGGCGGTATTTCCAAAAGACCCACATCATTAGGACCAGTAGCCCAAAGAATATCAGGAAGAAACAACAATTCGGTCGGAAGTTTATCCTTTGACAAATACATTGGAGAGATCACTTTCCTACCCAGTGTAAGTTGTACTCCCGAAGGAGAACAATATAATGTCGCATACAATCTTTTCAACAAATCCAATCCTAACAAGTTTTCACCACAACCTGTCGTTAGAATAAGGGGTGCTTCCAATTCACAAGGTCCAACAGAAAGGGACATAGGACTAGAAATCGGATTCCTTACCGGGGCGCCAGAAAAACCTACAGAAACATTCATCTCGCCAGACAAAGGTGCACCAGGGAGTTTTGAGTGCATAATAGAACTCTTTGTAGCACCAGTATCCAACAGAAAAGGCTCTGACACACCTGATGTAATCACCTTAACATAAGGTCCACTCTGATCTACTGGAACTGAAACAACTCCCTCTCTTTGTCTATGGCTGTCCTAGCAATCATTACCCTCCATATTTTCATCTTCTGCATAGTAGTCGTTAGCATAGTACTGAGCTGTCCTACCAGACGCGTTATTTTGCTGGTCAAAACTATTCATTGAATTCTGAGACGGAAGGGAACGCGCGTTCTGGAGGACACTTCCACGTCCTCTACCTCTAGGAGCTTGTTGAACACCTCGACCTCTTGCGCCAGAAACACCATTCGTACGCTGTAACAAAATAGGGCAACTATACTTGAAATGACCCTCTTCTTTACAATATGAACACTGATTGGGACCTATAGGAACACGAGGTTGAGAAAACTCGAACCTTTGCGAGTTTCTCTGAAACTGTTGTGGTTGCTGATAGTTACTCTGACCAACACGTGGTGGATACGCCTGTTGTAAAAGAACCTTCGTCTTTAATTCTTTAGTTTTCTTGTCTGCTTTATCCTTCTCATCTTTATCCCTATTTTCGTAGTACTGTGCAGTAGCCAATATTTGTGCTGAAGAGGAAACGGCCCAAGAACTCTCTGAATCTTTCAATTTCTTACACAGCTCGGGAAGCAAATTGTGCACAAACTTGTCAACGAACAACCGTTGACCACCTTCTGTACTCATATCTTGACCACTGTGGTCGATAAACGTTTCCTCAAACCTGGTGAAGAAATCAGACACTGTTTCATCTTTCTTCTGCTTACACGCAGACAATTTATCCCAATTCACACGCATCGCAGGCATTAAAGTCTTCATGTCAGTAATGATCCTAGCAGGAAGTTCTGCTACCAAAGGCTCAGGCTTGGCACCACCAACTTGTCTATCATTTGCAGTACTAATATTAGCCCATGAGTCACCTAACTCTTGCGCATGATCTTTATGGTGAATCAATCCCCACAAAGGCTGTGGAACAACATTCCCAAATAACATGTCTATGTCGGCTAAATTCATAATGCATGAGTCTGCAGTCTGTGATAATTCCTTATAATACCCTGCAGGGTTTTTACGGGGGTCAGGCAAAGTCTGCTTAAGGGCTAAAACTTCAGCTCGCTTCCAAGGAACATGCACCCAAACACGCTGAAAATGAGCTGGAGCAGCAGCAATGTTATTAACGGCATCAGCCACAACGGCGTCCTTCGATACCGGAGGGACTTCTCTCATTGGGTACTGTCGCACTTCTTTCCTAACTGAGGAGTCATGTTCAAACAGTGACTGGGAAGGATCCTTATTCCTAAAGGACAACAACGTCGCAACTGCTTTCTCAACATCGGAACCCACAATCGTGCCCTTTGAAAACTCAAACCGTACACGGCACAAATCAGGCGGATTTGTTTCTAAATCATTATCCTCCAATTCCTCACAAAGGAAAGCACACATTTTCTCAAAAACGTATCTTTGTTTTGGTGTTTCCCATTGACGGAAGACATCCATAACAGACTCTACATCATATTTAAAAGGGAAAGTAACCCATTTACGCGCCATATTGTCAAACACTTCTCTCTCTCGAGAATCAGTCAGTTGACTACGTGACTGCTTATGCTCCGAATCAGGGGTCAAACCAGATGACCCAAAGAGAGGAAATATAAGGCTAGCAACAGTGTTAGTCATTCTCTGTCGGACAGAAGGAGAATTTGACAAAAGAACAGGAGGAAAAACAGAGGGAGGCAAGGCAGACGCAGATGCAGACGCAGAGGCAGTATCAGGAAGAACACCAGAGGAGGCAGTCGATGTAGTAGACAAAGTCGTAGAAAGTACAGATGGAGCAGGTAGCGAAGTCCGCGGCCCTTGAGGGGGCTGCGCCATAGGAGTAGGTGCCAACTGAAGAGGAGCTGGCGGCTGTGGAAGAACCTGAGGCACAATATTTGGGGGTTGCACAACTAAAGGTTGCGGTGGTGCTGTAGCATTCTGCGCATAAGGGGGTGGCGAACTCAACAAGTGTGACTTTAAAGGATCTTTCTCAAGTTCTTTTGCTGCATCTTGCTGAAGAAGCGGCAAAACTGGATAACATTTATCGATCACCATTTTACGTTGCCTGTGCAACTGCTCACTCATCTGTTCTTCTTCATTATCTTTAAACTGCATAGCAGCTTGCATTATCGAGATACCCTTTTCTCTCTTATTTCTCTTTGCTAATTTAATTTCCTTCTGTTTGGCTTCCTTACGCCATAGGCGGAAAGAGTCAAACATCGCCGGCCGGGCTTTCTTCTTAAAAAGTTTAACCTCCAGGTTATCCAGAATCTCTGTGTCAAAACTACCATATTGGGGCCATTTTAAAACACTATCTTTCCTGGTGTATCGGATCCATACTTCATTATATGTGATGGGGCCTACGCCATGTTTCACATATAGTTCATAGGTTGGAGTTCCAATCGGAGGAACCGGACACGAGTCCTCCAATCGGGAATCCCTATTACAACCAAGACAAAACAAATTTCCAAGTCTGCTAAGACCAGGCATCTTCGCTCTCTAGTCTAGCTTCAAACTTCAAAGGATTATCGAATACGATAGTCTCGTGAATACACGAGTCCCTTGGCTTTGGTACTTGCAAGTTCCAAATCAAAGATCTCAAGGGTATACCAAACTAAGAACCAAACTAAGGACTGGGAGACGCTCCACTTATACTTAACTGAGGTATCGATGATGTCACCAGAAGACTCGTCTATCGTTTCGCTATACCAATCATCAAGGGTCCAAAACAGGGCGATAGTCAGGGCAGCAGTCCTTCGTAGCCGTCGGGAAGCGGGGAACCTCGCAGCAAAGACTTTCGGACCACGTCGACATACAGGGGTCGATGAAGTGGCGGCCTTCCTCCAGAATTTTCACACGAAGCTCCTCACAAACCTCTGGCTTGGACCGGTACCGCTGATATCGCCCAACATTGGGCGCCAACTGAAGTACTGGGTTTTTCAGAACCCAGCGGTGCCAGGGAACACACCCTAAGACTTCGAGTTCTTCCTGTTCCAGACTACAGAAACACAGAGTCTTCTTGGTGAAGTCAAAGATCGTATTTATTGGCTGCAACCAGTAACAGGTATCCTAGAAGTACAACACGGTGTATATTCTCAGGAGACTGCTCAAACTTACAAAGCCAGCCTTCTCTTTTATACAAAATATTATGCTTTAGGCAAACATTCCTTATTTTACAGTTGACCATTCACATATTTTCACTGCAAAGAAAAAGCGAGTCATGGTGACAAGCCCATATTTCAGTTTGTCCAGCCCTCAATCAATTACCCGGCAAGGCTCAGTACTTTCATCAGATATCGACAGACCCCCCAAAAAAACGGGCACCTCCTCCTCGTAAAGCAAGTCATAAAGTAAGAAACAGGGGCAGGTGTGTGTAAGATTAAACATGGTTTGTGTGTGATGAAAGGTTTTTATGATATGTTGTGCCTTGATACTAATCTCACTCGGCCACTGGGAAAGGGACTGGCCAAACAGGTTTGGCTTCAGGCAGTGGAGTCAGCTTGCCCAGGTCACGGAGGAGTCAGCAAAGGTGCATGTGTCCTTTAGACTTTTAAGTGGCCTTAGTCATTGGCCTATGTGAGGGCAATCACAAAATGGCTGCCGTACAATGGAAACCGAGGGTTCAGGACGGAAACTCTGATTTCAGGGTGATTTCGTCACCCGAATATGGTGAAAATACTTGTGCATAGTATTCTAATCATTCTCGGTCTGCTGATACCAAAATCGTCATGATACCACAATGTTTATAACACGGATCCAGAGTTTTCAGTACCACAATCTCTAATAGCTTTTATCAATGAAAATTTGGGTTTAATGCCATTAGGAGAAAGTGTATGACCCAAATAGTCCAATTCTTGAACAGCAAATTTGCATTTATCATGCCTAACTGTCATCCCAGCTCCTTCTAAAACTCCTAACACTCTAGAGAGAATCAGATCATGTTCCGCAATATTATTGGCAAAAATCAAGATGTCATCCTGGTAAGCTTGTTCCCCAGGAATGTCACGGAATAGATTATTCATTAGTTTCTGAAAAATGCTAGCAGCTGAGGCTAGACCAAAGGGAAGCCTCAAATATTTGTACGCCCCAAATGGTGTTACAAAAGTTGTTAATTCTTTGGACTCTGGAGACAAGGGAATTTGATGATACGCCGAATTGAGATCCAAAAGGGAAAAGAACTTAGACCCACCCAGATTAGCGAGTAGATCGTGGATCTTGGGTAAGGGATGACAATCGACGATGATATTGTTGTTCAACGAGCACAAATCAGCACATAATCTGATCTCGCCGGACTTTTTGCAAACTAAAACTATGGGGGAGACCCATTCGGAAGAATCACAAGGTGTAATAACCCCCTCATCACACACATTTTTCAACACTTTTTTCAATTCATCCCTCGCGCTCAAAGGGAGAGATCGGACTTTATGGACGATTGGTTGGGCATTGGGCTTGAGACGAATTTCATGCTTGAAACCCAAAACTGTGCCAACTTTATTTTGAAAAACCTTTGGAAATTGATTGAGTATATGATCAACTTTATGAGTAGACACAGATAATTCAGACACCTGAATGTTCTCAGGTTCAAGATTAGAGTAATAATCATCTGGGATATCACCCAAAGTAATGGGTTGATCCGACCCGGGTTTGAGAATTAAACCCATTTTGGCTTGATCCAACCAACCCAAGATATTTCTACCCTTGAGGGCAACGTATACCTTAGTGAAAGTTTTTCTACCAAGGCATTCGATTTTTGAATGGAAGTACCCTAACATGTCAATATCTTTTTCGCCATAAGCTTTGGGATTGACATCAGACACAAAAAGAGACACGCTGCTACCCCAATTTGAATGAAATGTGAGGTCTGATAAAATAGTGATAGGTGAACCAGAGTCAGCTTTGACCTGTAAAGGAATGGTACCAACAATTAATTCACACAATGGACCCTTGACTTAAGAAAAATCAATAGAATCACATTCAATAGACAATGAAACATTGTTGAGTCTAGTGGAACACAACTCTAGATTCTCATCAAGTTCAAGGTTATTCACTCTGGTAAATCTTTTGCCACCTCTGCAAACAGATGGAAAATGACCAATTTTTTTGCACAAAGAACATTTTTTCCCAGATGCAGGACAACTAGGGGAATTGCCCAGATGATTTCTTGACCCACACCTATAGCAAATGGTGATTTTCCTCGATGATTGTCTGAAAGGCTTATTGACGAGATTCACAGAGCAGGAAGCAGATGGAGACTCTCCATCAACCGTGTGAACACTGACTTGAGCGGCTTGACTTTCTTGTAAAATTCTTGAAGATATTGTTGCACGTTCAATGCCCTTAGCAATATCCACTATTTCTGCTAGTGTGGGATTTTTGCAACTTAATAGACGTTCTTGGATTTTTTTAGACGAACAAGAAAAAATGAATTGATCTCTAATTGAAGTATCTGTACTTGGACCAAATTCACATGTGGAAGCGAGGATTCTGAGTTGAGCAATATAGTCTTCCAAGCTTTCATCTGCACTCTGCTTACGTTTGAAGAAGTTATGCCGTTCCAAAACAATACTGGGTTCATCATCATATTGTTTTTTTAAACGACAAATAGCTTCTTGGTATGTGTTCCAACTATCACCCGAATCTGGAGGAGGAGAAATCGGTGGAAGATTTTCAAATACTTGTTGTGCTGCGACTCCCAGACAACCATATAAAATGGCAACCTTGCGAGCAGGAGGATATTTGACCGCATCAATGGCAACCAAATAGTTTTCGAAACCCTTTAGCCAATTGCGCCAGGCCAAAGATGGTTTGCCAGGAGTCTGTAAAAATGGAGCTGGTGTTTGAAATTGTTGGGAAGAAGCCATGACAGAAGAAAGCAAATAAAGCAAATAAATAAATATAAATAACACTGACCAATTGCAACAATGTTTCAGTAGGTAAAAAGCGTGCAGATCGCTGAGTTACGACATGCACTGTTATACCGTGCAGATGAAAGTGTACATATTGCAGAAATAGGCGATGATGAAAGCGTGCCTATCGCTGCAAAAATTTGACCCTTACAACTGAAAGCTGAAAGCAGAGACAACAGAGTGAAAGAACTTAGTAAAGTGTTAGCAGAAGCGTGCCTATCGCTGTAGGCAGGAAACAGCTTCGTTTGTGAAAGCGTGCCTATCGCTGTAGGCAGGAAACAGCTTCGTTTGTGAAAGCGTGCCTATCGCGGTAGGCAGGAGACAACTTCGCTGAAATTAAACATGGCCGCTTGACGCTGTATCCGTGGTTACGGTTGTACGTGATTTCTGACAGCAGTTGGCCTTGTTTCATAACGTGACGTAAGGCGTGCGTGCAGGCGGGGTTGACGAAACACACACACAGCGTGAGAAGCCAGCTGGATTCGAACCGCCGTGCGCGGATAAATAATGGAAAAAGTCAAATTGATACGACCTTTTTCAGCAGTGCAAGGTCATGAAGGACGATGTAGAGCAGAGTCGCTTCATCAGGAAGGTCGCTCGACGT
The DNA here is from genome assembly GCF_964204655.1 of Triturus cristatus. NCBI lineage: Eukaryota > Metazoa > Chordata > Amphibia > Caudata > Salamandridae > Triturus > Triturus cristatus. The sequence goes on along the minus strand of NC_140584.1, from coordinate 752,128,516 downwards.
AAGTGGCAGGAACGATCAGCTGCTCGGATGAAACACGGTGAGAAGAATATCCTTGAAGGTTGCTCTGGGTGGTGGGTGCGGAAAGAAATCCCGCTCGTCGCCAAGTTATTAAATACCAGACAAGGTAAAAGTAGTTGAAAGCGTGGTTTATTGCATAAATAATGCACCCACGACCGGAGCCATCCAACCGTGAAGAAACCAACGTCCAGAGTGACGTTAAGAAGGAATCTCCACGAGTGGAAGGCAACGCTCTGGAATGCACACAATGAAATGACATGTGTCGCATGGTGCCACGCGACTCTAATACACATACCACTGAAACAGAGTAATACATCTCTATAACAGCGCATCATTTTGGGGTAATTATGCCAATAAAAAGCACACCCTCTCTTCACTCCTGCGCCCCCCCTTCCTTTCTAAGTCTGTACCTGTCTCTTGTCCTTATTTCAACGCAATGCTGTTCATCCGGTGTAGTAATCGGCTCTTCCTTTTTTCATTATATCTCGCCTTCTTTTTTCTTCCATGCCCTTTCGGCCTTACGAGTCTCCCTCCTGTTGTTAGTGCACCTTGTTCCGGTTAGGGTTGTCACATTTCATAGAGCTTGCTTCTCCCTACTCTCTGTCTCTAGCCTTAAATTTGGGTTTGCCTTTTTGGTTAGCTCCACCTAAGAACACTGTGCTTCTTTCTTTCTTTACCTCTGCCTACTAACTTCCTTTCTGTAGTATTTCAAGTACCTAGAGCCTCTGCTGTGTGCAAGTAGAAAATGTGTCTGCCTAAAGCACAGCTCTCCAGTTGGAGGGATGTGATGATCCAATGTCCAGGGCGGGGATGAGGGAGTGTGTGTGCAGGATACCTCCTGGCATCTGCCCTGCTGGGGCAGGTTGGAGGCCCGAAGAGCAGAAAGGTCTCCTGTGCAGCCCTGCTTCCAGTCCCCGCCCTTTGCTCTTCCTCAGTGCTCCCTTAAACACAGAGGCTGGCTTTGAATATGCACCAAACGGCCCAGGTGTGAGAGTTTTGAACAGGCAAATATGGAAAAGAGGCAGAGCCTTCAAGCTGGATGCACATTCCTGAGGAACCATGCGTACCCCTCCATCTCATGGCTTCCCAAGCCCTCCACAACTGCGTCACCGAGGGCACGCCATTCTAAAGTAAAACATTCCAAAAGTTAGCCGGGCTAAGTTAGCTTCCTTTCCTTCTGTCGCCTCCTCTTTGCCTTGTTCCTCCCTGTTTCCCCACCTCCTCTCATCTCCCACCCGTACCCCCTCCTAGGCTGGGGCAGCACACTGTCTGGTAGCCATGTGTATGAGGACATCCCGGAGGGCACCTTCTCCCAGTGTTGTATGCATCCGGCTGTGACCCTGGAAGTTTGGCTTTTACTCCCTGTCTATGGAGCTGAGCCTGTGAGTGGACGGGGATGTTGCAGGTTGTGGCTGCAGAAAGCAACAGATTGCATTCCTGGCAGGTAAGAAATGGCAAACAAGACCCAAACTTTATTGCAGGAGGGGTGGCAAAGGTGGAGAGGATGGTAAGGGCTGAGCCCATCCTTCAGCCCCGGGCATTAGGGCGAGACAGTGAGTGAGAAAGAGAGAGGTCCGTAAGTGGTATTTGTTGAGTATGTTAACAGATTCGTTTTTTTATTTACTTTTGTCACGTCGTTTCAAAGGAAGGGACCTACATATGTCACAAACAGTACTTATTATTACAGCTGATCTCAGCCCTTGCACTACCCACCAACGTGAGTTTCCCCCTTACCTTTGACATGCCCATAACATGACTTTTTTTAACCTTGCACTCTTGGCTTCTCTGCCTGTTCACCTATCTATAATGTCACCTTCAGCACTGTACTTCTCTACCGTGCACACAGCTTGCTGTCCTAGTGAAACTGTGCTGTGTCCTGTGTACCAGGGCCCATATGTTCTAACAAGCATTTACAAGAGTTTGAGCTATTGGCAAAGCAATAGCTTAAACTCTCGCAAATGTAAGACCTATTGCATAGCAAATATTTGTTTGTTTACTAACGCCCAAGCAGCACTTTCACATTCATGTAGGCCGCGCCCCTTTCTTTAGACAAGCTGCATCCAAAGAAAGGGGCGTGTACGAAATTAAAGTGAAACTGCAGCATGGGGCGCTTTGACAAAAAAGCGCATCTTTCTTCAGACGTGGCTTGTCTAAAGAAAGGGGCCCAGCCTCCATAAATGTGAAAGCTTTGCTTGGGCGCTAGTAAACATACAACATTTTTCTTAAATAAAGTGGACCGCGCTGCTAAAATAAAGAAAGAAAGAAACGTGGCCACTATAGTTATAGCGGACCACCATTAGTGGCATGCTGCGATGTAGTGGGTGGAATAGGGGCAAATCCTTAAACAGAATAGTGCTCACAGACAAGATAAAGCTGACTGTGTAACAAGACAAGTAAAAGGTCCAGTCGTTATGCGAGGTAACAAACGCAGACAAGGCGGTAACAAGGAGGGACTAACAAGCCTCATAACAATTCTGAAACCAGCGTTTACGAAGGACAATGACACAAGCCAATAAAAAATATGGGCGATGACTGGTCGAGGCATCCAGCATGCCTCGCAGCAGCGCATGTGCTGCCCAGGCTCGGCTTAAAAAGACCTGTAATGCCTATGCTTGACAATATTTTGTACCCTCTGGAGCCAATACCATAGGTATATGACCAGAAGGAGGAGTGAGAAGCTTTATAAGGTGCAACCCTCAAGCCTCCCAGACTATTACAACTAACTATACAAAAGAGGGTTAAACTATGTTATCATGATCTCTTCGGACCGTGAGATGAGTTGTAGGGTCCTAGTATATCTCAAGAAATTTCCCTTTCTTGAGATATACTTGGACCCTGCAGCCAATACTGTGGGTCTTTCAATGCAGGGAGAACAGGACACAATGTGTTGGAACAGACTCCCACACCATCAGAATTATATAATATCATGCATCATAAATGAAAATAAGAGGCATGGCAATAACGCCAGACTCATTGCTCTCTTCTTAACATCCAGTTTATTCTTTCCCTGTACACTATGATTACATAGGTATCTGCCAAAGACCTGTGAAATGTTATTAGTAAGGTGTCTCCTCCACCTATGGTGCATGATGGTTTCATATGTGTGTACTCACTCCAATTTGTTTTGCTTCGGACCCAAACAGGTCCTTTTCAAGGTTTCTTCTTCTAGAGCTTCCCACCCCATTGAAATCGACCTGTCCATGGCTGCCATGTACAAAAACCCATGTCATATGAGGCAGCTTTAGCCATGCTCTATAGTTTAGCTGGCAGCAGATTGCAATCTAGGACTTGTAGTAGACCTTTAACAATAAGCCAGTGCTAAAAAACATTACCATGCAAAGTGATGCTCACTAAAAAGCCAGGACTGGCTGAAGGTATTACAGATGACAGGACCTCGTTTGCAGCTAGGGACCCACCTCTAATGCTCCGTGTACATAACCAAAGGTGTGTATGCATATCTATTGTATGTTTCACACCAGGCACCAAGAACTACTTCCTTTTGAAGTGGTGGTTTCAAGAACTGTGTGCAGCCAACTTATAGCTTAATCAGTCTTTTACAGTGATGAGGATTGTGATATTTTTCATGTACCATGGTTCTCTGCACTGCCCTGATATGTTCGATAGCTAGTTGCCTTTTCAAGTGAATCAGAGAAGAGCATGCTAATATGCGAGATATCCAATTTATGGAAAATACTACCAACATGGTTGACAAAGAACTACTGATCCGAGAACGCTTTGCAGGCTGACAAGAAGGCTGACAATTGTCTAACAAAAGGTATGTCTTCCTAAAATGTTTTACAAGAAGGGTTGCCACCTACCTCAATGTTGCCAGGACGCCACTAATTCAGTACAAATCTTTTACAATACAAATAATGTTCCAGGTTTTTTGGTGCTTGCTTATTGTTTTTTATCCATATTTAATCAGCAAATGAAGAGATAGCGCATATATTTCAACATTTATTTAATTAATAAATGTGCACTCATACTTGGATGTGTCCGGCTTTTAGCACATCACACAGCCAAAAATAATAAAACAGCTCAACCACATAAAAACAAATAGCATACTAGCCTGAATAAATATTGAGATAATCGGTGATTTCGGCGAATCTCATTCTTTTAACTACCATTCTGCCGATATGTACAGCTATTGGCCTGAAATGTATTAATCACGGTATGAACAGTTACACAAAAGAAGCTCAATTTCCTGGATATTTTGTTTTTTTTTAAAATAAATACAAACAGGAAACAGACTACAGTCTGTAGACATCTGTTAAAAGGGAAACCAAGGAGCCTTAATTACAAACTAATTCAATAGGCCCAGTAAATAACGGCTGTAACTCCCAAATTGCACTATGTGGCCACACGGAATACGAGTATTAGAAAAAAAGAAGGCCACACTATGCATTATCCTACCCAGCCATGGTCATGAAAAAAACCATAAACAAACAACTCTCTCAGTACCTCTACACATACCAACTCCTAGACAACACACAATCCGGTTTCTGCGACATCATCAGGATGATCCTTGACTGTGGATTCACAGTGGCCTTTTAATACTTGACCTGTCAGCAGCTTTCAACATGTTCTCTCACTCCACTCTGATCATAAGACTAGATGAAATAGACTTACAAGCACCCGCCCTCAACTGGATTTATTCCTGCCACACAGGAAGAACACAAAGAGTCAACATGCCACTCTACACGTTGAAGGACAAAAACCTCATATGTGGAGTCCCCAAGGATCATCCCTCAGTCCAACATTAATCAACATATACTTGAGTCTGCTAGCGAACCTCATCAGATCATACAACATTAACATACCCTATGCGGACGATACCCAACTAATACTATGACTATCAGACAAGACTTGCCACATGCATGACAGCGGTGACCACATGGGTGAAATCCAACTGCCTCGAACTCTACACAGACAAAACTGAAGTGTTGATCTTCAGAAGGGACTCCACCTGGTGGCCAACAACCTCGGACCCTCACCTACCCCCACCAACCATGGAAGAAATCTTGAATCATACTGGATGACAAGCTCGATATGACAGCCCAAGTAAAGGCAATAACCTCCACCTCCTTAGGAGGCTACGAAATATCTTCAAATGGCAATCAGGGACCACCAGGAAAAAGGTTACACAGGCCTTGATCACAAGTAGACTTGTTTACGGCAACACACTCTACACAGGAATCAATAAGAAGCTTCCAACCATGCTCCAGTTCATTCCAAACACGGCAGCAAGACTCATACACAATGTAGCTCATCACATTCACATCACAGAGAAAAGCACTATCGTCCAATCCATAAGCGCACCCAGTTCAAACTGCTCAGACGTACATGCAAAGCACTACATAACACCGGCCCTCCATACCTTAACACCTGCATAGAATTCTACACACCCCGTGCAGCTGGACTCTAACTGGCATGCATACCCACAACTCCAAAGCAGGAGGCCACACACCTTCACTTCACCCCACATCAGAGCCTCCTCATCGCTTCACAAATTTTGCAAGAAGCTGAAGACAAGGCTCTTCAATGAACCTGACCTAGGAGACAGATGCCTGCCCACCTGCTAAGCGTTTGGATACCTTCACAGATGATTAACGTACTTTACAAATACACACAACATTGCTGCCAACTGGCCCTTTGTTATGTGTGATATGTCTGAACGCAATTATTGTAACTTGTTGTACCCTTGTATCATACTACTGTTGTAAAGCGCTCCAATGCCTTCGGGCCATATCCGCGCTATATAAAATTGCAAAAATAATATAAACCCTAAGCCAGTAATGACATTTAAACAACAGAACATGCTCACATTGTTACCAGACTCCAACATGCTGTTTTCTTAAAAGTCAGCAGTGGTTGATGGTGTTAAATGGGGGGCGGGCCTCAATATGGTCTAGCACACATATTAGATGGACTGGTGCAAAACACAAACCCACACACCCAGAATCATAGGAGATATTGACCCTCTGATTGCCAAGTGAGGTGGCGTGCACAGAAAAAGTGGTTCTATTACATTAATGGCTTGTTCATTAAAAGTGCGTGTTTCAAAACTAATGTATGGTGTGTTATTGAGCAATTTTGGACTGTGTTGTCTGTAAAGGCAGAAATGGAAACCACAAAACACAACACAACCCAAAGCAATGCCTTTCTGTAAATTGTATTTAGAGTGGAGCGTTGGGAAAAGGATAACTCCGGGGAATGTAGGGGATGAAACAAGGGCCCCTTACAGCGGAAGCAGCACTCCACCACTTCGCCTTGCGGACACTCCCGCTGCCTTGGGAAGCAGAGGTATCCCCGTACCCGACACTCCATCGCCATGCTCGATCTCCAGGCTCCAGCACACGGGCTGCCATACAGCAGGTAGCCCCGCCCCCTCCCCAGCCATAGACACAGAAAATGGGCTCCTGGAGGGGGTGCCCCGTAGCTCTCCACACAGTGACAACGGTGTTGATGTAGCGGACAAGAATTTGGCAAGCGAGTGTTTTGGATGAAAGGAGAATTGCCAAAAAGCAATAGCTAACAAACATCAAGCTACACTAAAAATTTTATTTACTGACAGATCAATAATAGGCATATAGATATTTAAAATTGAAGCCTTCTTATTACATGATGATATTGTCTTGGTGTACACATATTGTGAAGTAGAAATCTTTTTCGTGTTTTTGGGCTGTAGCTTTGGTAGTTGCTGTCATCCTCCTTTTCAAGATGGCCGTTACGTTTATTTGCACCTTGGGCAGTATTGGCCCCTCATCTACGCCACCACCTGAATGGACAAGCGGGAAGTCTACGTAGATTGACAAGCAGTGTAGGCGCTCGTATCCACCAGACCAATCTTTGCTTGACAATAACCGCGGAAACGTTTGTGGCAATGAACACAAGTGAAACAAGCATTTGAATTGCAATAGGACTCAATTTTTTTGCGAGACCTATTGCATTGCAAACAGGAGTTCTGGCGGGTGACAATGCATGAGGGGGGTGGGCGAGAAGGCATCGGACTGCAGGAGGGGGGCACGGGAAGAAAGTAGTCTGTGCAACACTTGAAGTAAAAGGGCCAGTAGCCATAAAAGGGCTAGTGTTTGCTTAGGACACAAATGACGACATGGCCGTCATAAGGAGGGACTAACAAGCCTAAAATCAATCATAAGGCAGCATTTAAGACAACAGCCAATGAAAACGATGGGTTGAGAGTGGGCGAGAGCTTCCATGAAGCTTCCACACTATATTGAATACTGCATGCCTCGCAAAGTGTGTAGCGCATGCACTGCAACGCTAGGCTTAACCTAAAAAGCAGCAAGATTCCACCTTCCCTGCAGCACTGAAAGTAACTTATCGCTGCCTCCCCGTGGTCTGAAAAATTGTGTCAAATCCCACTTTGGAGTTAAAGGGACTACTTTCTGGAATTTTGAAAACAGGGATTGACGAAGGAATTTTGGGACCAAAAGAATATCAGTTTTTACAAAACAAACACCCACGTACACCAGTGTTTTATATTCTTCCAAAGATGAATAAAAATGAAACTAGCCCCTCTGGCAGGCCCATAGTTTCTGGTTGTGAATCACTGATAGAACCTATCTCAAAATACGTTGATTTCTTCTTGAAACCGTTTTTGGATGAAATACCATCGCATCTACGGGACCCTACAGCTTTTATTAACAGATTGACTTCTGTTAATTTTGATGTACAAAGGGACACTATGGTTACATTGGATGTTATCTCACTGTACACCCAAATCCCTCAGGATGAAGGCATAGCGGTGCTGACTCATTATTTAGACTTAAGAATACAACCAACAAGAGTCCCCACGGAATTTATTGTACAGTTGGCTAATTTTGCACTCAAGAAAAATTTCTTCATGTTCAATAGTGACTTCTTTTACCAAATCAAGGGAGTCGCTATGGGTTCTCCATTTGCTCCAGAGCTAGCCATTCTTTTTATGGCTATGTATGAGGATAAATTAATCTATAATAATAAACCTTTTCAGCATTTCATCACAAATTGGATGCGTTATATAGATTATATTTTTTTAGTCTGGTCAGGTACACAAGATCAACTCATTGAGTTTCACAATTGGTTGAACGCAAAAACTGAGGACATCAAGTTTAGTTTGAATCAATCATGCTCACGTATGACCTTTCTAGATGTAGAAGTGTATTCATCTGAGGGAGGCCTTGTGACCACTTTATTTAGAAAGCCTACAGACAGGAACAAGGCTTTACATTTCTCAAGTAACCGTCCGAGGAGTCTGAAACAAAACTTACAGTTTGGCCAATTTTTGAGAATTCGCCGCAATTGTCATTTCAAAGATGAATATTTTCTACATGCCAGCAATCTAGTCGGCAGATTAGTTGATCGAGGATACCCTAAAAAATTGGTAAAAAATGCAATGAAGAGAGCGTGGTGGACACCACGAGAGTCTTTGCTACAACAGAAAGCAAAAAACCTATGGATAGACTCATTTGTGTCTTTACTCACATGCACCTAAGCAGCAGTAGGCTAGAATTACATGCACATCCACAACTTGACAATTTCTTTGAAAAGGGACCCTATAGTGCTCTCAAACCCGATACCCCCTCTGCTTTTAGGAGGAACAATTGACCCGTCGAGAAAACCAAAAGGTATTCAACTAAGGTCACACCATTATTCACAAAATGGTCGAGGCAGACAAAGGTATCCGTTACACATGCATTTACAGAGTCAGAGTGAATATAAATTCAAAAAGTCCACAAATAGATCCAGGATGTAATTCGGTTTTCATTATTTATTTTTCTTTCTTGTATTTTCCAAATGACATTACATAGACATAACAGCCGACACGTGTTTCGTCCATCCGGACTTTTTCAAGGCTGTGAACAAATAGATACAGACATACCAATTACAAAACACATACATATACTATTATATATTATTTTAATGATTAAAACTGAAAGTACAGCATTAAAAATCTCATTTTAAAAAGACTGATCCACATGAACTTATATTATATCAATTTATCCAGTCTTGACACTCGATTATCATGAGGGGCTAGTGTCATCCTATTCGTCTAAAAAGGTTAGATAACTGATGCCGAGATTTGGCATGAATAGTATAGAGCCACCACCAAATGAAACATCCTGGTCTTATTGGGGTTCAAGTCTAGCGCATATTTACATAGGGCCACCAAGTGTTCACATGGTCAACACCCACAACTGACCTTCTTGAAACAAGTGTTTCCTCATGTATTAGTTTGATATGAAGTATCGTCCCTCCTGTTCTTACTGGTGGATTCTTATTATTAGATACATCCGCAACCCATCTAAAATGGATATTGTTCCTATGACCTGTACAATTCTTCCATTCGTTGTTGATTGTTTAACGGCCAGAAAATCACCGTTTGCAGCAGGTAATGATACACCTGTATATTAAAAGACCCATAGTATAAGACAAAAATATATACATTCCCTCCCTCTCTAATTGATGGCCATATTCAAGGCTAAAAACAACATTAATGGTACAGTCACTAAATAGTTACAATTGTGAGGTCACTGTAAGCACCAACTGCCCATTTTTCATTAATCCTCATGTTGTTATTTTAATGGTTGTAGGCAACGGGTTAATGTCAATATGAAATGTCTAGTCACAAAAAGTCACGTATTGGTACCCACCATAGCAAAAGATTACTGTCAGCCCTGTTGCTATTTTGACATAAGTCATGTGGATCCTTAAATGTGTCCACAAGGACCCCTATATTGAACAAGCATTATACTAACATTTTTGTTTCTAGGGCATACCTCAAATTCCATGATTCTCCTAAATATTTATTTATCTCTCCCCTAAGAATGATAATTCCTTAAGTGACAGAGTTGTTAGCCTGGTCCTTCTATCTTGAAACATTTATATACAGGTTTGTAATGTGGCATTTCCCAAGTTCTGATAACCCTTTGGTGTTTATATACTTTAATCGGCCCATTTAAAAAGAATCAATATATTTTGTTACATGCTGTAATGTCTCCCTAAACATAGCGATATTTTTAACAGATGACAAACGTGTAACATTGACCTACAATTGTCGGTCCTCATTTTCAAACCACTCTTGCATAAATTCACAGTTTTCCAAAGTACTCTATTTCCTGAATACACCGGATAGGATCAAAACCAATCCCCAGTCTCGGATAAGAGTCCAAACTACACCGGCACCTATTCGCGTCACCCTCATTAACTAATCTTCGTCCTGCTTCGTGATATATTAACCTCCGTTACTACAGATAAAGCAGTATCACCATACCTGACAGCTGAGTCAATAACCGCATCCGCACTTCCTCACGTTCGTACCGATACCTGGCCTGGAGTCTGTTTCACTGTTTTTATTGGGACAAGAACCGGCGTGGTAACGTGATACAACATGGAAAGCGAAAGCGGACGGAAACGTCTACACCTAATGTTGAACATCGCGCCATCTTGGAATGGTTACACACTATATGAATATACAAAGTGTGACCTGAATATTCTCTTTTCTTAGGACTCATTTGAGATTTAGTTTATACTATTCCATCATTCGACCACGGGTATTTTTTTTGGTGAGTATTTCACAATGCGCACTCAATAGGGACAACATCAGTCTATTTTTAACAAATAATAAAGGAACAGCAAATTGATACTATTCTCCCATCACAGGGATAAGAATAACCATAGGGCTTCAATGGAAATCTGCTCGTTCCATGAATTGTGTTTGAAAGATATTCATAAGCAAGGGTGATATTTTGCGGGCATGTTGAAAAATAAATTTCTAAAAGAAAGTGTGCCTATGCTACTAAAAATGGTTAGGATTATTACTAAAATGACCATGAATATCTAATATTCATTGCGTGAAGGAGGAGGATGGGTCAACAATGGGGAACATACAGTCATTTCCACTTGTCCAAATGTTAATACCATATATCAAGCGAAAAAGACCCTGCCCTCTTATTTGTTGGTTCGCTTGGCTATAGAAAGGTATATAATTCCTTATCGATATTTAATCCCAAGTCAGTGGCTCTGAGTCTGATTAGCCATTTGCTTTCCAGCTGTCTCAGTAACAGTGTATGGTTACCACCTCGTTTTGACATTTTTAGACTTTCGACGCCATGAAACTGAATATTAATTTTGCCCTCCAGTGTGTGCATCTGATTGTAATGTACCGCCAGTGGATAGTCCCAGTTTTTATTTCTAATCGCTCGGACATGTTCCTGAATGCGTTCCTTCAAGGGGCGTATGGTGCTGCCTATATATATTTTACCGCAGCAGCATTCAATACAATACACAACATACTTAGAGTTACAAGTCATGAAGTCCCGAATTCTGTGTCTTTAAAGTGTTGTATTCAAAGGATAACAATTTGTTTTTGGCTAAGTGGCAAATGCTGCATTGTCCACATCTATGGAAACCGTTGGGCGGTGCTGGCAACCAAGTGGTGGTAGTTATTGGTTTAAGGTAGCTGTGGCAAAGAGTTTGTTTTAATGTCTTTCCCCTGCTGTGGATGATGGTAGCTTTTTGGGAGATGGTCTCTTTAATGGTACTGTCCATCTTAAGGATGTGCCAGTGCTTGTTGAGGATGCGATAAAAATCTGGTGTAACCGCACTATAAGGGACTACCAATGCTGGTCCTCTGCCCCATTTTTCCTTTTTCTTTTTTTGTTGTCCTTGTTGGGTGTTAACTAGTAGGTTGGATCTCTTAACCTTAGCTAGTTTATCCTTGGCTGCGGTCAGGACCTGGTTACAATAACCCCGGTCTTTAAACCTCCTTTCCAATTTGTCAAGTTCCTCCAAGAAAATATTGTCCATGCTACAATTTCTTCTTGTTCTGATCATCTCCCCATAGGGGATTGATTTTATCTGTGCTGGTGGGTGTGAGCTGGTCGCGTGCAGCACAGAATTGCAAGCTGTCTCTTTTCGGAAGATCTTAGATCTGATTTTTTGTCCTGTTACATATAGTGTGGTATCCAAATAGTTAATACTATTAGTATCATAATGATGTGTAAACCGTATATTAAAAGAATTGTCATTTAAATATGTAATGAAATCTAGTAAACATGTTTCAGTTCCAGACCAGAATAATAGAACATCGTCTATATATCTGGTCCAAAGGATGATGTTGTCACTATACTTATTAGGGCATTCCCTCCAAACATGTATGAGTTCATAATGACCCATATATAGATTTGCAAACGAGGGTGAAAATGTTGCACCCATTGCCACGCCCATCTTTTGTCTGTACCACTTAGTCTCATGTAAGAAAAAATTGTTATCTAGAACCAAGGATATTAGCTCCATAAGCATGTTGTTGTGTTCATATAGAGTGGCAGCTCTTGTATCTAAGAAATACTGGATTGCTTCTAGGCCCTTACCTCTAGGTATACATGTATACAAAGAGCTGACATCCAAGGTGACCAAAAAATGACCATTTGTCCAATCAAAGTCCTCCATTTTACATAGCAAGTCCTTCGTGTCCTTGAGGAAAGCGGGTAGGTTTTGTACCAGAGGCTGCAGAAAGATGTCGATAAATTCCGACAGCTTTTCCGTAGGAGACCCAATACCAGCTATGATGGGTCTTCCTGGGGGAAATTTCCCCCTTTGTGTACTTTAGGTAGTATGTATAGACAGGCTGCAGTGGGTGTGGGATTAAACAAGTATTTTTGTTCTATGTCCGACAATTGTCCCTCACTGTTCCAAAAGTGTAGTTTGCTTTCAATCAAGTTGGTTACCATGCTCATTGGATTAGAGAAGACCTCCTCATAAGATATGTGATCCAGCAGTTGTCTATCAATCTCTGCAATGTAATCACATCTGTTCATAAGGACTATATTTCCGCTCTTATCAGCTTCCTTAATCACTAAATTAGGGTTTTGTGCGATTCCATTTAGAGCCTCCCTCTCTTCTTTACTTATATTATGTTTTACATTTTTTAATATTTTCTGATAGTCATCTTCTAGTTTGTATAGTTCATGTGTGACTTTTTCAGAAAAGATATCGATTACATTGTCTGGTGATAGGTGTGGTGTGAAACGTGATCTCTGTTTAAGTCCACTATTTACCTCAGTTTGTGTGTTCAACTCCAGATCTACTAATATTTCCCTAATAGTAGGGTCAGGTGCCTCCATTTGTTCTAAAGAAAGGAGTAGTTGTATGTTTTTTGCATCCCCTACCGTTATTTCACATGGTGTGTTGACGTGATGTTGTTCTACCACATTCTCATTTTTGTTAGCAAAAAACTTTTTAAGTTTCAAATTCCTAACAAATCTGTACAAGCCAATATGATATTTAGTAAAATCAGGTAGGGAAGCAGGACAAAAACCCAATCCTCTGCTCAAGATTTTTATTTCATTGTCATTTAACACATGATCAGAAAGATTAATCACATTGACATTGTTGCTGCCATCATCCTGTATAACATTTATTTCTGTACTGTTCTGGACGCAGATCTTGTCGTCATTCTTTCCTTGCCCTTGCTTCCCCCTTTGTCCTCTTTTTTGCCCTCTTCTTGTCTTTTTGAGTTTGAGCCCACATTTTGTACTCTCTGTCTGCTCCCTTTCCTGAACCTCTCCATCTCTAAAAAAAAGGAATTGGATTGACCCTTGTTCGTACTGGTTGATGGTTCTTCTGAGCAGTTGGACTCCTCACTCGTAATGCTTGTGATACTGGAAAGGTCGGTATCACTAGATGTGCCTTTATTTAAAGTTTCAGTCTCAGGTCTACTAGTTCTCTCTTGTTGGATATTAATATTCAAGTTGTCAAATTTACTAGCATAAGTAAAAACTCGACCAGACCGATAGTCATTGTCATCGCGCTTCAATTTGCGCATCTTTTTATCTTTAATGTATAACTGGTGGTTTTGTAACACCCCTTTAAGAATTTTATAGTTCTTCTCTATCACTTCAGGCAGGTTGGTAGACTTGATCTCCTCCTCTAAGACCTTGATTTCCAATAGTAGTCGCTCTCGTTTGATATTGGCATCCCTAATTAGAATCCCTATCATTCCAACTGAGGAGGACGTAATGAGGTGTTCCCATTCCTGTAATAGATCCGCCCCCAGATCATCAAAGGAGGGAAATATCACCACTCTTAGTCCTCTCGGTACCTGTTTAATATCTAGATATCTTTGTAGAATGGTGGCATCCCACCAATGTGAGAGTTCCTGTTTTTTGAGACGCTCTAAGCGTATAAATTTCATCTTTAGCCCTTCTTGTCCTGAGCTACTATCCTGTACATGTTTAGTATCAGTCTTCATGTTAAATAACTCCTCTAGTAGATTATCTCTATTATCATCAAAGCTTGCCATATTTGCGGACTTGTTCTCACTATCAAATGTTACTAAGAAAGTGCTACACAAACGGAACAAAAGATTTTTTTCAATGTAGTGAAGTTCCCAGTCGGGTATGGAGTGCAAAGACTATCAAACTGATAACTTGAATCTTTACTCACATGCACCTAAGCAGCAGTAGGCTAGAATTACATGCACATCCACAACTTGACAATTTCTTTGAAAAGGGACCCTACAGTGCTCTCAAACCCGATACCCCCTCTGCTTTTAGTAGGAACAATTGACCCGTCGAGAAAACCAAAAGGTATTCAACTAAGGTCACACCATTATTCACAATACTCATTTGTGTATCGACGTTTTGCCCAAATTCTAACCTTTTCAAGAAGATAATCTATAAAAACTGGCATTTGATAAAAAATCTGGACCAAGCACTTGAAGAAGGCCCTTTATTCGCTTTCAAGAAAGAGAAAAGCATAGCCAACCATGATCATAGCCAACCATGTGGTTAGAGTAATGCTACCAAAAGTGAAGCACATTTACAATCAGGTATTTTGTAGGACTAGGACCTGTGATTGGATATCACAAATGCGGAACTTGCACGTGTTGTGATCAGACGATAGAAGGTGCATTGTTCTCCCATAATGGAGTGCATTGGAAACATGAAACATTTACCAACTGTAAATCCAAATTTGTCGTCTATGGAGTTTTGTGTCCTTGTCCCAAATTATATGTGGGAAAAACAAATCAAGAAATTCGGCAAAGAATAACACAACACAAGGCAAGAATGAAAAGAAATGTAGAAAACGCGCCACTGGTCAACCATTGGAGTCTAAAGGACATACTGAGAAGGATTTACTATGGACTGTCATCGCTAAAACTGAATCAGACTCCAGAGGTGGAGACATGAATCAAAAATTAAATCAGCGTGAGGCAATGCTCATTTTTAAATTTAATACGACACTGAATGGTCTCACTGAACTGTTGGAACTTTACAAATTGTGAAAGCATCGTGAGTCCGCGTTCGATGCTAGGGAGTGTTTTTCATTGGGGATGAAAAACATTTTTCCAAAATACTTGAGTAATAAAGATTCAACAAGTATTTTTTTACAATGGGTTGATATTTATATAAATATATTGGTTATATCAACTTTTTTTGTTGCTTTGCTGCGGTGTTGTCCAACATAGGGACTGCTAGCTTCTAGTTCAACAACGATTTGAATTCATATTCCAAAATACACTTTGAGATCAATTGAAAAAATCGTGGTGCATATTATTTTACATAAAGATGCACAATCATTGATTTCAATCCGAGGCCGATAACGCGGATCCTGGAGGTTTCGATTAAGAGACTAGAACTCCCAGGGGCATTTCTTTCCCTACATGCAATGGGCTAGGTCAAATTTTACCAGCACCGTCGTCTATGTTCACGACGGATTGTTTTCGCCATTGAACATGGATATGCGAAAGTGAAGCAAAGGTAGGCATTAGTTATATCACCTGCAGCTTAGCCATTTCTCAATAGTGTTAGCGTTTCATCCACGCACGGTTCTCGTGCTGATTGGTAACCGTTGTTAAATTTGCATCTTGCAGAAGCTGACTCCAAAAAATAGGTCATAGTTGGCGACACTTTTATGGATTGTGAAAATTTCAAGGCCGTTGCGCCCGAGATAACGCGGATTGAGCACGGAAAGGTAAAGACTACGGATGTACTCTTTTCAGTTGCTCGAGTTACCATTAATGGAGATGGTGAACTTAGATAATGCTTTTTGTTGTCAACAGTTGCACATTTTGATACAACGGATATAACATCGTTGGACCCCTTTCCATTCCGAAAACATTTGCGACTCCACATGTAAGCAAATAATTAATGGGTTTACATCAGTTTATCCTGGCTTCTTTGTTCCCCCCTTCTTTCCCTCTTCCCTCCCCAACCATCATGTCCTCCTTCACGAAAATAACTCCATAAGAAGAATTTTCTCAGGCTTACTCTTGAAAGACTTGTTCCTTTGTGTTTTGATCTTTCAGATAGAGCTAGTATTGCTTCATCTACCCAGTATGAGTTCATTGAGGTTTTCCCTGCGTTTAGAGGTGAGTTTGTAGTCACTAGCGGTGTTTTGAATTTTTTCAGCAGTGCTATCAGTAATTTTCTCAAAAAAATGAGTAATTAAAAGTCAGTCAACAAGGTCTTTTGTTTATTTTTACAGTTATTTTGGTCCTGAAGAGAGCCCTACACCAAGTGGGCTCGAAACGCGTCGACCCTGCGTATTGTTCACCAGACAATCTTAGGGTTCATGTATAAAACAGATTAGTGCAATTTTTTGATTTATATTGAATAATTTTGTAATTATATTCTTTGTGTAATGCTTGCACTATAACGGATTATTGTTTGTAATAGGTGATGTCTGGTGTTGGCCCCTTGCATTTGAATTGAAAAATATTTTGGTCAGGTTTTGTGGAATGATTGGCTTTAGTATGACTGTAGTTGAGTATGGGTTATAAATGTGGAATGATTGTGATATGAAAGTAGCAAGTAAGACTGGTGTAACGTGTGCAGCAATTTGATGACTACATGTTTGGTCGGTTGTTTTTATATATATTGTTCTGATGAAAATAATCTGGTTTCTAGAAGAATGAATCAATTTGGAACCTAAAAATGTTAAATTACTTTCAATAAAATGAAAATTAAGCAAAAGATTGCCCAAGGTTGCTTTAGATTTGTTCTAGGCAATAGTTTAAATATTTAATGGATTATCAGTATTGGCATTCTCTTGTTGGTTGTGTCCCCGTGGTCTGAGCAGGCTTAATGAGTACCATTTTGTACCTTAGCAGAACCAGTCTCGCTTCAGTGAGGAGAGAGTGGCATGAAGGACAGCAGGAAGAGACGTGAAGACCAGGACCCCTCCTGTCCTCCACTCGTGCCTCTGCCCCTCAACCCTCCCTGTGCACCTTCGTGCCTCCGCTGCCTGGTGTCAACCTCTGTCAGAGCAAAAGTGAGGCAGTACCCATTGGGGGGTGGCTGTGAATAGTCAGGACACTTGGAGGGAGGGGTGGGCCTGTCATGAAGGAGTCTGCTGCATGCCTTTGTTGCTAGTGCAGCATGCATTGACATATATTTATTATCCACTTCAAGGTATCAACAGTTATTTTTTTTAGAGTAATACCACCATCCAAAGCCATGGACTTGTCCACCACTGAAATGTGCTGCTTGTTTCCGGTCCAGGGAAGACAGGGCTTGGCAGTTCGGGCTGGACTGTTCCCATGAACCACAGGGTCAAGACTGATTTGCATATAGCTGTGTCTGAACTGGGGTGGCGAAGTGATATAAAGAACGATGATGGATTCAACCCAGATCTGTGACTGGGGGTGAGTGTCTGAAAAGTTTCAGTGCTCAGTCCATGATCTCCTTGAGTTTGCTTTGTTCATCCTAAGTTGGCAGGGTGTGCCCAGACGTGGGTCCCTTGCTCACTTTGCCACTGGCTGTTAGCCCGAAACTGGTCCCAGGATGCTTGTGCCCGGTCCAGGGAAGACATGGCTTGGCAGTCTGGGCTGGACTGTTCCCATGAGGCAAAGTGGTCAAGACTGATTTGCATATATCTGTGTCTGAACTAGGGTGGCGAAGTGAGCTAAAAAATGATGATGAATTCAACCCATATCTGTGACTCGGGGTGAGTGTCTGAAAGGTTTCAGCACTCCATCCATCATCTGCTTGTGTCTGCTTTGTTTGCCATAAGATGGCAGGGTATGCCCAGACGTGGGTCCCTTGCTCACTTTGCCACTGGATTCAAGCTAGCCTGGCTGATGAGGGCTGTTAGCCCGAAACCGGTCCCGGGAGGCTTGCTTCCGATCCAGGGATGACATGGCTTGGCAGTTCGGGCTGGACCGTTCCCATGAGGCACAGGGTCAAGACTAATTTGTATATAGCTGTGTCCTAACTGGGGTGGCGAAGTGAGCTAAAGAACGATGATGGATTCAACCCAGGTCTGTGACTCGGGGTGAGTGTCTGAAAAGTTTCAGCACTCCGTACATCATCTCCTCGTGTTTGCTTTGTTGCTAGTGCAGCATGCATTGACATATATTTATTATCCACTTCCAGGTATCACCAGTTATTTTTTTTAGAGTAATACCACCATCAAAGCCATGGACTCATTCACCACTGAATAACCATTTACAACAATTAGGAGGGGGGGGGGGTTCTTTTGAAATTCGAAATATGTTTAATTCAAGAGCCGTAAATACATTTTTTACCTCTGTGAGCAGTGTTTTATTCGTTTTTGTTTTTGATTCCCAGTCACATTGGAGACAGAATGACTTATGTTTAAATCTTTGTGTGACCAGATGCAAATAATCCAGCTTTCAAATGTTATGTATGTCTGCCACATAGGACTCTAAGCAGATGTGGTCTGTTTTATCCACAAAACAATTTGGGTTGAGAATACTCTACTTTCTAGTTCAGTTTCCACTCATTTCCTTTTGAGCAGTTCACAAACCATGTTTAACTTTTCTCTTACATCTTTTGAGGACTATAATATTCTCTGTATTCCAGTGTGTAGGTTTTTTGGTCTTCAGTCATGTGTGGCATATGCCAAATGGAACAATGGTTTTGTGGCTACATTATTAACAACCCACCTTTCTTCTGTTAGGCATGGCTTTATCAATATTGATTCCTGCATTCACAAGTCAAGCCAATGAGATTAGCATGGATGGTGGCAGGCAATAACCTGTTGCTCGCTTTTCAATTAGAGTGTACACAAATAAAGTGAGGTCTATGTCCCATGATCTTCATATGGCCTCTTGCTACTATAATCTGATGCTCGCTGGATCCAGGTTCTGCATTGGCATTATATTAATACACTTGCCTATTCATGGTAACAAGACATGCATTTTGGAACTCTTTCATCTCTGGTTTCTCGTTACAAAGATGTGTTGCTGTTGACCCATGAACAGCAATTAATGTAAACCAATGCATACAATACATTGGTTCCTCCTGGTCTAGTGGCTTCTTTTGGCTCAGTTGATGAAAAGTGATTTATCCAAGGAAAGCACGAGTGCATACAGTGCAGTTTAGCTGGAGTGATCTGGCACTGCTTGATGTCAGTTCCCGAGAGAAGAATGTACTGTGCAGCAAAGAAGGCGCTGACACCATGTTCACGTGGGGTTTGGCATATTCACAGGCCAAGGATAGGCTGAGCGTTGAGAGCACAGTTGCCTACAGGTGACCATTCACTAGAGAGCAAGCATTTGGAATTCTACTCCTCACAATGCCACTCTGCTATACTCCACTCTACTCCACTTTATGCCACTCTACTTTACGCTCTCTGCTCTATGCCACTCCATTCCACTCTATGCCACTCAACTTCATGCTGCTCTGTGACACTTTCCTCTATGCCACTCTTCTCTATGCCAGACAACTAACTTTTAACAATGCCAACCAGCAGACAACTTGCTGTACAACATAGCTAAAAATCTATTGGCTTTGCCAATTTTTTCTTTGTTAACGCATATGAAAGCACTTCTAAATATGTGAATTCAAACTACAAGTTGTACAAAAATATCACATTAAGTAATTCACAATACAGTTCTATAATATGGCTATTAGTGTCAAAACGTCCACTTTAAAGAACAGTAGATGTTGTAGAACCCAGGATAATGTGCTGCATGGCTAAATACTTATAATGTCCCAAAGGCGAGACCTATTGGCTATGCCAATGCTTGTTATTTCAATCCTTCCACTTTGCCACCCCAGTGCATTGTGGTACATTTGGTCTCTGTCCCATTGTGCTCTACTATTTCAACCAATAAAAAGAGAAAAGAAGCCTTTTTATTGCACTTTCTGGACTATTTTTTTCTCTCTTTCCTTCAGTGCATGAACATTTTGGTTTGCCTGCTTGGCCTCTAGTGGGCTTTCTTCATCTGTCACATTCTGTTCCACCATATCTGCCTCCAATAGGGAAAAGAGGCCTTAATATTTCACTTTCCTGGATTTCCTTTTGATCTTTTATTTCTGTGGGCACTTATTTTGGTTGAATTTTGTTGATGGGCTCATACTTGCTCTCTAGTGGGTTTTCAACCTGACAATATTTGTTGTAGGGCTTATTTTCTTTGATGATGCTCTTCAATTATTCAAATGGTTTCAGATACCTCTATATAATATTGGTTAGGTAATTTATTTGAGGTGAACATGCAATTCCTTATCCTGGTTCAATCCCCTAGTGGTTAGAGTTTGTTGTGACAGGATATGGCGCGATTATTTTTGTCTTATTTATTTCTTTATTTTAGGAGCTTATAAAGCGCACTAATACCCGAGGGTGTCCTGGCGCTGTCATGCTGAGCATCCCTGAAGAACGAGGATCTAATCCCTGAACAGCCAAGTCTTCAGCCCCCTCCTAAAAGGCATAAGTTCCTCCTCTCTCCTAAGATGTGCTGGAAGGGAATTCCATGCGGAGGCGGCGCCAAAGGAAAACATCTTTCCACCCCAGCTAGCCTTTTTTATCCTGGGAACAACCACAAGGTTGTTCTCAGCAGAGCGTAATGCCCTCCCTCGCACATACCGCTTAAAACAATCCCTCATGAACTCTGGGCCAGTGCCTTTCAGGGCCTTAAAAACCGTACACATGGCCTTAAATTGAGAGCGTCTGTGAATCGGGAACCAATGGAGTTTCCTTATTCCTTCTCGAACTGAAACAAACTTAGGAGCACCAGTCAGCAGTCTTGCTGCCGCGTTTTGAACCACCTGCAGTCTGTACAGATGCTTTTTTTTCAAATTGAGGTACAAACAATTGCAGTAGTCGAGGCTCGACAGGACCAAAGCTGAAACAGCTAACCGGAAACCATCCTTGGGCAGGAATTTTTTAACCTTCCTTAGTATTCTAATAATGGGAAAGCATGAGGAAACCACTCCGCTGACCTGACCTCCGAAGTCCAATTTCTGATCAATAAAGACACCCAGATTCCTAGCTTTTGGGGTAGGCACTGGTTGCTTCCCTAGGGCCTCAGGCCACATAGCTGGCGACCAGGTATTTGGATTGTTTCCAAATATCATGACCTCAGTCTTGCCAGAATTCAGTTTGAGGCAGTTTGCGGCCATCCAGCTTGCAATATCTTTAAGACAGTCATGACACCTAGTTGTCATGTCCACTTTAGATTCTCTTTGAATTGATAACACGATTTGCGTGTCATCTGCATACGAAGTAAGTTGGAGGCCATAAGATCTA
The DNA here is from genome assembly GCF_964204655.1 of Triturus cristatus. NCBI lineage: Eukaryota > Metazoa > Chordata > Amphibia > Caudata > Salamandridae > Triturus > Triturus cristatus. Next base: position 752,107,000 of record NC_140584.1, on the reverse strand, counting down.
ATCAAGGCTCCCAACGGACTTACGTAAACGTTAAAGAGAGTGGGGCTAAGGGAAGACCCTTGCGGAACTCCACACGGGAGGGCAAATGGTTTGGACACCTCGGCACCCAGCTCCACGGTTTGGATCCTATCGGCCAAAAAAGACTTCAGGAGGCTCCAGGCCGTGCCTTCCACTCCATTCTTAGCCAACCGGTCCATCATCACACCATGATGCACCGTGTCGAATGCCGCGGGCAAGTCCAGCAGAATCAGGGCTGCCTCACCCCCCTGATCCACAGCCTTTCTCACTTCCTCCGTTGCTTTAATCAGGGCCAGTTCTGTGCTATGTCCAGCACGAAACCCGAATTGCGTTAAATCCAGGGCCTTCGTTCTCTCCAGGAAAATGCTAAGTTGGCTATTTATGGCCTTCTCAAAAAGGTTTGCAGGCAGTGGGAGCCGTGAGATTGGTTTATAGCTGGTAGGGTCACTTTTTTCTAGAGTTGTTTTTTTAATTAGAGGTAGGATAGAAGCAACTTTCCATCTCCTAGGATAAATACCTGACTCAATAATAGCGTTGAATAGAGGGGTCAACGTGGTGGCAATCACATCTGGGCAGTTTTTAAGGACTGCCACCGGACACGGATCACTAGGGGCACCTGAGCGAGCAGCCAGCAAAAGACCAGTGACCTCTTCTGATAGTAACGGGATAAATTCCCTTAATCTATCCTGTGGCCAGACTGACCCGGCATCCGCCCTTTGTGCTGCAGTTCCATCCTCTCCATAGACTTCGGAAAAGGAGGAGAAGATCCCCGCCACTTTAGTCTGAAAAAAGGTGGCTAAGGTCTCACACATATCAGCACTGGTTGCTGAGATAGGTTCTGCCGGAGTTGTAAGTTTGGTTATGGTCTTAAACAACTCTCTAGAGGAAGAACTGGCCCTCTCTATTTGCTCCGTGAAGTAAGCTTTTTTAGCTTCATTTATTAGGTTTTTATAAATAGAGAGGCTTCTTTTGTAACATTCTTTATTAGTTGGACTGTACCCGTTCCGCCATTTCCTCTCCAATTTCTTACAAACCGTTTTGGCAGTCTGCAGAGATTCTGAGAACCACGGCGCCGAGGGCAACGCCCTTTTAGGCGTGAAAGATTTTTCAGGCGCAAAAATATCGCAGGCCCTCTCAACCCACTTGGAGTATAAGTCGACAGCATTATTTACGTCCGACGGGATACTAGGGGCATTGAGCCTTAGGTAATTCCCCAATTCTACACTATCTATGTTTTTCCAAGCCCGGCTCACAATCTTAACCCTTGGCTTGGAGCTAGACTGTGTCTGAGAATCAGAGGAAAGTGTAAAAATTATGGCAGCATGATCGGACCAAGGGAGCGGCAGAATATCAACGATAACCAGGTCAGGCTTGTTCATAAAAATGCCATCCAAGGTGTGCCCTCCAGTATGCGGCGGTCCTGCCACCCTTTGTTCCAACCCTCCTGCAGCCATAAATTCCGTAAGTTGCATATTATCTGGATCTAATGGGTCCTCCAAATAAAAATTAAAATCACCCATGACAGTGAACGAATGGGCACAAAGTCCATCCTCTACCAAAGTACCAAGGGCCTCCAAAAACGTGCTTTTGGGTCCAGGGGGACGGTAAATCAGAAGTGCTTTAAACGTGTTCTGGGGAGAAAGACGAACGATGATAGATAGGGCCTCACATGCATTGTTGGAGGCTGAGGAAAATGAGGGATCCAGGCTGTTGTGATAAATCACCGCAAGCCCACCCCCCCTTCCTGACGGTCGGTCCAACGTGAAGCAGAGGAAATTTGCATGGAGGGCCTTCACAATATCGGGGCCTGAGGAGTTGTTTGTCCAGGCCTCCGTAATAAAGGCAAGTTTGATCTGGTGCTGCTCCATGAACAGACTGCATTCCAGACTGTGCTTGACCAGAGACCTAGCATTCACTAACAGGCATTTCCATGGTGGGGCTCTATTCTCTCTAACATGTGGGCCCTTCCTCTCTCTACTCCCTACGCTGCGATAGGCAGCAAAGTTATCCTGTAGAGGGTATTGACAGCACCTACAATTGCCCCAAGAATCATTTAGAATTCTCTCAGGACGGAGCCTGGGGCAATCAACCTTCCCACCTTCAGGATTCAGAGCTGGGCAGAAGAATATCTTAAGAGTTTATCTCTGTCACCACCTCAATCAGATTTTTTAACATGATCAATTGTATGGTATTTTTTTTTATTTGCCACAAAAAAAACTTTTTGGGACTCAATGCGCATCACAATAGAAGCTTGCAATTTGTACATTTTAAGACAAAAGCGTTAGCAGTATACATTTGTGACATCAACAAATCATAGGTACATATTGGCAGATCTTGTAAAAGGCTATGTGAGCATGGTTGAGGCAGTCTGGAACGTATGATGTATGGCATCATGGGAAAAGGGCTTGTGAATTAGTTTCCGCTAGGGCTGCACTCGGTGTCGTGGCTTGAGAAGGCTCCACGGGGGAGTTTGGTTGTTCTTCAGTGTCGTCTAGATATAGGGGCTATGTGACTAGGGGGGCCCAGATATTATGAGGCCGGCTAGCAAGGGGCATAAGGTCCAAGTACTTAGTCAGGTGTGTCTAGCAGTGTCCCGCATCCGCAAGCCACGACTTAGCCTATGGCGATGGTCTGTGTTCCCAATGGATTGCCACCTTGCGCTTGGCCAGAAGCAGAAGCATCGCCACCAATCGGCGGCAAGCATCGGGAATTTCTTTAACATAGCAAAGCAGGCATGTAATATGGTGTGATATGATGGGAAGTTACGGCACTAATGGTTACACATACGTCTTGCAAGTAGTTTGCTTCTCTTGGGCATGACCAGGCTAGGTGCAGGAATGAGGCATCAGCCATGGAGCATCACGCACATCTCACATCTGCAATTAGGCCCATTTTGTGAAGGGCCATTGAAGCTGTTGAGGGAATGGTGGTCAAGTCTGCCAACCAGGCGCTGGGCGGGCACTCAGCACCATCTGGAGAGGCTACCAATGTGAGCAAGTAAAGCCTGGTAATGAATTTGCGTGGCGTTATGGCTGTATGGATGTATTCAAGTGCCGCAGTTACAGGCGGCATGCTTGGAAAAGCCTTGTTTGTGTTCCTGCAGGTCGCCCTGATTTGGTAGTACAATAGAGTGTCTAGCAGGGTGGATGTAGTGGAAGCAGTCCCTGGGGGGAGGGGGAGAAACTGCCCGTTCGGGTAGAGGTCTGGGTAGATTCATATGCCCAGGGAGTTGGCACAGCGTGCCGTTCCTTTGTTGTGTGGAGGGGGGAAGTAGGGATTCTCTGCTAGCTTCATGGATGATGCATATAAGATGCTGGCACCTGTCTTTTGCGGATCCCCTGCCATGCCCAGCGCACGCATTCCACTGTGTTGATTTCTTCTCTAGGTGCTTTGTATGGCAGGAAAAGCGACGTCTGGAGCGGCCAGGGGGAGGCCAGGTCTCCCTCCACTGCCAAATGTGGCTCGAAGGGTATTGGGTGTAGCCAAAAGTGTAGTAAGCTGGCTTGAGTGCAATATGCATACAATTTGAGATCTGGGCCCCCCCAGTTCACCACGCGAGAAAGTCAAAGTTTCATAGGCAATGCGTTGCTGCCTACCTGCCCATGTTAACATGATAATGTTCGAGCACAATCTCTTAAAGAATTGCATTGTGAGGGGGGAATATAGGAAAAGATATAAGAATGTTGGCCCGACCACCATTTTGGTTATAGTAATCCGGCCTGCAAGGGAGAGTCGTAGTTTATTCCATACCGGGATCTTATCTTCCAGCCACTCTACCATCTGACCGTAATTTGCTTTCCAGAGTTCATCTGGGTCTCTGCTCAGCCATATGCCAAGGTACTTGACTGGTTCAGTGGCCATTTTAGTGGTTACTATGTGGGGTAGGGAAGTGTTGCGTTAGTGAGGGGGAGTAAAATAGATTTGCTTCAATTGATGTGTACTCTGGAGTAACCGGCATATCGGATCACTTCCCTCATCATGGGTGCTAGGTTTGTTTGCGGTTCACGGAAATATATCGTAACATCATCTGCATACATGAAACTCACTAGGCTACGGGCCATGAATCTGATGCCGCGCTGTGTGTGGTGTTGGCGTAGTGGAGCCGCAAGCGGGTCCATCGCAATCACGAATAGCATCGGTGAAAGCGGGCATCCCTATTGTGTGCCCCGGGAGATTGTTATAGGGTTGGTGATCTGCCCGTTGATTTTAATGTGAGCCGAGGGTAGGGTGTCAAGGAGCCTGATCTTGCGGATAAAGTTTGAGCTAAAGCCCAGCCGTCCAAGGAGGAAAAAGAGGAATGGCCATTTTAATGAATCAAAGGCCTTAGTGGCATCAAGAAGCACTGCAACCGTAGGCAAAGAGGGGTTGATTTGGTGCATGACTAAGAATATTGTACAGAGATCGTGTGACGTGGTGTGACCTGGTACAAAGCATGATTGGTCAGGGTGTATTATTAGGGGCATGAGGGGCATAAGCCGGTTCGCCAAGAACTTTGCATATATTTTATTATAAGTGTTAATTAAGGAGAGGGGGTGGTATGGGTCTCAGTATTCTGGTGGCTTGTCTGGCTTCAGTATGAGTGGGATGAGTGCCTTGCGCAGGGAAGGAGGGAGATGGCCCATGGTGACTGATTCACAGTACATTTCAACAAGATGAGGGATCAGAATAGAGGCGTATTCTTTATAGAATGTGGGGGTGAGTACATCCATTCCAGGTGCTTTATCGCCGGGGAGGCTAGCTATAACTAGTGCATTTTATTCCATCATGAATGGGGCATCCAGGTACTCACAATGTCCTGTACCAAGCCATAAGAGCTCAACTGTATCAAAATACTGCTGTAGGGTATCTTGGGAGCATTCTGACCCAGTCGTATATGATTGGGAGTAGAAGGAGGTGATTGTGGGTACTATTTCAGCAGGGGACATGACACTGTCACCATTATCAAGCAGTTCCGTCACATATGAGGATGCATGGAGCTTCCTCAGCAGGTTCACCAATGTTTTGCCAGGGTGAAATCCTTCTCCATATTGGCGAGCTCGTGCAGTTTGGCCAAGGTAGCTCACCTCTCGATCAGCTTCAATGTGGTATTCAGATAGCTTTGCCCTATTGTCCTCCAATGGAGCGGAAGCAGGGTTGGCGTTACACCTCAGGTTTAGTGCTTTGATTTCTGCTTCTAGTCTCTCCAAATGGCCTGGAGTACTCCAGATTGTTTGGCAATGCATACTCCCCGGATCACTACCTTAAAGGTTTCCCACAGAGTTGAGGGGAAGCCCACTGAACCAGTATTTAATTCAAAGTATTCAAGTATGTCACTTTGCAATTCTTCTTTGAACACTGCATCTCACAGTGCAGAAGGGGGCAGATGCCAGGAGAACATTAGTTGCAGAGTTTGTGGGATATGCAGGGTGAGGCGGACAGGGGAGTGGTCGGAGAGGGTGTGCGCCATATGCTCAACCGAGGTGTGCCAGCCAGCTACATCGTGCGTTACGAACCATAAGTCTATGCGTGACATGGAGCTATGGGTAGTGAAGATGCAGGTGCCTTTATGTCTGTGGGGATGGGCATGACACCCGATGTCAACTAGTGAATTGTCCCGTATGAGTGAGCGTAGTGTATTGGTGCCCGAGGGTGCTGCATTCTGGGGCCAGAGTGATCAGAATCGGTTTGCAATGTGATGTTAAAATCGCCACCCCATATTATTGGGCAAGGGCCGAGTGAAGATAGGAGCCTCCAAATGTGGAGGAAGACGTCTGGGTCATCCGTGTTCAGCCCATATATCCCCGCTACGATTAATGGCTGTGAATACAGAGTACCTGTTAGCACAACGTATCTACTTGCTGCTTCTATGTGCACACGCGTGTTGCGCCAAGGAAGGCCTTTTTTCAACAGAATGGTGACACTCCTCGTGTAGCTACAGTATACAAAGGAGTAGGAGCCTCCCCACCAGCTGGTGCGCAGCCTAGCATTATTGGTAGTGGAGAGATGCGTCTCCTGCAGGAAGCAGATGTCTACTTTGTGCCTGGTAATGTATGAGCCGCGATTTGCGATGGTCATTTATGCCTTTTATGTTCCAAGTTAAAAATGGCACCTCAGCCATGCATAGGTCAGTGAGTATATGCAGCACCATGCATTATTGTAGTGTCATTGGGGCACAATGATACTGTGTTTTAGTGCAATAGAGAATACATTCAAGTCCATACGAAAATGGAAACTTAAAAACACCCAGGGATATGGACCTAGTATTCAGTATCCTTTTTGAATCACCTTTGGCCATCCCGCTCTCACTCCAACCCCCCAATCAGGTTGCGATGCAGTCCCCCCTCCCAGAAACCCCAACTTGGACATAATAAAACATAACATACCAAAAGTTTGTGGGAATTATTCTGTCGGGGTGTGTGGGCTCAGCAGGTTTTCTCCGTCACCTCAGGGGCAGGGTGCCGAGCGGGATTATATGTTTGGAAGTAGTGCGTGACATTTTGATGTGTTGTGTCCAGATAGGCACATGGGGAGTCCTATTGTTTATGAGCTGGGGCACGAGAAATTCAGTGGTATGTCCCAGTGCAGCGGGGCGTGCAGCATGGTGAATGATCCATTATGGAGCTTACTCGTCATTGTCACTGGTGCGGCCATCTTCAGATAGAGCGTGTGGGTCATGAGAGCGGAATTTGTGTAATTGCTTAGCATATGCCATGGCCGCTTTTGAATCCGTGAAATAGCGGGGTTTTCCATTAGTGACAATTTGCAGTTTTTCTAGGTAAAGGAGCACATATTGTATATGAAGCTGCTGAAACATCCGTTTGGCATGTAGGAAGTCTCGTCTTGCTGCCTTGCCAGACAGGGTGAAGTCACAGTAGAATGAGTGAGTGATTACTTGATGCAGGACCTCACCCATTTCTCGGGCTTTCCGGGGGATAGTGTTGCAGTCCTCGTATGTAAGAATGCACGCTATTATTGACCACGCACAGACCATTCGTTCACAATAGTTCCGGAGTGTCTGGAAGGGTGTTGATGGTTGTTATATAGATTATAGTAGCCTGAGCTGTGCCAGAAGAGGTCTGTTATAGGTTCAGGCAGACCTTGTGCCCAGGGGCGGGAGCACCGGCGCAACTCAGCAGGCTCAATCTGGAGTACTCCGGGCTCAAAGTGCAGGCGCAGCCCCAGTGGATCCAGCCTGGCAGACGGCGCGTTCAGCAGCAGTGGTGCCTACGAGGTCAGGGTGGGCCAAGGAGACCCAGACCTAGCCAAGTGCAACTGGCATAGGCAGCCCCAGCCCGTAGCGTGCTTCGATCGCAGTCCTCTGTTGGGGCCTGTTTAATGTGGGCACATGCTTGGGGACCGTGCCTGCACGAACACAGCAGCCCTCCCGCATGAAATCAAAAGCCGCAAAGCGTATCAGCTATCCCGCCACTGTGCAACAGTCCGTTTCCCCACTACAGCCCCACCTTACAATTGTGAAGGTCCGTTGCTCTCAGCAGCACAGGCCTCTTCCGGATCCACCGTCAGGACGACTTGGCGGCCCACACAGCTGGCTCCGACAAGCACCCCAGGAGAGTGAAACGCCTTGGGCCAGCTGTCGGCAGCCTCCACGCCACCCACCCACAGAGGCACCCACCAGTCTGCCACGTGGCTGTATCTGTAGCGGCAATGTATGTGCCACATGCGAGTCTCAGCTGTCAGTAGTCAACCAGTCCACATCCCCAATGGCTGCAGCTCCACACGCAGCTCTGATGTGTCTCTAGCCCAGCCGCGGTGTAACAATATTCTTGGTGTCTACAATGTGCTGGTCTGACGAGTCCCTTTATTGCCTGGTCTCATGGTCCGCTCAATTTCATTGCTTTGGTGCCTGTATGGGCATGCTGCCTCCTGGATTTTGGCAGATTCTATGCTCAGCCGGCGGAGCTCGCTCAAGGCGCAGCTATCTTGACGGCGGCGAGACCACGTCTCCAATTATTTAAGTTGTTTCCAGTCACTGGCATGCTGTTGCTCCATGTGTTTCGCCACTGTGTTGCTACGATCTATGTTGACTGTGACCCTAATGTGTTCTAAATTTTTTTTTAGTTTTGCACATCGTACTTTTTTTTTTAAAGTTTTATATAGTGCGAACTAGACCAGAAGATATCGGGTATCAGAACGCTTTACATAGCACCAGTTTCGTTTCGCAAAGATACATTCATTTTTTTTAGGCATGGGGAGATTAAGTGATTTGCCGAGAATAACAGGATGTTTGTGCGTCATTGCTGAGACTCGAACCCGGTTCCCCAGCTTCAAAGCCGACCAATCTACATCCTCTTCCCCAATCTTATTATTCCCCAATCTTACTTCTTATGTATTTTAAACGACAAGGGCACTCAATCATGTCTTGTTTGATTTTGAAGTTTTGACCACTGGCTGTACTGTATTCTTGTTTGTTAATTCCAAATTGACATGTTTTGCAGTGTGCATACTTGCAAAAAACTTATTTCTGCATCCATGTATTTGTATTTGTCCTTAAATGATCCTGCACTAACCAGTCCCTCAGGTTGTGGGCTAGTCTTATGGTGTTTTGTCTGATTAGATTATTGACAGTGGCATCTAGTTTTAGTGTTGATGATCTGCTTAATGGTTTTACTCTTTCCAAACTTTTGTTGGCAAATTACTCAGGATACTCTCTTGCTATGAATGGTTGTTTGATTGCTAAACTGTGCATTGCCAATTCAACTTGTTGTGAACAGTTCCTCTTGATTCTAAAAAATTCCCTTTATAAGACGCTCTATTTTAAACCGGATTAGGCCCTTGCTGATGTAAACTCAGTGTCCAGAAATGTGACTTCCAAATTGCTAATTACATAGGTGAATTTTTATTTTGATGCGGTTGAGTATGCTAAAATAGGTTTCAAATTCCCTGTTGTGTCATCCCATATAATGAAAAAGTAATCTATAAAACGTAGCCACAACACTATTTTGTTCGCATAGAAATAATTTTCGTTGGCTCCTACCATCCCATGGTTACATTTGCAAAGTTAGGTGAAAAGGAAAAACCCATTGCAGTTCCTTTAATTTGGGCATAAATCTGTTGAACAGCAAAAGTTTATTTTTGAGGCAAATTGAATAATTTGAATTAGCATTAGATTGTGTTCATGATATTGAATGTTCCTTTTCCTGAGATATCTTTCCTGGGCTTGCATACATACCTGATGTTCAGTGGTTGTATATAATAAAATTACATCCATCGTAATGAGTTGAGACGATTGATGCCACAGGGTCTCCTAAAGATGTTGCAGGAAATCCCCTGTGACCTGTAGATACGAGCTCAAATCCTTTGCGAAAGGTGCCAAGAGGTAATCCACATAATATGAAATTGGTTCCCACAGTAAACCTTTTGCAGAAATGATTTGCCGACCCGGCGGGTTTTTCTGGTTCTTGTCTATCTTTGGCAAGAGGTAAATTGTAGGAATTATGGGATGGTCCACTGTCATTTATTTTGCTTCATGTAAGTCAAGCAGATCCATTTGTACCCTTTTATTCAAATAATCTTGCAGACGATCGTTGTATTCTTGAATAGGGTTGACTTCTAAGTTCCTTCTGACAGTCGGCAATTGGCTTCTTTGATGTAATCTCTTTTATTGAGGATGATGAATTTGCCTCCTTCGTATGCTAGTTTCATCTCAATTTTTCAACATCTTGAAGTTTGCCAATGCATCTCTTTCATGATTGGTTAAGTTATCCCTGTACTGATTCCACTGCATTTGGTAAAGATCATGGATGATAATTTCGTGAAATTGATTCACCTAATTGCCTGGTGGAATAGTGGGGTAGTAAGAGGATTTAGGCTTTTTGCCACTTAGACCAGAATCCAAGTGGCACCATGCCAATATTCCCATTCCGGATTCCTTCAGGGTTTTGTTAAAGTCTCCTTGTCTTCCACTGTTAGATCTATACATGGTTTTTCTTGTGCCTCTTTAGTCTTCCTGTTTTCCATTTCTGAAAAGATTTTGGTATAGGTCAATCCTAGTTTGGGTAATGTGCATGTGTGTTGTTGGGAAACATTGTAATCCGTTTTTGAGCAGATCAATTTCAACCTGTGCCATCATTTTATTTGATAGATTTACAACATTCAATCCTTGGTCACTGCTTTGGTTTGAAAACATAGTTTACCAGTATTTCTTGCCTCTTTGTCCTCTTCTTGTTTGTCTCTTCTACCTCACCCACTACCTCTTCCACTGCCTGTTCTTCTCTCAATGTTGTTGCTGGAGAGCAAGACGCATATCATTTAACAGCGTCAACTTTTTTGTTTACTGATGTTATGTTGGGGCTGCCTTCTCCTTCACTTTGATCAGTGTATAGTGATTCACTGCTGGACCTTTCTGCCATGAACATGTCTAACTGTTCCCTTCGTCTTCATGAGCTATATCTGTTTACGCATGTGAAAATTCGCCCTTCATTTTAATCTTGTTTATCCCACTGAAACTTAATCTGTTTAGTTTGTTTCACTGTTTCCTTATGTTATTCCATTTTTGCACTGATGTCATCTTTACATTTTTCTTGCTTTGCTGTAAATTATTTTTTTCCTAGTTCTACCTCAATTGCTTTGAATGTTCTTGTATTGTTAATAGAGCTATTTTGCATTTTTTATTAGACCAACCATTAACCCAATGGATGAATTTAAAAAGTACTCCCCCCATTTCTGTAGGAGTTCACCACTTGTATCCTGGTGGCTTAGCATCAATGAAATGCGGAGTCCTTGTGACACTGTTTTTACCTCCATGTACTTTTTCAGGATAGTCCTGCCCACCATGTATTTATCTCTTTACGGCATAACCTTTCCCAATTTCGTAGTTTACCCTTTATGTCTGTGTTAACCCCCAACGGTGTCACGTTTGAAACATTTCCTTGCTGGGCAACATTGCTTGAGTAAGGTAATCGCAAATTTGGTAACGCAAAACTATTAATGGAGTAATATTACCTAATAGCAATCACCTAATTGTGATTGTGACTGTGTAGGAATCGCTATTAGGTAATAGTTATTTTCTTACATGCCATGTTACATTCCTTCATTAGTGATTAACTAAAATTCGCTATTTAGGGAATGCAAAATGGATTTTTTATACATGTGGCCCTAAATTATTTCCATATTCCAAAGGTCTCTGTAGAGTTTGCTCTGTCAGCATTGGGAATTTAGTCATGAATTGCAAATTCTCACCCTCTTGGGAACAAAATGTTAATTGTGACCAACACATGGTATTCATTCTTTGTAGCCCTTCAGTTCTACATTCGGTCTTCACAGCTAATGTCAAAAGATGATTAAATCTTCCCTCAGGGGCCTTTACTGCAAAGGTACTGGGGATGCTTGGTTTACACTGTGATCAACATGACTCACTCTCACATCTCAGTGCCCTACAAAGTAAGTGGTGGTGCTCTGGATCTGGGCAGGATTCCAGACACCTCATATCCTTTCCAAACATCTAACATTAGGACAGTCTCTTCGGGATAAACTCATTTGCTGCTCCTTAGAGTTTTCAATGTTATTTCCAAATCTTTCCTCACACCAACTGACAGATCCCTCAGAGGTATGTCTGTAAGGTTCAGACATCCAGAATTGCAAAATGACTCTGCGCTCTGGATGTTCCTGGAACGTTTTTTTCCTCAGCACAAACATAAATATAGGAACCCATAATGTGATCATTGTACATACAGGTACACTGGAAACATACTAAAATTAAGATGAGTCACACACAGTTGTATCCACTGCTTCTGCCAAGAACCTGTCCTGTATAAATTGCTACATTATAGTACTGCCTAGGGGGAAACGGCCTTTACAACGTGGGCTGAGCCACATGTGCCACTTCCCTGCAAGCACAACCATGCTTGCCTTAACTACGCATTTGCCTTAACTACGCATTTGCATGGTTAAGACAGTGCGTGGTCTGTGCCGAGAGACAGTTTCTTCTGTGCTTCCTGCCTGCTGAGAGAGGGCTATTTGCTACTCGAAAATACTCTTGTGGTGCGTTGAGATAGGGGGAACAATGTGTCCCAGGGGAAGCCCGTAGCACGTTTAGGCCTGTGTACTCTAGGGGCAATAAAGACATTGATGGACCACTCTTACCTGCTAGTCTCTGATATGGACCGTGGCAGTATTCTGCTAAGAGGCAACTGCCGCCTTCTCCTGGTGGTCTGCAGACATTTGCCTGATGCTCTTCAGAGACTGTGGACCGCTGTGTACAGAGATATCCACCTCACGCATAGTAGAGATAATCATGTCTGCAGCTTCGGCATCAGAGGTAGGATTGTAGCATTCCGGCTGGGATTGGGTTTTGGGTGGGGTGTAGTTTTAGGGGTGGGGATAGTTTTTGGGCTCAGGGGGTAAAGGTTGTTTATAGGGCAGGGAATGGATTATAGGACCCAAGGCAGGGGAGGTTGGGATAGTTTTAAGTTTTAGGGCAGGGGTAGTTTTGGGGTTTGAGGGGTTTGAGTTGTTTATAGGGGCAGGGATCAGGGTTTTGGTGCTCAGTGCAGCGGGGATCTTGATAATTTTAGGTTTTAGGACAGGGGATGAGTTAGGGTAGTTTTAAGTTTTACGTGGAGGGATAGTTTATAGGGCTCAGGGGGGTTTAGGGCCCAAGGTGGAGGGGCTGGAGTTTGAACTTTCTCACACATCCTTCTACCAATCTTGCCTTTACCACAAAATTGTGTGGTAAAGGCATGCATGGTAAATGCATGTGTGGTAAAGGAATGCATTATTCAGACGTATTCGTTGTTTGGGCTGCATGGTAGAAGAATGCATGGTTTAGCCATGGATGCCTCTGACATACAACCCTGCCTAGGTGCTACACACATGCACCCACACCATTTGCCATCTGCAATACGTCTAGGACCATCCTACTCCATCAGTGCCAAGCACATTTTCAAATTTACAGTTAAATTCACTTTTAAATGTTAAAAAGGCAGAACAATTCTATTAACTTTATCTTATGCTCAGATTATGTTTCCAACTAGATGATGCTGTGGACATGCATTGTAATCTGTGTTTTGCTAGCTTAGAACAATTTAGGCCTTGAAGTCATCTTTACTGTGTTATCTAAGTCTAACACTTGATCAGAGATTCCCTTTGTTCTGTGCCATAATAAAGACTCATAAATCTCACTAGCTGAATAAATAAACTATATTAGCTGTGTAAGCAGAACGTACCTACTCAGGAATAGAGCGCCTGTCCCACATTGTACGATTTACTATGTAACCTTTTGTCTGCCAAGAGCAGATGCTGAAAGATCTCAAACCCCATGTGCTTGAATCATTATAATATTGTCAAATGTATTTTGTTGCAACTGTTACTTCTTGGTTTTTATTGGGTATAAGACTGAGAACTGTATACTAACGAAACAGTTGTGTAAAATGTTTGTCAAAATTACTTTATAAAAATGTGATTTCTCCACAAAAGGAGGAGACCTCTTTCCCCTCTTGAAGGTGAATGTATGCTAGATTTATGCAAGATTTATAACTGAACCTTACTGGGCCATAAGCCTATTGATTTAATTGCTTGCTTATGATAACTTTGTTGGCCAGTTTTCTGTACATATATTTGAATTTATGGAGTAAAATTTTATTCCAAGACTCTTGAGAGAAATGTTTTGCTCTTGCTTGCTGCCACCTTCTCCGTCAGCCAACTGAAGGAAGGAGCACCGAAGTCCAGTAGAGACTGCCTTGCTCCCGATCTGATGCGCCAAATCAATTAAATAAATACATTGTTTATGTGCCAACAAAGAAAAAGGAGGCCTCCCTGTGCATGAAGGAATTCTGTGGAAGACTGAGGTTCTGACAGTGGAGACTGTCATCACAACATGCTAGCCTAAAGCCTGATCTGTAGGCCTGTGAACCCTTCTAGCCCCATCATCAGTCGCAATGAAGCTGGGGTTTAATTTTGATGCTGAACTAACTTTTCTTTCACAAAAAAGGCAGTACCACTGACATGAGCCATCAACTTTCTCCTCTGGACAACGTTCCTCACTACAGAATTGTGCTGCTAAGAGCCATTGTCATTACATACCTCGATTACTGAAAAATCATCTAGCTTGGTCCCCAAGAATCTCACTGCAAGGCTTATAGCAAGCACTCTAGGGCCAGGCAGCCAGAATGTCCCTTACGCTTGTAGGTGGGGCTCGGACACACCTGCCCTAAAAGCAATTCTTTGGCTTCCAGTAATGGTGGATCATATTTAAGGCCTTATGAACTGCTCACTCGTAACACTGCGTGGAATGCTATGCTTCCTCATTACATCTCAACCATAGACCTTAACTCGAAAGCTGTGCGCCTGATCAGTCTGAACCCTTTCAAGAAAAATCTGAAAGGCCTTAATCTGAACCTGACCACAGAAGGTTCAGGAAAGTTTTGAAGCTAAACTATTTTTTTAATCTCGAAACTGTACCTCCTTTCTGCAGCCAGCTATACAAAGTGACTTGTTTCCCTTTACAAATCACCTCAAGAAATAACTAACTAAATAAATGTATATGGGAAGTTTGTATGTCTCATGGGTTTATGATTCAAATACAATTCACACCAGTTGGCTCTGGGCCACGTTTTTCAGCATTATTAGAATAGTGTTAAGGCCCTGGTGTGTTATGCCATTTAACAGTCAGTAAGGCTCCGATTTGCAAAGTCCGAGCCTTTCTTACTGCAAAATTGCATTTTTAAATTCACCAAAGTCAAATAGGGATTGGGAAGATGTTCCTGAATCTTTAATTGACTTAGGGAATAAGTAGGCATGGTATTTGTAAAAGGCGTGTGAAGAGCAGCCCTCCAAATAATGAATCTTTAAGAAATGTATTAATTTTTTAGACTGAAATCTGGTCACAAACATCAATATTTTACCACCTCCTAAAAGGAAAAAGGAAGTGGTAAGACATTCGGACATGGGACTCCTTCCCCTTTGTGAAAGTTCACAAATATGTTTTTTTTAAAAGATGTGTGTAACTTTTACGTTTTTTTTTTACATCAGCCCATTTTCCTTTGAGGGAAACGGACTGCATATAAAAAATCAATTGTTTTATTTGAAAGCAGTTATAGTTATCTGAACTAACTATAACGGGGGAATTTCATTGGTTTTTTACGAGTGAAATATCCACCTAACTATAACATGTGTGAAACCTATGGTTTTTTAAGTGAATTTGCAAGGTTTTTAAATGCCAATTCCTAACTATAACGTGTGTGAAACCTATGGTTTTTTCAGTGAATTTGTACGTTTTTTAAAATGCTAAGTTATGTATGTATTATTATTTTTTTTATATATTTATTTTACAATAAACTATGTATTAAAAAAAAGTAAATTTTTTTTTTTTCTTTTATTTGGTTTTTCACCGTGCGCGCACGGTGCGCGCACCCCCGCGATTTTTTTAAAGAAAAATGTAAATGTTTTTTTCTGCCTTCGGGGTCCTTCAGGGACCCCCTGACAAAGGCTAGGGGGTCAGGAACTCTGTACCCTGCCCCCTTTTCACGTTCGCCACCTTCCTTTTTCACTCTCGCACTGAAAACAAACAAAATGGTGGCCGACACTTCCTGATTTCGACCGATTCGAACGTTGACTAACATGTAACCACCAATCAGAATTACGCTTGCGCACGTTAGGGTGCTCGCACGGTGCGCGCACGGTGCGCGGCTATAGATATGTATGTGCTTTTAACTGCAATTTTCTCAGGAACTACTGAACAGATTGATTCCATATATGCAAAAGGCACATCCCTGAGCTGAGGACTACCTCTCTGCCAAATTTCAAGTAATTCTGTTCAGCTGTTCGGGCTGTACCTTGGACTAAAGGTCCCTATGGAAAATTGCATGGGGAAAACACGTTTTGGGACCCCCCTTTTTTCTCAGCCCCCGCTTGACATATCCCCCCGAGACTTTAAGGGTAGGAGCGGAGCGGAGTACCCCACCTATTTTAAAAATTTCGCGAGGATTCGTCAACCGGTGCCAAAGTTATTCCAAAAAGAATGTTGCGGATTTCCTATGGAAACACGGTCCTGACTATAACTATCTACTGGCGACCGCCAGTAGATAATATATATATATATATATATATCTATATAGATATATATATATATATATATATCTTGATACTCCTTCTTCTGTACTTAAAAGAAACGGACCGGACTCCACTTATTTTGCGCTTCAATATGTTTCTTTTTTTGTGCTTTTCACCGCCATGACGCATTTCGGGCCACCCAGAGCCCTTAATCACATGACATGCTTATACTTTACTCCCACAGTGACACAGTGCATTACGTGCTGGAATGAATATAGAAAACAGACCTTCCATGTGAACTCTGTTTCCACATCTCTCTGCTGTATAGAGTTTTAAAGTATCATTTCCTGCTCATACACACATTGCAGCATTAAAATTGTTTTACATTTTAAATTACCGACAATAATGTGCAAAATCACGCAATCATATGTAAAAATAAATATATACTTATAATAATAAATTACTGTATAAATACATGTTCTCTTTAAAATATTATGCATATGATAAAACCGCAATGGACATGGTATTGCATGTTATAACTGCTTAATGCATTAAAGACAGTTGTTTCTTAAAAAACACTTGACAAAATGACTGTATAAATACTTGATAAAACGAATCTTACATAGTAAAAAACAACTAAGATTGAATTTCTGCAGATTTATAATGTCCATCCTTTCTTGCAGGGAACGGTTTCTTAGTTTAAAGAAGAACCCTAATACATGATGGGGCCGATTCACAGAACAAACTTAAGACAAAATCCTAAACTTAGTACCATTTTGGTATTCACAGAATGCACTTACTACTTCTGGTATTCACAGAATGAACTTACTACTTTTTCGATTCACAGAATAAACTTACTACTTTTGCGATTCACAGAATGGATTTACGACTACTAAACTTACGTCCGCACTCGGGCCGGAGCTTCCGGCCCGGAGGCGGGGCTTTCGGCCCAGAGGCGGGGCTTCCGGCCCGGAGGCGGGGTTTCCGGGCCGGTGGCGGAGCTTCCGGACCACAGGTGGAGATTTTGGCCATGGCTAAATCTCCGCCACTGGCCGGAATCCCCATCTTCGGGCCGGAAGCTCCGCCTCCGGCCCGTAAGCCCCGCCTCCAGGCCGGAAGCTCCACCTCCGGGCCGGAATTTCCGGCCCGAGTGCGGACGTAAGTTTAGTAGTCGTAAATCCATTCTGTGAATCGCAAAAGTAGTAAGTTTATTCTGTGAATTGAAAAAGTAGTAAGTTCATTCTGTGAATACCAGAAGTAGTAAGTGCATTCTGTGAATACCAAAATGGTACTAAGTTTAGGATTTTGTCTTAAGTTTGTTCTGTGAATCGGGCCCCATGTTATCGGGTTTCTAAGCCCCATATACAGTTCGAGAATTGTGCAAAAAGTGCTAAAAATGCTACTGTGCTATTCAGCATAGAATTTGCGGTTTAAATAAAAAGTGACACCGTGCTTTAAAATATGTCCAGTGTGCCATGAGCCCATGTGCACTACTGGCAGGAAGCGAGTTACTGGGGGAAGAGGGAAAAGGTTACAATGATATGACACCTATAATAGGTATGTCAAATGTTTTCACGAAATACTGCAGAAGTGGAGAAGTGTGGCTCAATGGTTAGAGTGGCAGAGCCTGATGCAGAGGTCTGGCCTGGGACCAGGGTTCAATTCCCACTTCGGCGGGCCTTGGGCTTAATTTCCTCTGACCTGATATTTCTCACCTTGGTGTCTATTCTAATCATGGGTCCCACTCTGCAACTCTGGGCAATAGCTTGCTTAATCTCCACAATGGCCCCAACAGCGCAGGGGATTCCTGTCTTCACCTTGGGGGTGCCCAGGAGTGGACACTTCACAGGGAAAGCCAGGATGGGTTCCTCTGCGGTATAAGTATAGCGCCGGGACACCTCAGTTGGTAGGTAGCTGCGCGCTTTACAAATGCCAGTTTATTATTATTATTAGTTTATTTATTTTAAAACCATGTGTACAGGTCTTCAGTAGTATTTAAACCGTGTGGACTCTTACTATCGAATTCCAAGATGTATTGTGTCACGAGTCGCCTGAGTATTGCATCTCTGTTACCTCCTCTTCTCAGTGAGGGAACACTGTCTATTAAGTATTACTTCAACTGATTGAGATTTTGATTGTGCATCTCATTGAAGTGACGGGCTACCAGATAGGAACTATCATTATTGGTTATTGCCCTTAGATGTTGTAGAATTCTCTTGTGAACTGGAAGGCGGGTACTACCCACATATCTTAGTCCACAAGAGCATTCCAATACGTAAACTGCAAACTCAGTTTTACACGTTAAAAACTTGCTGATTGAGATTGGCTTATCTATGAAAGGTGTATGGAATGCGGTTTTACTTTCTCCATATTTGCGAGCCTTGCATGCTGTACACCTAACGAAACCTTTGCGTTTTGATAGCCAAGTTGTGTTTTTAGAGATCTCCAGACTACTACTGACTCAATAGTCACTGGTGCTGCACGCTTTTCTGAATGTTATCGTTGCAAAGGGTGATATTTTAACCCCTATGATTGGATCACTTTGAACCAGGTGCCAATTTTTCTTGATTATTTTTCTAAGACTATCCTTTCGTTTATTGTATGTTAGGATTAGCCTGGGATTACTAGGGTTGTTGTCTGCATTTTTTATAATTCTAGTTTTACTGTTTGATGGTTTGAATAACAGATCTTCCTCGGATCTAGCTTTCGTGCGTGTTATGGCCTGATCAATGATTTTCTGCGAATAACCACTTGCCAGGAACCTTGATTTTCATTCCTGTTGTGCTGTAAGCAAATCATCCTCATTGCTACATATCCTACGAATTCGTATCATTTCGCCATACGGTATACTGCGCACTGTAGGTTTGGGATGAAAGCTACTTGAATGCAAGATAGTATTTCCTGCTGTGGGTTTGCAATGTAAGCGTGTATGCACTTTGTTGTTCTGTACATTTACCTCCACATCTAAGAAGCAAATGCATTCTGTGCTAATATCATACGTGAACTGAAAGTTCATATCATTCACATTCAGTTTGGCAATGAAGGTTTCGGCACTTTGCGTATTGCCTCGCCACACTATAAATAAATCATCTATGTAGCGGACCCACTTAATCACATTCTCTGTCAATACTCCACTGTATATTGTTTTCAACACCTTCTCCTCTCACCACCCCATGCGGAGACAGGCGTAGCTGGGCGAAAAACTCACACCCATGGCTACGCCTCTCTCCCGATGGTAGACCTGCTGCTGAAACATGAAGTAGTTATTATTCAGACAGAAATTTGGAAGATCGATAAGCATTTTGTTATGTACATGATATTCAATGGGTCTTGTGCCTAGATAATATTCCAATGCCCTTAACCCATCCCTATGATGGATAGAAGTGTTTAAATTGGACTCATCCATGGAATTTAACACATAGTCATCTTGCCACTGAAAATTGTACATCTGTTTTAGGAAGTCTGTGGTGTCGTGCATGAATGATGGCAAT
This sequence comes from Triturus cristatus, assembly GCF_964204655.1. Classification (NCBI taxonomy): domain Eukaryota; kingdom Metazoa; phylum Chordata; class Amphibia; order Caudata; family Salamandridae; genus Triturus; species Triturus cristatus. Next base: position 752,087,504 of record NC_140584.1, on the reverse strand, counting down.
GCCCTCACGTGCTCTTGGAGAAACTAATCAAAGTAGATCGAAACATTTTCCAATAAGCTTTCTTTCACAGAGATTATAGGTCTGCCTGGAGGTCTTGATCTGTCCTTATGTATTTTTGGGATGAAATATACTACGGGCATTATTGGGTGTTCGTTCTTTAAAAACTTTAATTCATCTTGGTTGATTTACCCCATGTTCTTCCATGCCAGTAGTTTGGTATATAATTCATCTTGTTTTGCCTTCACGGTGGATTTTGAACTTAGTTTATTGCAATCCCCTAATTGTTGTAGGGCCTCCTCCATGTATTGATGTTTTGGCCAGATGACCACGTTGCCACCCTTATCTGAGTTGCATATGATTATGGAATCATTGTCATGAAGTCTTTTTAACAATTGATGTTATTTCTGCAATTGTGCATTATCTTTCTTCCTCTGATGTTGAGTTTTAAAATGCAGTTTTCTTATTTCTGACATAATAATTTCGTTAAACGCATCTATCGAATCCCTTGACATGATTGGCACAAATTTAGATTTTGATTTGAAGCTTGTAACTGGTGCGGTATTGATGGTAATGTCTAAAGATTCCATAATTATTTGTGTAGAATCTTCATGGATGTTCGTTAATTCCTCATTTTGTTGTAGTGTTTTGAGGTCACGGAGTACAAGATTATCAGAGGCTGCTAATTCGATAACCGTTCTTAGCTGGGTTCTTACTGGCACCATTGTCTGCATTTTGTCTGTCTTCAAATGATGGTACTTTTGAAGTTTTATTTTTCTAATATATGTCTGCTGTTGTTTGCGGGTAATCAAAATTGCTTCCGGGACAGTATGTTAGCCCTAATTCTAAAAGCTGTTCTTCGGCTTTATCCAGATTGATATTGGCGAGATTAACAATAGAGTTTTCATTTACGTTGATGTTATTTACTTGTTGCGTCAACCTTTTTTGTTCGATTTCTTGTTGTTTTGCACACTCCCTCCTCCTTTTTCTTCTGTCCCGGCGCTTGGCATTTCTCCTTTGTTTGTGTTGATGTTTGGCTTCCTGGGCCGGAGGGTTTGGCGCCTTTCCTCCTTTAAAAAATTCAACTATTGCACTATTGTGTGTTTCCTTTTGTGATATTTGGATGCCCCTGATGTACTTACATTTGCTTCCGCTTCTGATTCCGTTTTAATTGAAGAGCTCAAATCTGATACGGAGGATGCTGTTTAAATAACCCTACTGGATCCTGTTTCAGTTCTATAATCTGGGTTCCTTTTCGCTGCTTTTATAATATATGTATATTTTCCACCAATTTCAAATTATAACGCAGCACTCTCCTTGGAAAACGTAAGAATTAGAAAAATACTGAATAAATACTGGAATGTACTAACTAAAGATCCAGACATTGGAAAAAAGTTGGGTACACGACCACAAATAACATTTAGAAAAGCACGATCATTATCTGACAAATTGGTAAATAATTACTTTGTGATGAGGAAATCAGGAACTTGGCTACAAAATGTACAAAAGGGATTCAGTAAATGCAGTAGTTACAAAGGCTGTAAAATTGGTAAGAACAGGAAGACCATCACTGATCCACGAGGAAAGGTATTTAATATCAATGAACGATCACTTGCGAATCTATCTATGTAGTATATCTAATTGAATATCTATGTGGGCAATGCTACATAGGCAGTACAATATGCCCACTAAAGGAACTGATGTTAGAACACACCAGGGCAACTCAAAACAAGGATACGACTTATGCAGTGGCTAAGCATATGATGACAAGCAAAGGAAAAACATGGTAGAATATGACATATTCAGGACTTGCAACGGTTCCGATGCATGAGAGGGAAGGGAACAGGACTCTGAACATAAGACTTTTGGAGTCACGACTCATTATAAGGTTGAAACAAAGACCCCCACAGGGCTGAATGGGGACGAAGACAAGTACATACACCTGTAACTTTGTTCAAATAAATCTATTACCATCACCCTTGAATAAATATACAATGAAAACATACAATGTATATACACTTCTGTTTCTTAACAAAATGAGGGACTTATTAACTGGTTATATCGATGTAAAATGTGGGCTGTACAGGAAATTTGAATAAAGTGCAAGGATTAGAATGTCCTAGGGTATGGATAATACGTTGTTATATGACTCTGTGTGCATAATAGGGGCACTCAGCCTCAAAAGAAAAAGCGTGAAAAAAGATAATAAGTCTAACATTTGAATCAACATGGTTCATATTAGTTGTTATTGTGTAAAGACAAGTGTAGATACGAACCCACAAGTGTCATTAAGACACAATGCCATGTGAATTGAACCACTCATGATGCATTGGGAGTAATAGAAGTAACATGTATTCATACCGAGCCTTGGTGGTGGGACGGGTATGCCCAGACGTGGGTCCCGGGCTCTCCATGCCACTGGAGTCAAGCTATCCTGGCTGATGAGGGCTGAAAGCCCGAAACCATTCCTAGGATTCTTGTTTCCAGTACATGGAGGACCTGGCCTGGCAGTTCGGTCTGGACTGTTCCCATTGGGCGCAGGGTCAAGACTGATTTGCATATGGCAGGGTCCAAACTGGAATGGCATGGTGAGCGAAAAAACGATGGATTTAGGCCCAGATCTCTGTACTGGGGTGAATGTATGACAATGTTCTGCATTCTGTCCATCAATTGTTGTTTAGGTCTCACCTAGACAGTGCTTGCACCGTCTCTCCGAGACATGCAGTATACACTTTAGTGTGGAAGCTTCGTGGAAGCTCCGCCCACTCGCCACCCATCTTTTTTATTGGCTTAAGTCAGTAAATGCTGCTTTCCGATTTGTTTAAGGCTTGCTAGTCCCTCCTCATGACGATTATGTCATCATTTGTAACCTTCCAGGGCTACTGACCCCTTTACTCGCCGCACTTTCTTGTGGCGCCCAGCCTAATCACAACGGTGCGCAGGTGATGTTGTGCTCTCTTCCTGGCCGGGGTTCTGTCCTTTCCAGCTCCCATCTGTAAGTGCTCTCACTGCATGTGCGCGCAACTCGACCCAAAGTTATTGAAGTGCTTTACATGAGCAACGATTACATTACACAAGGACACATTCAGGCACGGGGAGATAAAGTGATTTGCCCAAAATCACTGAATGTGGACGCGACCCCAAGGCTCAAACCCTGGTCTCCAGCACCAAAGTCGGCAATCTAGCCATCAGACCACATCGGCTCACTTTGTCTAACGGGAGTGAAAAAGAATATAGCAAAAAACAACATAAAAGAAAGCACCACTGAACTTCTTTCCGCTTGGATTTAAATCGTTTCCAAGTTCAGTAAAAACGTTTTTTTCTAATTATAACTATTTTGTATTCTTTTCATACACATGTTTGAATTGGAAATTAAATTATCACCTTGCAACTTACTTTTAGAACTAAATAGTTTAATTTTAACAGTCATCGCGTTAATAATGCCTCATAGGAAAATGCATTACTTTTTTAAAATCAAACTACGTATCTATACATTCTATATAAATTTGTTTCCTATGAGGCGTTCCCATGTGAACATGTCCACCGGATTCAATTGACTACATCGATGACTCCCTTGTCCTTTTTCTATGCCGTTGAACTGTTCCTTGTTTAACATGGTTACAGGCATATCTGTTGACGGTTTGATGAATGCAGCCTTTTGTTCAGCTGCACTGAATAATACTGAGATGTGCTTAGGGGCACACGGCTCACTTGACTTAGCTGCCTTTTGATATCGTAGTTAACCAATATGGAGGGAGGTGAGTGGAGAGTGCTGTCTGCACCAAGCTGTACGTGGTAGCCACTGCTGCTACATAAATCTCGATGAATAAGATATGTTGCTTTGTATTTGTGGTATAAAAATAACTATGTAGATATAAAAATATGTTCTTTGCTGCTGGGTATGCTTTAAAATGATAATCGCTGCCCTTGAATGTTGAGCTAGCTAATTGATTGACTATCTTATTTTAGCACTAACGTGTTGTACTGCTGTTCAGCTTGAACTTTCCCTGCTCACTATCAGTTAGCGTCTTTCCAACATACTCACGACCGCAGGAAACTTTAGTGTTGGGGGAATCTGTGAGGCTCTTTGAGGGCTGTTAACCATCACCTAACTGATTGCTTCTGTTATTTCCACCATTATTCATCTTCCCTGTAAAGATAATGTATTTGGTCACACGTCATTGATCGTCTCTCCATGCGTAGGTTTGAATGTAATGGATAAGGTGGGAATATAATTTTAAAAAAAGTATGAAGTCATTCTTAAATGGATGGGAAAATACACTGGGCAAAGTTGGAAGTTGTAAACAATAACAAGCATTTTGCAATGCATTAGGTCTATCATTTAGGCATGTTAGGCATGTTTAAGCTATTGATATTGCAAATAACAATGCTTTTTATTTTTGTTTTTGTGCTTTAAAACATAAATAAAAGGCATTGTCATTCACAATGCCAATATCTTAAACGTGTAAAGGGGTGCTCGTACTGGCATAATCACCTGTTCTGCCTCTCTCTACGAGAGTTTTTTAAAACTGTTGATATTGCCCACGCGCTCTCAACAACTGGCAGAGATTCATTATCTTAAAGGCTGCGCTTGTTAAATTTGATCAGGGCCATTATTTCACCTTGCGCTAGCCTCTGGCAGTGTATGCGCGGTTACCACAGCTGTGGGTCACACTTTCTTGCTAATCACAGCCTGTGTTTGCTGGTGTGCCTTCGCTGATAGGCACAGCTTAAGTTAAACCTTAATGCAGGTCACTGCCTGGAGTCTCCTGTCGTCCTGTTTTCGTTCTTTCAGTGAATGTATAAAGAGCAGTTGGTAGTTTCCTGCTTGTATTGTGCACTGTTTTCAACAAAATAAAACCACTACCCGCATCCCACTGTACCCGCTTCATTTGTTGCAATCGTCTATTTCTTCTATGCTCGTGTGCGGCTGCCGTGGGGGTGGTTGAAGTCCACTAAATATGGTGAGATATATGAGTGGGTGTATCTCAATATAGAGGCTCCATGTTTTTATGCATTCCATACCTTGCCACATAATTCCAATCTGCACTAATTTTACTCAACACCACACACCTCCACTCCCCATAATTCAACTCTATACATTTCCATTCCACATCACATAATAAGACAACAAACCACATATTTCAACTCAACAACACAATTATGCAACACACGACATACGTCCAATTAACACCACAAAATTCCACATCATGCCACAAAATTCAACAGCACACCACATAGTTAAACATCACAACACAAAATGCAATTCCACATAATTACTCTGACACACAATCCCACTCCACATAATTGCAGTACAGTCAATACTACATAAATACTATCCACATTGTCCCACTACACACCATATCACATAGTTCCAGTCCACAAATCCACTCCACACATTCCACCACACACACATCCACTCCAATCCAAAACACATAGGTAAAAGACATTCTCATTTATATCGCCAATACCTCTAACTCTCACAAATGCGAGGCCAATTTGCATTGCAAATGCTTGTTTTACATTTGTCACCCCGAGTGGGACGGGTATGTCCAGACGTGGGTCCCGTGCTGTCCATGCCACTGGATTCAAGCTATCCTGGCTGATGAGGGCTGAAAGCCCGGAAACCGTTCCTAGGATGTTTGTTTCCAGTCCAGGGAGTACCTGGCCTGGCAGTTCAGGCTGGACTGTTCCCATTGGGCGCAGGGTCAAGACTGATTTGCATATGGCTGGGTCCAAACTGGAATGGCATGGTCAGCAAAAAAAATGACGGATTTAGGCCCAGATCTCTGTACTGGGGTGAACGTATGGTAATGTTCTGCATTCTGTCCATCAATTGTGTTTTTTGCATTTGTCACCCCGAGTGGGACGGGTATGCACAGACGTGGGTCCCGTGCTCTCCATGCCACTCGAGTCAAGCTATCCTGGTGGATGAGGCTGAAAGTCCAAAACCGGTCCTAGGATGCTTGTTTCCAGTCCAGGGAGGACCTGGCCTGGCAGTTGGGGCTGGACTGTTCCCATTGGACGCAGGGTCAAGACTGATTTGCATATGGCTGGATCCAAACTGGAATGGCATGATGCGCAAAAAAACAATGGATTTAGGCCCAGATCTCTGTACTGGGGTGAATGTATGACAATGTTCTGCATTCTGTGTATCAATTGTTGTTTTTGCATTTGTCACCCCGAGTGGGACGGGTATGCCCAGATGTGGGTCAGGTGCTCTCCATGCCACTGGAGTCAAGATTTCCTGGCTGATGAGGGCTGAAAGCCCGAAACCGGTCCTAGGATGCTTGTTTCCAGTCCAGGGAGGACCTGGCCTGGCAGTTCGGACTGGACTGTTCCCATTGGGCGCTGGGTCAAGACTGATTTGCATATGGCTGGGTCCAAACTGGAATGGCATGGTGAGCAAAAAAACGATGGATTTAGGCCCAGATCTCTGTACTGGTGTGAATGTATGACAATGTTCTGTATTCTGTCCATCAATTGTGGTTTTTGCATTTGTCACCTCGAGTGGGACGGGTATGCCCAGACGTGGGTCCCGTGCTCTCCATGCCACTGGAGTCAAGCTATCCTGGCTGATGAGGGCTGAAAGCCCGGAACCGGTCCTAGGATGCTTGTTTCCCGTCCAGGAAGTACCTGGCCTGGCAGTCCGGGCTGGACTGTTCCCATTGGGCGCAGGGTCATGATTGATTGGCATATGGCTGGGTCCAAACTGGAATGGCATGGTGAGCAAAAAAACAATGGATTTAGGCCCAGATCTCTGTACTGGGGTGAATGTATGACAATGTTCTGCATTCTGTCCATCAATTGTTGTTTTTGCATTTGTCACCCCGAGTGGGATGGGTATGCCCAGATATGGGTCCCGTGCTCTCCATGCCACTGGAGTCAAGCTATCCTGGCTGATGAGGGCTGAAAGCCCGAAACTGGTCCTAGGATGCTTGTTTTCAGTCCAGGGAGTACCTGGCCTGACAGTTCGTGCTGGACTGTTCCAATTGGGTGCAGGGTCAAGACTGATTTGCATGTGGCTGGGTCCAAACTGGAATGGCACGGTGAGCCAAAAAACAATGGTTTTAGGCCTAGATCTCTGTACTGTGGTGAATGTATGACAATATTCTGCATTCTGTCCATCAATTGTTGTTTTTGCATATAAGGTTGTATGCCATGACAATATGTTTATCCAATGGTGAATTCATCCGGTAAAGTTAATAAAGATGCTTTATTTATGCTTTATTGATTTTTTATATATATATAGGACTACCAATTCCACAATGCCTCATAAAGGGCTAAGTGTGAGATTTTTATTAGAAGCTAAAAGCGAAGATGAACTACCGCTATGTACCGTAACCAAGACATGTGTGGTTGAAATGCGGAGGTGGAGTAAGATGGCTTGAAAAATAAAGAAAAGAAAACCCTAAGGAGAGTGCTGTGTTATATTTTGAAATTGGTGGAAAAAATATTTTCAAGGAGTAGTCCAGCCTTGCCGCATGCCGCAGCTGTTAAGTACGCCCTACATGATATGGACTTTGTTGATGGCTATATATATATATATATATTCACTGAAAAAAACATGGGTTTCACACACGTTATAGTTAGGAATTAGCATTTAAAAAACCTTGCAAATTCAGTGAAAAAACCATAGGTTTCACAGACGTTATAGTTAGCTGGACATTTCACTCGTAAAAAAACAATGAAATTCCCCCGTTATAGTCAGTTAAGTTAACTATAACTTGCGCACCCGCAATCCACTGCTGATGACGTCACATATAACATCACTCATGACATGGTCACTGACATCACTCATGACATCACTGATGACATCTCAAATGACATCACGTACTTTTACCGTAAGCGCTCCATAAGCGCTCCGTAAGCGTAACGTACGCGCACGGTTGGTCATGTGATCAAGAAACAACACTTTTGATTGGTTTAAACTACTTTCAGTTCTAGAAACTTCCTATACCACACCCAATCCCCTCATTACTGCTTGTGACCCCTTAGGAGAAGGAGCTGAGTTGTCTTTGTGATACGATGGCAGAACAGCAGTCCTCCTCTGAGAGTGAGCCTGGTAGCAGCATCATCAGAGAGAGAAGGAGGAAACAAAAGACTTCTTTTGTATGGGAATATTTTACCTATCCAGAGGGGCAGAAAAAGGTAAATGCTCCTTTAGTCACCTGCTCACTTTGTGAGCGTGTCTTATCTAGAGGGAATCCAAGGAAGAAGTATTCCTTTGGAAATCACTCTATGGTTAGACACATTAAGGATAAACATCCCAGGACTTATGCTCGACATACTGGAGAAACATCTCCAGTAAGTCACCCGAGCACACCTGCAGAAGCTCAGCCGAGTACATCTTCGGCAGCTCAGCTGAGCCCTTCCTCTGCGGTGGGAGCAACACCCTTTTCTGCTCCTCTGGATATAAACCCTCGTTTTGGGAGGGTTACAATGAGGTGCACAAGATGTCATGGCCTTATTGTTCATGCGGAGACCAGTGTTTCCCTCATAAACAATAGGATAGACCAGCACATCTGTGGTCCTTGTTAGTATTCCCATTCTTTCTTTCCTCTTTCCCTTTATGAACACATCGGTTCTTTTAAGAGCCAACCTTACCTCTTAACTTTTTTTAAAATTTTTTAAATGACTTTTTTTATTTCATTTTTTTACCGTACGCGTACGGTAAGCTCATTTGTTTTTATTTTTTTTAAAACAAAAAAATTTTAAACACCCTACAAGGTCCTTCGAGGGACTACTACAGAAATGAGAAAAGCATAGAGAAGAGTAGTGAAAAAAGTGAGCATTAAAGTAAATGTGTGATAATTCCAGAAATTTCACACTTACCTGACAATGAAAATAACTTAATTAAAAATAAGTGATTTATTTAACTTTATATAAAGAAGTTTATTTTTCATATTTTTCCTTTCTCAATCTGTAAAAAAAGAAAAAGGTATTAATATTTAACAATACATTTTAGAATACAGTGCACATATTTTCATATTTCAACAAACATTTTTTTGCCCTTTTTTTGCTGTTTTCAGAATATATTGCATTTCACTGTAAATCGTAAAAGCAATTGCATTCATCACTTAACAGCGGGCAAAAAAAAAAACAATCTGAAAGATTGTTTAAAAAAAGCCCAGAATCTCTTCTCACTAAACCATACCGTAATAGAAATGTAACATTTGCAATAAAAATCTCACCTAAGAACAATAACTAATTCCAGTAAATATCGTCTGAAAATTGTGTTGCATAAGCATAATCACCAAAATAATTTATGTCAAAGAAGTCCACAATGCAAATTATTACCTTTCCTTTAGGCCAAATGGTAATTTTTAAAATATTTTTTGATGACATTTCCAATGGTAATCCAATTAAATTGTAATAATGTTTTGTACAGATGTTGCAATTTCTGTCTATAATTTTGGTTTCAGAAAAATTAAATAGGAATTTGCTAAATCAAAAGGCAAACGTTGCTTGAAAACCAATTGAGAATCATTACACAGTGTCCAGCCTTTTTCACATTTAAGAAAAACTGTGTAATGACCAGAAGTTATAATAGGTCCATCATGGAAAATTATTGCAACTGTGACAAAAGTTTTTCCAGAAATTGATAATTGCTGTCCTGTAAATTTCTTTATTAAAGTGTCCAATTTTGTTCCATCAGCTCTACAACGTTGCATCATTAAAATTACATACTGTCCATATTTCTTTAAAAATAACGTTGAAAACATGTCTGATTTACATTTAGAACATTCCATGTTGTGATTGGCATCTTTAACTAATTTACTAAAAGTCACTGATTTAGTCTCTGGCAATGTTAAATAGATAAACCTTTCTGAATCACCATTAGAGCTGCATGTGTAGAAACAGTTTTCACAACTATGTTCCCATTTATAACAGAGACCAAACAAATTTTCAATTTCTATCCCTTCATCTTCAAGTACCAAAAGGATATACATCAAGAATTCCTGTGCATCTTGCTGGACATTTTGAGAAAACTGTGTTCGTCCTGAACAAACATCTAATAGATTTCTAATTTCAGTCGCACTTTCTATTTTAGCTTTATCAACACTCAGCTTCTTATAAAGAAGACTTAGCACAGAACAGAATCTTTTTTCATGATTTTCTATTATCTGCTCTTGCAAACTTTCAAGATAAAAAACAACATTCAGCACTACATTTGCGTAGCAGTTGACACCAGAGCTATTTTCAAAATGGCAACCAACAAACTCTTCAACATTGTCCTTTTTCTTTTTGCTTTCAATCACATGACTCTCTTTTTGTTTTCTCTTCTGTACATCCTCATTACAGATATTCTCAATTCTCCTTTTCCGACAAACAACACGTTTCTCCAACACAGGATACTGACCTAAATGAGGAGCATAGGTTCTTCTTAATCTATTATACTCCTTAACACAATTTGCATCAGCACTAACTTTTGAGTCATCAAAGTCTATCATGAATAAACCAGATAATGTTTTCACTCGTGACAAAGCAACATATGCCATACCTTCTTTGAACACAGTAGATCCAATGTTTACAAATGCACTATCAACAGTTAATCTTTGACACTTGTGAATAGTTACAGCATATGCTAGAGAAAATGGAAACTGCTTCCTACGTACATATAAGTCTTTCACAAGCAAAAAACGGACTGAACAACGACTAATGTCTTTTACCTCTTCAATCTGATCAAATTTTATTTTTATAAACTCAATTCCTTCTTTTTTCTGGTAATTAACAAAACCCACAACTTTACCCATAGCTCCATTTACAAAACCTTTTTCAACATCCAAATTTCTCCTTAAAAATACTCGACAGTTCATGCAAAGATATAGATTTTTTTCTAATCCAGCTGTTTTCGAAATGTTCTTCTCTAGAGAATCCAATTTATTTTTCAGTTCGCCTGTTAATGTAATTGTAATTCTTTCATGTTGGATTTTGTCCACTGCTCCCATTTTCTTAATCTCTTCCTTTTCCAATTTCAAAAGTTCCTCATTAAATATTGAGCATTCGCGTAGTGTTGGCATAAAGCAGATTACAGTATTTTTTTCTGCAATGTTCTTGTATATTTTCTCTGCAACTATTTCTTCACTTGGAAATAAATTATGTAGCAACTGACTCTGTAATGCTTTTCTGCCAACTTCTGTGAGTAGTCCAATTCTGATATCTTTCAGAATACATACTTCCATATTCTTCATCATTTGCTTGCCTCATATTGGTAGTGAGTTCTTTGTACTCAAAGAATGACCAAATATTCGCATTACCAATGCTTCCTAATGACTTCTTCGTGTCCTCATGTGTCACAGTATTAAACACTGGTTGTCCTTTAACTGGAGTGAGCTGCAGTAGATCCCCAAAAACTATAACATGTTTTCCACCAAATAACACGTCATAGTCTCTTTTTAGAATTTGCTGCATTCTTAAATGCACAAAGGCAAGCATTAAGTTTGATACCATGCTTACCTCATCAATAATGAGAACTTGCATCTTCTTCAACACTCTTGAAACTTCGAAACATGCTTCGCCAGTTAGCTTGTGATATTCTATTTTGTTCTCATGCTCCACTGGTAACATTAGCAAGCGATGGAGAGTAATTCCTTTAATATTATATGCTGCTAACCCAGTTGGAGCAGTAACAACACAAGATAAAGTTGAATCAGTTTTTTGCTGTAGGTAGCTTCTGATGACTTTAATTAAGAAACTTTTCCCAGTTCCAGCTTGTCCACTCACATACAACCTAATTGGTTCAAATGATGTGCATGTGCACTCTTTATTTTCATGTAGTAATCCGTGATCAATTTTTTTTCTGACTTCTTCATAAATTTGTCGTTGTTCTTCATTCAGTTGTTGTTCCAAATCTGGTAAGTCTATTAAATATTCCTGAGCTTGATTCATAGCCGTTTCCACTTCAGTCATGGCTATTGCAGCTTCATTTTCTAAGATTGGCTGTCCTAGTGGATCTTGACTGAGCGTTCCATAACTTTGGCTGTCTTGAGAACTGTCTCTAGCTACTTCAGCTGCAATTGTAGCTTCCTGTTCAATTTCTTCGTTTAACATTTGGACATAATTCCTGAAAATACTGCATTCAATGGTATCTTTACATGCATTAAATGAATCCTCATAGCTTCCAAATTCTCCAAGTAGTTCGTCCTCTGAACGCCATGGTTTAAACAGCTGTAAAAGTGCCAAGTAGTAAAATTCCTTTTTGTCAGGAGTGTCACAACTCAGCTTCCTGTGATTAATCAAACTTCCTTTTGTTTGCATCACTAAACATCCTTCCTCACCAATGACTTTAAATTTTCCATTGTTGATGTCTTCTGTGGCTTTCCGTGAAAAAATTTAGTTCTGCAGCACTTCATAGAGACACATGTTCTCAAGATGATGACTTCTTTTTGGGTAATATGTGTCCAGCATGTTTGTTTTCAAAATATCTGCACTTTCTGGGTCGTTCTCGGCCAAATATTCAATTTCTCCAACAGATTTCAGTACCCGATTTCGCATTCCTGCAAGGCCTAAACTGACCCAAATTATTCTTCTTGATTTCGAGTACAGACTTGCAGATGATAACCTATCTGAACATTCGTAGGATCCAATTTCTCGATGTGATAACATCTTTAAACTGAAACTGTACAGCTTCTTACTGACAGTCTTCTCGTGAGAAATCTCTTCCCACATTTCCTTCAATTCTGTTTTCTCAGATTTAGTGATGTAAGATGTGACATACCAAGCAACAGCAATAGAATTGTCTGCCACATACTGAATATCCATGTTAGCATTCCACATGGATAAAATGACTGGGTTGTAGTCATTTATATATTTTGACTCTTCTTTTCTTCTTAGGTTGTACGTATTTTTGGGAGATTTTCTTGTAATAGTATGTCGCACAGCTGACATAAAACTGTTGACTCTTCCTTTTGAAAGGACAGGTTTGGGAAATCCAAATCGACATTTTGTGTAGAATTTATCTTTGGTCTTGTACTTCCGTCGACAGTATTTTCCACACCGATGACTTTGGAAACGTAAAACTTGCTCTTTTAACTTTTTCTCTTCTGTGCTTTTAGGTATAGCACATGTTGCATATTCTTCAATGAAAGATAACACTGCTTCATCAGCATCTGTTCCAAATTTTGGTGCATCCTTGATCCACAACAGCATATGAATGTGAGGAGCACCTCTTGCTTGGTACTCTTTTCTCCAAAAGAAATCCACAACTTCTCCAAGTGGTGGATTTTTTTTATTCCAGATGAAGGACATCATAGCCTCAAATCTATGATTGAAATATCTGCAAACATTAACCGGATCCAATGAGCACAGTTCTCCTGCTGTCTTGTATTCGATGTTTTTAATGTTTGAATTTGCCTCTCATAGAAAATCCAGTAAATCATCCCAAGCGTACTCGGCACAGCTTAGGGTTAGGAACCATGTTGGAGTTTCTAAATTCCGTAACATACATTTCAATTCTCCATGGCGTCGGTACCAATATTCATTCGTCCAACGCTGACAAGCCATTAGATTGATCAATTGTGATTCCAAATGATCATCTCGCTGCTGCACTTTGTTCATAAAATCCTTAGCAGACACATTATGTAGATGTGTTCCACTTTTTAAAATGTGGTTTACTGCATAAGATAGTGCAGACAAGTCACTTTCAAATAACAGATGGAACAAATAAGGAATACTTTGACGAAATCTGGGATCTTCTGCATATAATCTTGTAGTCCGATACTCAGAAGCAGGAATCTGGACTGGACGTTCATGGTATCGTCCACCTACTCCTGTAGGAAACAGCTGGGGAAAACAACGAGCTTCCAAGCTCTCCTCCCATACACTCACAGGAGTTCCTTGTGCTTTTTTCATTTGAAACAGATCAATGGTGTTTGCCATTACTTCTTTTGAATGAAGAGGATGTATGCTGAAATGTTCATAAATTTCTTCTTCTTTTGACTTGTCAACTTTTTCAATTTGCCCAGTTGGTGTTTCTGTGTCTCCTAGTACATCTTCTTCATCTTCATCTATATAAATTGATTCATACCATTTATTATTTTTTTTCAAATACAAATTTGCTCTTTGTACTTTTCGTACATCTACCAGCTCCTGCCAAATTTTCTTACTCTTTGTAGGTACACCATTAACCAGAATAACTAATGGTTCAGTTTCCAAAGTATCTGTATCAATAGTTTCCATATTTTTTTTCAAATCCAACGGCAAATAGACAACTCTTCCTTTTAAACCTCTCTGTAAATCTGAAGGAGGTCATTTGCCTGTTTTTGGCTCCATACGTACTATGGTCTGGAACGGATGAACACATTGAATGAGTATAGACTCATACGTATTTAAATCAGAAAGTTCTGCAGGAACTTCAACCAATTCTAAATTATTATGTACAGCTCTAGCTGGCATTTTATTTTCTTCTAACTTGTTGTAACAGTATTTACAAATACGATGATCTTCACCCAAATCAAAACAATTTTCAAGAAATATATATGTTGCAAAATCCTTCCACTTATAATAATCTTCTTCTTCACTTTTTTTGTAGAGATCAACATTCCTTGTTTGGATTTTATTATGGCTTCTCCGGCAACAAATACAAGTAATATTTGGTATTTCATTAGAGATGATAGCAAATTTTGTTATTTGATCTTCAAATTTCTTATTTACGGAGGGTTCTACATTCTCTTCCACATTTTCCTCAATAACTGTGTCATTCCCTGCACTTTCTTGTTCTGGTATAAAAATTCAAGAGAGAGGGGCCCCGTACCACAAAAGGGGTGGAGCGCCAACAGACACAGGTCAAAACAAAGATTCCCCTTTTGGAAAAGCAACTTCTTTAAAACATAATCACACCTTCATACACTTGATCACCAGGACAAGACACCCAAAAATCATCTCAATAGCAGCCTGTATATAAAAAGTTTTATCATATATTTTTATTTTTATAAAATAGATCATTCAATGAAACACAAATTCATAGAAATACACAGAATGACGATACAAAAATATTATAAAAGACAGTGCACAGTATCCTACCTATACATAGAACACACTACACACTACAAATCCAATAATGTAAAATAAAAAAAGGGAGACTCAGTAAGGAGCGTATTATAATCTCTCATCATCAGGAGACAGGAGACATATGATCATGATCTCTTCATTCCCTAGTTGATAATATCAACAATCGCGTAATTTGGAAACTGAGAGTCACAACAATCTATACTCTCCCTCCTACAAGTGCGTCGACGCGTTTCGGTGGAAGTTTGAAGATAGCAGACCACCTTCTTCAGGACAAGTAATAAAATTCTCCCATTTCGTCAATAAACAATCTAAATACAATCATAAAATGTACAAATTAGAACAGTTCTTATCATCATCAATCAACCAACAGACATTTAATTAAAATCCCAATAATGTAATGAATTACTGTTACTAAATAATAAGGGAACGGGCCAAACATCCCTTAAGGCACATACATAAAGTTGGAAACCAACACTGATTGAGCAGTAACAGAATAAAAAAAATTGAGAAATAAAATAGGCCGCTTTAGAAAGATGTTGTTCTCCTGGTGATCATCCATACGATACTACGTACATACAACACAGTTAAAATCAACACACATAAAGGTTAAAATAAAGTCCCATATTAGAGTACCTTATATGCACCAATTAATTGGACATCGGTTAATGAAGGGCTCATAAACTCCTCCTTGTTCCTCATTCAGATTGCTACAACAGGCCAAAAGCTATGAAGAACAGTAATTTCAGGCGTTAAAATAGCCAAACACACAAGTGTATTATTTAATCTGGCTATAATAGCAGCACCATAGAAAAATATATTTTAACCTGATAAAGTCTACTTTAGCCTTCTTTAGCCTAGTTCTTATGGCGTAAATGCGTGCATATGATGAAATAATGTCTAAAGCAAAGGACAAAAAAAAATTTTTTTGTCTATCTTAATCCTCTATTCTGAGGTACAATCATAATTGTTAGATATCCGGGATTCTGACAGACTAATTAAAAAAATATAAAATTTACCTTGAATGTATAGATGGGTCGAAAACCTCAGGGGTAATATCAATAATGTCATCAACAATAGGAATATCTATTTTTTCTCCTCATTGACAAGAACACGGTGGATGCACTCCTATGTCCTAAAAGCGAAAAACATATTTTATGTATGTATAAGCTATTTCTCTACCTATACTCATCGAGCCGAACAGCCAAAGGGAGGCATATCTATATGACAGTGAAACAAATTATGAAGATAATCTAGAACTATTCATTCATATAGTTTAAGAACACTGTGGTCCGCTAGTAGTAAAGCCAATCAAATGTGAAAAGGCCACCCAAAAAAGATTAATATTCTAATGTCATATTGACAAGGCAGGCATTATATCTCAAGATATGAGCTGTATCTGGCGCAATATCTGCACAGAACACCCAAAAGTACCCTGCAGCCAAGTATCGGGTAACCTTATTCGCTAAATAGAGCACACACGAACACGATCCTCGTTTGTCTTACCGTGTAGGGGCGCGAACGCGTCAGGAAATCATACAGTCGGGTCCAGCCTGCACCACATCATAGAGCCAAATGACTCGTTATTTATACTGCAAAAAAATGAATTGATTGCAGTCAGCTGTGGTCAATTCCGATTCACCACACACGGAAAGTAGCGGCCATGATGGATGCCCCTACGTACCGGATTAAGCGTCCATATGTCACACCATCTAATAACGAATAAAGATAACCAACGTAGCGGCCATTTTTGAATGGCAATTATATTGATGTAAAGAGACCTGTCCAATTGTAAACATAAAGAAGAAATAATACTCAGAGTGCCGTAAGCAAGGCTACATACGTATAGTAAAAGGTTAACTCGATAAACAACACGAGTTCATATAAGACACCTCAGAAGTAGAGCGGCTCATCACGCTCTAAGAATGGCGGCCATGATGGATACCCCTAACAATATGAGTTATCGGGCATCACTAGTGCACCCGCAGATGACGCTAAAGGACTGCCAACATGGTGGCCATCTTCAAAGTACATTTAGTTATTTGGAAGAAACTCGTCCAATTATTTAAAGGGGATAAATACATGGTGGCTCAGAAAGTAGAAGTAGTACAACGGTGTACTCATCTTCGGTTCTAAAATAGAATGATTAGCCGCACGTTTGGACAATTGTTAGAAACGTCAATGCCACGAATACTAAGTGCACCGAGTGAAACCTGTCAAATGCAAAAAACAATGCGGGGGTGGGAACAAAACATTAAAGTGTCAATTACAATATTGACAAGATTAAGCATGACGCTGTATGTATAAAATATCATTCCCAGCTAAAGGACAATGCCAACTCGCCCCAATGGTTACATAACATAGTATACTCTGGTTGATTATTCTATTCACTACTGCTGAATAGAAAAAAGGTGTTACCAGAGGCAGAAATGTAAGTTGCTCAAATAACCACGGGTTCCTTAATTTAGAAGACGTTCCCATTCCTCCCTCGAATTAAGGCCATTGCGTACTGTATTGAACAGGGAAATGTACCACTGTTCTCTTGCCTTTCTTTTGTGTTCCATGTTGCCTCCGCGACGGCCCATCAAGATTTTCTCTAAAATGAACCACTGGATATCAGAATCGTTGTGGCCTGCTTCGATGTAATGGGCAACTAGGGGGGCGTTTAATTTGCCCGTACGTATCGCTGAACGATGTTCCTGTAGTCTAATACGTAACTCTCTCCCAGTTTCACCAACGTATCCTTTCCCACAAGGACACCTGAGAAAGTATACAATATTCTTGCTCCTACAGTTATTCAGAGATTTAGAGAAGACCTTACGGCCATTGTATTCAAGATTGTTAGATACCAGGGATAGTGGGCAAACGTTACAAGACCCACACCTCGCATTCCCAAGAGCACGAGTTCCATCAAGCGTACATTGTGCATTGCCTTGTTTCTCTCTGTATGTATGGACAAGCTCATTTCTCAGATTCCTATTTCTTTTGAATGCGAAAATAGGCTTATCTAGCTTATTGTCCTCATCATTATTGATAATATGCCAGTTGCTGTTGATTACGTTTTTGATTCGATTACTTATGTGCGAGAACTGACTCACGAACACAAGCTTTTCAAACTCATCATTGTCCTTCTTAGTCTTTGTCAGCATAGCCTCCCTGTTATAGAATCTTGCTCGCTTGAGTGAATGCGTTATAAGTTTCTTGGGATATCCTCTTTCTAGGAATTTCTTTTTCATTGTATCTGCATGTTTATAGAAATCACCCAAATCAGAGCAATTTCTCCGCAGGCGGAGAAACTGACTAAAAGGTATATTATCTCGTTGTGATTTAGGGTGAAAGCTAGAATAATGCAGTAGGGTATTCTTAGCAGTTGGTTTGGTGAAGAGTTCTACTGCCAGACAGCCTTCAACATCTTTAATGACAATGTCAAGAAACTCAACCTTATCCCTACTCCAATGCAATGTAAATTTAAGGTTGGGATCTCCAAGATTAAGCCAAATAAGAAATTCTTCAAGAGCTTGGGTTGAACCGTCCCAGATGAAAAAAATGTCATCTATATAGCGATACCAGCCCACCACATTCTCAGAAAAGGGGGCTAGATCGTTAAAGATATGCTTCTTCTCAAATTCACCAACATAAAGGCAAGCCAGACTAGGCGCACAGGTAGCCCCCATGCTGGTGCCTTTCTTTTGTTTATATAGTTGATCCTTAAAAAGAAAGATGTTGTTCATTAGAACCATCCTAGCACATTCCACAATGAAACTCATTTCAGCACCTTCCAAATCGATATTTTCAATGGCTCTGCGTACCACCTCAACTGTCTCACTCTGGGGGATATTCGTGTAAAGAGACTCAATATCAAGGGTGACAAGACACTGAGTCTCTCCACAGAATGGTCTACCCTCCAATAAAGATATCATGTGAGCCGAGTCCCTAACATAAGACCTCAGACCCAAGATGACAGGACGAAGAAAGTGATCAACATATTTGCTGAGTGGCTCTGTAAGAGAATTGATACTACTCACTATGGGTCTCATAGAAGGATTAACTGAGTCCTTATGAATTTTAGGAAGACCGTACATTGCAGGAGTCCTAGGTTCCTCATTGTTTAGGAACTTGTACTCATCCTCACAAATCCATTCATTAGCTTTTGCTTCATTTAAAAGAGAGATGCAGTCTTTAGTGAGCTTAGCTAGTAGATTACTTGACACAGGCTCATAGTGTTCTGTATTAGCAAGCATAGCTAGCATTTTTTGTTCATAATCGGAGGTATTGAACACCACTACTCCTCCTCCCTTGTCGGCAGGCTTGATAGTCAAAGTGACATCTTCCTTGAGGGTTTTTAGTGCATCTCTTTCACCTTTGCTGAAGTTTCTGTCAAATTGCTTCGGATTCTCTTGCAGAATATGTTGTATTCCGCTTTCTACTGATTTCTCAAAGATCTCATGATTTTTATTTACCATCGCCAAAGTAGGAGTAAATTTGGATTTGGGTTTGAGACCCGAGGCATTGATATATTCCCTGGCCGGGCGATCTTGGAAAAATCTTTTCAATCTAATCTTCCTAAAGAAGGCGCGCAGATCCTTTTCTAGTTGGAATTGGTTGATATTAGTGGATGGAATAAAGCTAAGTCCTTTACTCAGCAACCTAGTTTCTATTTCCGTCAGGGTACGATCTGATAGATTGATTACTGGTGTTCCGATTGACGCCAGTACCGTTGGTTTCTTGTTCTCAGGTATTCCTGTTGCGGAGGTGGAGGGCCTCGAAATTGTTGACCTCTCCCTTGATTCGGATTGAATCTTTGACCCCTCCTTGGTCTTTGTCCTAAAAAAGCAGGAGGACCAGAGTCATTAAAATTACCTCTGCTGTTCTCATCCTCTTTCTGGACATTTTCTTCCTCGCTACTGGAGCCTGATGTATCAGAGAAGGTAACCTGTTTTCTCCCTCCTCTTTTATAGATCGGTCTGTTGTAAGGTCTTTCCCATCCCTGTTCCTGTTTTTGTTGATAATATTTTTCGTTCAGATATGGATAGGCCAGTTCTGCACTAAATCTTTCAATATCTTTTTTCAATTTGTTGGTCTTTTTATTAAACAGATAATCACTGTACCCTTCAATATCTTTGTTAATCTCATCTAATTTTTTCTTGGCGTCTTCAACACCTGTACTCTCTTTCAGCTCTCTCTCTAGCTTCTCTATGGATTCTTTTTCAATGATGATTAGTTCCTGCGCTGTCTCTATAATAAGAAGCATCCAATCCCTACTGCATCTATTAGCGATCTGTGTCCATATTTCTAAGAATTTCTTGTTTTCAATAAAAAGACCAGGTTCATTCCGAACCTGTAGGCCAATAGGGATTGTGCCTGCTTTAACATACTCTATAAGAAAATCTGCATGCGCTTCTGTTCGTATCAGCTTCTTTTTTAAATTAACAAGCCTACCCCAGTTTTCTCCTCTTCCCGACACCACAGTAATTTTATTGCCATTCTTTGTGTTCATGATTTTGTTAAATTGATCATCACTGAAGCCAAAAGTCTTAAAGTGATCCATGGCTAGTAAGCTCGTGGAAATAGCCTCAAAAGGCAAAGCTCTCCAGCCCAAGGGCTGTACTATAAATATAAAAATTCAAGAGAGAGGGGCCCCGTACCACAAAAGGGGTGGAGCGCCAACAGACACAGGTCAAAACAAAGATTCCCCTTTTGGAAAAGCAACTTCTTTAAAACATAATCACACCTTCATACACTTGATCACCAGGACAAGACACCCAAAAATCATCTCAATTTCTTGTTCTGGACCAAAGTAACTTAACTGAATTTCATCAGTAACCTTCTCAACATCTGATACAGATCCACGGAACCGAGCCTTATTCAACTCATTTAACTTTAGTGCTGGACTTTTAGCAAAATGCAATCTTCTCACAAATGTTCTAATTTCAGTATGATGAACTGCCAGCATCCTAAAATGGTGAAAAACACTTTGCCACACTTTCCTAGATAAACAAGCCAGAGAATGTCCTTGCAAACCAGTATTCTCTCTCACTCTGCATGGATCTAGTCCTTGAAGCACCTTAATCTTCTGTTTAACACTCTTTTTACTATATTCTCTTAAAAACTCACGTAATTTATCAATAGATTCCTGTCGCAAAGTACAAATACTACTACAATTCCAAGTATACACTGGGGCTTTAGGACGTCTCCCCATAACCTCATCCGCAATCACTTCTTCCTCATTTCTTGGAACCATTTTCTCCTTTTCCATTATACAACCATCTTTTACTTCATATGCTCGTCCACTGGTGTCAACTGCATGCAGCAAACTATTAATTTGAAGATAACTCTCTTCATTAAAAAATGGTTCAGTACTTGAACTATGCATCCATTCTCCTAAAAACACTTTACAAAAGTTATTTCTTTTTACTACTCTTTTCGTTTTGCTTTGCGACTTCATTACATTAACTATTTTTTCTAATGTACGCATCCTGTTCAAAATTAAAATGAATAGTTTTCTTTTTAAATCTAAAGCCTTAGCTACAATGGCTTCAATATCTTTTTTTCTCTTGTAAAATTTAGCTCTTTTCTTATATTTTTTCATATCCTTTAGCAAATTGGACATCACTCTTCTCTGAAACATTTTCCTACGGATCTCTTTAAATGCTGATTTTCTTTTCAAGTTAATTTTTATAGCTTCTGCTTGTACATTAGCATTTAGTAAATTCTCACTATTCTCCTGTTGTTTTCTACTTGAAACAGTTTTTCCAATGGGGGCATTTTTTACATTTTTCCTTTTTTTGAATATATTTTTAAAGAATTCCTTTGTCTGCTTACCAGAAGACTTTTTCTTTTTCCCAACATGAGCATCTTCAACTAACTTGGGTCCTCCAGTTGTCTTCAAATATACATTTTTTTTCTGTTTTTTTCGCTATCTTGATTTTATAGGCATCTTATATTTCCTTCACTGCTCTGCAGCAATACCTGAAAGAAACTAAAAAAAAATACCTTTTTGTAATTTTAATATATTACTATATTTGTTATGATCTTTTATTTTCTTATAACACTATCTACCCCTTTCCTACAAGTGAAAAACACAAGAAAACCAACACGAATTTAATCTCTAAGAACAATTCCTGTGTGCACACAGACTCTTGGTGTGATTCTAGGCAGAACACGATATTTCATTTGCAAATCAAAAGCACACTTTTTTTTTTTTTTTGCAACTGTTAATTACTCTAACAGTCTGACACATTTTCTTTACAGTTTAGAGAGGCAGAAAAGAGCACATGTCCAATCAGCTTTTTTAGAGCATATACATGTGTAACCTGGCTGACTGACTACACTCCAGCAAAGATAATGATCCTTGGTGATGTTCAATGCATTAGCGTTCCTCACTCCTACCTAAAACACCACACAGTGCTGATTAGTAAGCATGAGTGTACAGGAAAAACAGCTACCTCTCTGCTAAGAGTGTGGTTCTGAAGACTGTCTACTGTCAAGTGCAAGAGAGACTTGAATGGACCCTTACATAACTGCATAAACACTGTAAACATGTATGTAAGACTACATGTGTGGTAAGGGTTAATATGAGTTTTTAGCATGTAGCAACTACATGACCCATTGCAAGAGTGGAAGAAAAATCTACCATGTTGATTTCAAATATGCTAGCATTTGCCTCTTATTTGAGATACTGTTTTGGGCTGAATGCTAACCACCACATTTCCAGAAAACAAGCTTCCCCTTTCACACGAAATACATCTCTGACAGCAATTCCTCTGTGCTCACAGACTCATGCTGTGATTTTACGCAGAAAATGAAATTTGCTTGCCAATTTCAAAGCACACTTACTACTGTTTTTTCCTGCAAGTGTTAAGTACTCTAACAGTCGCATACATTTTCATTACAGTTTTCAGAAACAGAAAAGAGCACATGTGCAAACAGCTTTTTGAGACCATGAACATGTGTGACCTTGGTGACTGACTACACTCCAGCAAAAGAAATCAGCCTTAGTGATGTTGAATGTATTAGCGTTACTCACTGCTACACCACTCACTTGTGAATACTAAGCATGATTCTACAGGATAAACTGCTGGGTGTGTGCTAACAGTCTGCTTATGCAGACTGTGTATTTTCAGTTGCAAGAGACATATGCATGGTTACTTCCAAAAAGAACCAGAGAGACACGAAATACATCTCTGACAGCAATTCCTCTGTGCTCCCAGACTCATGCTGTGATTTTACGCAGAAAATGAAATTTGCTTGCCAATTTCAAAGCACACTTACTACTGTTTTCTGTGATTTTAGGCAGAAAATGAAATTTGCTTGCCAATTTCAAAGCACACTTACTACTGTTTTTTCCTCCAAGTGTTAAGTACTCTAACAGTCGCATACATTTTCATTACAGTTTTCAGATACAGAAAAGAGCACATGTGCAAACAGCTTTTTGAGACCATGAACATGTGTGACCTTGGTGACTGACTACACTTGTGGAAATATGGATTTTTCTGGTCAGTTATGTCCCCTATCTTGGACCCCAACGGTTCTATGTGCATGTTACAAGTACATGTATGTTCCCTCCAGTTCCAGTTATGAAGACGCAAATACATGTGCGTCCACCGTTAACATGTCCTCTGTTGATCCGCCATGAATGGGCCGGATATTCCATTCTTAAGTACGAAAGGCCACCGCCTTTATATGGTTCACTTATGCTATTTTACAGTCCAGGCAAGTAGGCCCTGATTCTGTCATCAAGCTTCTCTTGCCTTCTGCCTCTGAAAACTCCAGTCCGAGCCTGCATCCGTGACCATGAACTTTGTCTCATTCTCTGCGCGGCTCACGAAGCCTGACATCAGCTTGCTGCCTGCCAAGAACTGTATTTCACCTTCGAAAATTATCTGCTCCGTTCCCTGCCCGATGCATTCCTGTCTAGTAGTTTAAGTAAACATTCTTCCAGCTACCGAGCAAAGGCCCGGCTTCTCTGTCTTTATGCAAGTAATTCATAGCCCTGTTACTATGGAAGATTCCGCCCTCGCATCTAGTGTAGACACTTAGACGCTTGTACACGCACTAACAGTCAGTATAGTCAGTATAGAATAGATTCTGTCCGAGAGTCCTTCTTTTATGGATAACATAGTTCTTTAAACATAGGATGTTAGATATGATTTGGGATTAGGTTGACTTGACCCCCCAGACTTCTTGTCTCCACATGTAGAGCTAAATGTCAAGTCCCCTTCACCCCCTAGTTGCACGTCAATCACACGTCATGCTGCTGCGCGCGCATCTATGTCAAGTATTATCTTATAGATCCACCTATATATGACATCATAACCAATTATGTTCCTTTTTACTCCTTATTACACCCATTTTCGGTTACGCATATGAATCGTCATTTTCCTTATCAATTGTTACGCCTACTGCATTCGCTTCATTGTAATGTATGTACTATAAAAGTCATTTCTTGTCAATAAAGTATGTACTTCACTTCCTGAACCTTCGTGGTGACGGAACTTGGAGCAACCGATTATAATCGATCATTGGAATAAAGCCCATTCCGAACCTCTGATACCACGGATTCTGCCTCTCATTTTACTGAGCTATATTTATTATGTTTCCGTATCAAATTAAGTCCCGGTAATGAATTTTATTTACCACACACTCCAGCAAAAGAAATCAGCCTTAGTGATGTTGAATGTATTAGTGTTATTCACTGCTACCTGAAACACCACTCACTTGTGTATACTAAGCATGATTCTACAGGATAAACTGCTGGGTGTGTGCTAACAGTCTGCTTATGCAGACTGTGTATTTTCAGTTGCAAGAGACATATGCATGGTTACTTCCAAAAAGAACCAGAGAGACACAAAATACATCTCTGACAGCAATTCCTCTGTGCTCACAGACTCATGCAAAAATCACCACATACATCCCCTCTCAAACTCATAACTCACCTTTAAAATTAGTTAGTTGAGAAAGAAATGTGGCACTCAAACAGCAGACTATCAGAGTCAGAATATCAGAGCTGTACACCTCTCTCCTCTGAGCAGAACCAATTAATGGCAATGTTTCCCTCTCTTTTTTCACACATATACATGTTAATTACAAATCTCAGTGCTTCCCACTTTTTTTCAAATGAAATCATACATTTCTATTGGTTGAAAACTTCAACCCTTTTCCAAATGTACCCTTCCCCCAACTTGACTTCTGCCTGCTACCATAGCAACAGCTCATGGAACACTGCTGTGAGGAGAGAGGTCAGAAGTTCACCACCCAAGTTTCAAATGGAAAGACCAAGAGTGCTTCACCTGTCCAACCTAACAGCAAATCCAAACTATTCTTCTGTGGGAACCCAATTTTCTGAACCAATACAAAACATGCTTCTAAAAATGTACACATACAGCCTACTTTTTACTGTAAAAAGATTTGAATCAGCCAATGAGTTCTTTTTATTTAAAAACAAATATGCATGCCTCCATTTTCAAACTGTCTTTCATTTCATATTGCCATTCTACTGAAAGACATCTTCTGAGTGCATCCAGATCTCCTTGAAAGATGTTCACAGTGTGGATTGTAGGTCACAGCTATGTCTTCTGGAGTGAAAAGTATGCAGAAAACAGAGGTATGGTGAGAGACCTTGCTTTGCCAAATGTAGACATTAAATGGATTGGTCAGAGAGGGTTAAAGTGGCACCAATTATTACCTTTGGTGAAAACCTTTCAACATCTCCCACAGCCTAACCTTATTATTGTGCACTGTGGTGGAAATGACCTAGGCACTTTAACTGGTGTAGGTCTGGAAATGCTTATTAAGGACACCTTTGTGCAATTGATGTCGCTTTTTCCTCAATCTGCCTTTGTATATTCTAACATATGCCAAAGGCAAAAGTGGAACTGGTCCAACCAATTTTGTCCGCAGATTGACAAAGCAAGAAAGCACGTCAACAAATCTGTTTCTGCTTTCCTCAGAGACTATGGTATGGGTTCTATATACCACACCAACTTGCGTTACAACATGCAAGACATTTATAGAGGAGACGGTGTACATTTCAATGATGAAGGGAACAGAGTCTTCCTCTTGAACTTTAGACTCTGCATCGGTACTTACTTGTAGAAAAAAAAAAGAACCAGAGAGACACGAAATACATCTCTGACAGCAATTCCTCTGTGCTCACAGACTCATGCTGTGATTTTAGGCAGAAAATGAAATTTGCTTGCCAATTTCAAAGCACACTTACTACTGTTTTTTCTGCAAGTGTTAAGTACTCTAACAGTCTCATACATTTTCATTACAGTTTTCAGATACAGATAACAGCACATGTGCAAACAGCTTTTTGAGACCATGAACATGTGTGACCTTGGTGACTGACTACACTCCAGCAAAAGAAATCAGCCTTAGTGATGTTGAATGTATTAGCGTTACTCACTGCTACCTGAAACACCACTCACTTGTGAATACTAAGCATGATTCTACAGGATAAACTGCTGGGTGTGTGCTAACAGTCTGCTTATGCAGACTGTGTATTGTCAGTTGCAAGAGACATATGCATGGTTACTTCCAAAAAGAACCAGAGAGACACGAAATACATCTCTGACAGCGATTCCTCTGTGCTCCCAGACTCATGCTGTGATTTTACGCAGAAAATGAAATTTGCTTGCCAATTTCAAAGCACACTTACTACTGTTTTTTCCTGCAAGTGTTAAGTACTCTAACAGTCGCATACATTTTCATTACAGTTTTCAGATACAGAAAAGAGCACATGTGCAAACAGCTTTTTGAGACCATGAACATGTGTGACCTTGGTGACTGACTACACTCCATCAAAAGAAATCAGCCTTAGTGATGTTAAATGTATTAGCGTTACTCACTGCTACCTGAAACACCACTCACTTGTGAATACTAAGCATGATTCTACAGGATAAACTGCTGGGTGTGTGCTAACAGTCTGCTTATGCAGACTGTGTATTTTCAGTTGCAAGAGACATATGCATGGTTACTTCCAAAAAGAACCAGAGAGACACGAAATACATCTCTGACAGCAATTCCTCTGTGCTCACAGACTCATGCTGTGATTTTACGCAGAAAATGAAATTAGCTTGCCAATTTCAAAGCACACTTACTACTGTTTTCTGTGATTTTAGGCAGAAAATGAAATTTGCTTGCCAATTTCAAAGCACACTTACTACTGTATTTTCCTCCAAGTGTTAAGTACTCTAACAGTCGCATACATTTTCATTACAGTTTTCAGATACAGAAAAGTGCACATGTGCAAACAGCTTTTTGAGACCATGAACATGTGTGACCTTGGTGACTGACTACACTCCAGCAAAAGAAATCAGCCTTCGTGATGTTAAATGTATTAGCGTTACTCACTGCTACCTGAAACACCACTCACTTGTGAATACTAAGCATGATTCTACAGGATAAACTGCTGGGTGTGTGCTAACCGTCTGCTTATGCAGACTGTGTATTTTCAGTTGCAAGAGACATATGCATGGTTACTTCCAAAAAGAACCAGAGAGACACGAAATACATCTCTGACAGCAATTCCTCTGTGCTCACAGACTCATGCTGTGATTTTACGCAGAAAATGAAATTTTCTTGCCAATTTCAAAGCACACTTACTACTGTTTTCTGTGATTTTAGGCAAAAAATGAAATTTGCATGCCAATTTCAAAGCACACTTACTACTGTTTTTTCCTCCAAGTGTTAAGTACTCTAACAGTCGCATACATTTTCATTACAGTTTTCAGAAACAGAAAAGAGCACATGTGCAAACAGCTTTTTGAGACCATGAACATGTGTGACCTTGGTGACTGACTACACTCCAGCAAAAGAAATCAGCCTTAGTGATGTTGAATGTATTAGCGTTACTCACTGCTACCTGAAACACCACTCACTTGTGAATACTAAGCATGATTCTACAGGATAAACTGCTGGGTGTGTGCTAACAGTCTGCTTATGCAGACTGTGTATTTTCAGTTGCAAGAGACATATGCATGGTTACTTCCAAAAAGAACCAGAGAGACACGAAATACATCTCTGACAGCAATTCCTCTGTGCTCCCAGACTCATGCTGTGATTTTACGCAGAAAATGAAATTTGCTTGCCAATTTCAAAGCACACTTACTACTGTTTTCTGTGATTTTAGGCAGAAAATGAAATTTGCTTGCCAATTTCAAAGCACACTTACTACTGTTTTTTCCTCCAAGTGTTAAGTACTCTAACAGTCGCATACATTTTCATTACAGTTTTCAGATACAGAAAAGAGCACATGTGCAAACAGCTTTTTGAGACCATGAACATGTGTGACCTTGGTGACTGACTAAACTCCAGCAAAAGAAATCAGCCTTAGTGATGTTGAATGTATTAGTGTTATTCACTGCTACCTGAAACACCACTCACTTGTGTATACTAAGCATGATTCTACAGGATAAACTGCTGGGTGTGTGCTAACAGTCTGCTTATGCAGACTGTGTATTTTCAGTTGCAAGAGACATATGCATGGTTACTTCCAAAAAGAACCAGAGAGACACAAAATACATCTCTGACAGCAATTCCTCTGTGCTCACAGACTCATGCAAAAATCACCACATACATCCCCTCTCAAACTCATAACTCACCTTTAAAATTAGTTAGTTGAGAAAGAAATGTGGCACTCAAACAGCAGACTATCAGAGTCAGAATATCAGAGCTGTACACCTCTCTCCTCTGAGCAGAACCAATTAATGGCAATGTTTCCCTCTCTTTTTTCACACATATACATGTTAATTACAAATCTCAGTGCTTCCCACTTTTTTTCAAATGAAATCATAAATTTCTATTGGTTGAAAACTTCAACCC
The DNA here is from genome assembly GCF_964204655.1 of Triturus cristatus. Taxonomy (NCBI): domain Eukaryota; kingdom Metazoa; phylum Chordata; class Amphibia; order Caudata; family Salamandridae; genus Triturus; species Triturus cristatus. Next base: position 752,058,674 of record NC_140584.1, on the reverse strand, counting down.
TTTTCCAAATGTACCCTTCCCCCAACTTGACTTCTGCCTGCTACCATAGCAACAGCTCATGGAACACTGCTGTGAGGAGAGAGGTCAGAAGTTCACCACCCAAGTTTCAAATGGAAAGACCAAGAGTGCTTCACCTGTCCAACCTAACAGCAAATCCAAACTATTCTTCTGTGGGAACACAATTTTCTGAACCAATACAAAACATGCTTCTAAAAATGTACACATACAGCCTACGTTTTACTGTAAAAAGATTTGAATCAGCCAATGAGTTCTTTTTATTTAAAAACAAATATGCATGCCTCCATTTTCAAACTGTCTTTCATTTCATATTGCCATTCTACTGAAAGACATCTTCTGAGTGCATCCAGATCTCCTTGGAAGATGTTCACAGTGTGGATTGTAGGTCACAGCTATGTCTTCTGGAGTGAAAAGTATGCAGAAAACAGAGGTATGGTGAGAGACCTTGCTTTGCCAAATGTAGACATTAAATGGATTGGTCAGAGAGGGTTAAAGTGGCACCAATTATTGCCTTTGGTGAAAACCTTTCAACATCTCCCACAGCCTAACCTTATTATTGTGCACTGTGGTGGAAATTACCTAGGCACTTTAACTGGTGTAGGTCTGGAAATGCTTATTAAGGACACCTTTGTGCAATTGATGTCGCTTTTTCCTCAATCTGCCTTTGTATATTCTAACATATGCCAAAGGCAAAAGTGGAACTGGTCCAACCAATTTTGTCCGCAGATTGACAAAGCAAGAAAGCACGTCAACAAATCTGTTTCTGCTTTCCTCAGAGACTATGGTATGGGTTCTATATACCACACCAACTTGCGTTACAACATGCAAGACATTTATAGAGGAGACGGTGTACATTTCAATGATGAAGGGAACAGAGTCTTCCTCTTGAACTTTAGACTCTGCATCGGTACTTACTTGTAGGTACCAAAAAACACTCAATGAACACAACGGCTCTTTTTAGAGCACCCTAATATCTTAACACTTAAATTTGTTTTTTTCTTCTTTTTTTTTTATTTTCTACCGTACGCGTACGGTAAGCTTATCGTACGCGCACCCTGCGATTTTTTAAAAAAAAATTTAAATGTATTTTTCATACTTTTATGGCCTTCTTGGACCCCCTGACAAACGCTAGGGGGTCTGCAACTCTCTTCGTTGCCCCCTTTCCACGTTCTCCTCCTTTGTTTATCAGTGTGAGACACACAAAATGGAGGCCGACACTTCCTGATTTCGACCGATTTGAATGTTTACAGTCATGTAACCACCAATCAGAATTAACCTCGCGCATGGCAGCGTGCGCGTACGGTAAGCTTACCGTACACGCTCGGAGCGCGCCTATAGATATATATATTGATTTAAATGCTATTTTCTCAGCAAATACTGAACACATTTACACCAGACCCACAAAAGGCACATCCCTGACCTGAGGACTACCTCTCTGCCAAATTTCAAGTAATTCTGTTCAGCCGTTCGGGCTGTAGCTTGGACTAAAGGTCCTATGGAAAAATGCATGGGGAAAACACGTTTTGGGACCCCCTTTTTCTCAGCCCCCGCTTGATGAATCCCCCCGAGACTTTCAGGGTAGGAGCGGAGCGGAGCGCCCCACCTATTTTGAACATTTCGCCAGGATTCATCAATCTGCGCCAAAGTTATTCAAAATAGAATGTTGCGGATTTCCTATGGAAACACGGTCCTAACTATAACTACCTACTGGCGACCGCCAGTAGGTAATATATATATATATATATATATATAGATATATATATATATATATATATATATATATATATATATATATATATATATATAATATCAACACCAAGCAGTTACCGCCACTGCACAATACATGCCCCGGGTGCAAATCTCCAGCTGTGGTGAACCTCTTACGTATCAATCACAACAGCAGCAGACGAATTCCATGTCAGCCGACACAAAGGAGAGTACTCGCAGGAATTCATATAAAGTGCTTTTTTAATATGCAGAACCTCCCAGCACTGACAGTGATGTAATTTGGGATGTCACCAGTGATGTCATCAGTGATGTCACTGACCATGTCATGAGTGATGTATTATGTGACGTAATCAGCAGTGCATTGCGGGGGTACGAGTTATAGTTACCTCAATTAACTATAACGGTCAAATTTCTCTGATTTTGTATGAGTGAAATGTACAACTAACTATAACGTCCCTCTAATGTTTTTTTCAGTAAATTTCTAAGGTTTTTTAAATGCTAATTTCTAACTATAACGTCCCTGAAACCTACATTTTTTCAGTGAATTTCAAAGGTTTTTTAAATGCTCATTTCTAACTATAATGTCCCTCAAACCTATGGTTTTTCAGTGAATTTCAAAGGTTTTTTAAATGCTAATTTCTACCTATAACGTCCGTGAAACCTATGTTTTTTTCAGTGAATTTCAAATGCTCATTAATAACTATAACGGTGCAGGGAGAGGCAAGAGTGATGCAGAAAGAGGTAGGAGAGGTGCACAAAGAGGCAAGAGAGGTACAGAAAGAGGCAGAAGGGGTGCAGAAAGAGGAAAGAGAAGTGCAGAAAGAAGCAGCAGGGGTACCGAAAGAGGTAAGAGAGGTGCAGAAACAGGCAAGAAAGGTACAGAAAGAGGGAACAGGAATGCAGAAAGAGGCAAGTGGGATACAGAAATTTGCAAGAGAGGTACAGAAAGAAGCAAGAGCAGTGCAGAAAGAAACAAGAGAAGTGCAGAAAGAGGGAAAAGAGGTAGAGACATAGGCAAGAGGGAAAAAGAAAGAGGCAGTAGGGGTGCAGAAAGAAGGAAAAGAAGTGCAGAAAGAAGCAACAGAGGTGTTTAAAGACGCACAAAGGATGCAGAAAGAGGCAAGACAAGTGCAGAAAGAAGCAACAGAGGTACAGAAAGAGGCAAGAGAGGTGCAGAAAGAAGCAGGAAAGGTGCAGAAAGAGGGAACAGGGGTACAGAAAGAGGCAAGAGAGATACAGAAAGAGGGGATAGGGGTGCAGAAAGAGTCAAGAGGGGTACAGAAAGAAGCAAGTGAGGTGCAGAAAGATTCAAGAGAAGTACAGAAAGATGCAAGAGAGGTACAGAAAGAGGCAAGGGAAGTGCACAAAGAGGCAAGATAATTGCTGAAAGAAGCAACAGAGGTGTAGAAAGAAGCAAGAGTAGTGCAGAAAGAGGCAAGTGAGGTGTAAAGAAAAGCAAGAGCAGTGCAGAAAGAACCAACGGAGGTGCAACAAGAGGCAAGAGGGGTACAGAAAAGGTAGGAGAGGTGCACAAAGAGGCAAGAGAGGTACAGAAAGAGGCAGTAGGGGTACAGAAAGAAGGAAGAGAAGTGCAGAAAGAGACAAGAGCATTGCTGAGAGAAGCAACAGAGGTATAGAAAGAAGCATGAGTAGTGCAGAAAGAGGCAAGTGAGGTGCATAAAGAAGCAAGAGCAGTGCAGAAAGAACCAACGGAGGTGCATCAAGAGGCAAGAGGGGTACAGAAAAGGTAGGAGAGGTGCACAAAGAGGCAAGAGAGGTACAGAAAGAGGCAGGAGGGGTACAGAAAGAAGGAAGAGAAGTGCAGAAAGAGACAAGAGCATTGCTGAGAGAAGCAACAGAGGTATAGAAAGAAGCATGAGTAGTGCAGAAAGAGGCAAGTGAGGTGCATAAAGAAGCAAGAGCAGTGCAGAAAGAACCAACAGAGCTGCAAAAAGAGGCAAGAGGGGTGCAGAAAGAGGTAGGAGAGGTGCACAAAGACTCAAGAGAGGTACAAAAAGAGGCAGGAGGGGTACAGAAAGAAGGAAGAGAAGTGCAGAAAAAAGGAAGAGAAGTGCAGAAAGAAGCAACAGAGGTGGTGAAAGAGGCAAGAAAGAAGCCACAGAGGTAAAGAAAGAAGCAAGAAAGGTTCTGAAAATGGCAAGAGAACACCAGAAAGAAGCAAGAGAAACGCAAAAAAGACAAGAGGGGTACAGAAAGAAGCAAGAGAGGTGCAGAAAGAAACAAGAGAAGTGCAGAAAGAATCAAGAGATGTGCAGAAAGAGGGGAGGTGATTGAGAAAGAGGTTTGAGAGGTGCACAAAGAGGCAAGAGAGGTACAAAAAAAGGCAAGAGGGGTGCAGAAAGAAGGGAGAGAAGTATAGAAAGACACAAGAGAATTGCTGAAAGAAGCAACAGATGTTTAGAAAGAAGCAAGAGAAGTGCAGAAAGAGGCAAGTGAGGTGCAGAAAGAGGCAGGAAAGGTGCAGGAAGAGGTTAGCACGGTGCATAAAGGCAAGAGTGGTTCAGAAAGAAGCAAGTGAGGTGCAGAAAGATGCAAGAGAGGTGAAGAAACAATCTAGAGAACTGCAGAAGGAGGTAAGAGAATTGCTAAAAGAGGAAACAGATGTGGAAAGAAGCAAGAGAAGTGCAGAAAGAAGCCACAGAGGTACAGAAAGAAGCAAGAGAGGTGCAGAAAGAAACAAGAGAAGTGCAGAAAGAATCAAGAGATGTGCAGAAAGAGGGGAGGTGATTGAGAAAGAGGTTTGAGAGGTGCACAAAGAGGCAAGAGAGGTACAAAAAAAGGCAAGAGGGGTGCAGAAAGAAGGGAGAGAAGTATAGAAAGACACAAGAGAATTGATGAAAGAAGCAACAGATGTTTAGAAAGAAGCAAGAGAAGTACAGAAAGAGGCAAGAGAGGTGCAGAAAGAGGCAGGAAAGGTGCAGGAAGAGGTTAGCACGGTGCATAAAGGCAAGAGTGGTTCAGAAAGAAGCAAGTGAGGTGCAGAAAGACGCAAGAGAGGTGAGGAAACAATCTAGAGAACTGCAGAAGGAGGTAAGAGAATTGCTAAAAGAGGAAACAGATGTGGAAAGAAGCAAGAGAAGTGCAGAAAGAAGCCACAGAGGTACAGAAAGAAGCAAGAAAGGTTCTGAAAATGGCAAGAGAACACCAGAAAGAAGCAAGAGAAATGCAAAAAAGGCAAGAAGGGTACAGAAAGAAGCAAGAGAGGTGCAGAAAGAAACAAGAGAAGTGCAGAAAGAATCAAGAGATGTGCAGAAAGAGGGGAGGTGATTGAGAAAGAGGTTTGAGAGGTGCACAAAGAGGCAAGAGAGGTACAAAAAAAGGCAAGAGGGGTGCAGAAAGAAGGGAGAGAAGTATAGAAAGACACAAGAGAATTGCTGAAAGAAGCAACAGATGTTTAGAAAGAAGCAAGAGAAGTGCAGAAAGAGGCAAGTGAGGTACAGAAAGAATCAAGATCGGTGCAGAAAGAACCAACAGAGGTGCAAAAAGAGGCAAGAGTGGTTCAGAAAGAAGCAAGTGAGGTGCAGAAAGACGCAAGAGAGGTGAAGAAACAATCTAGAGAACTGCAGAAGGAGGTAAGAGAATTGCTAAAAGAGGAAACAGATGTGGAAAGAAGCAAGAGAAGTGCAGAAAGAAGCCACAGAGGTACAGAAAGAAGCAAGAAAGGTTCTGAAAATGGCAAGAGAACACCAGAAAGAAGCAAGAGAAACGCAAAAAAGGCAAGGAGGGTACAGAAAGAAGCAAGAGAGGTGCAGAAAGAAACAAGAGAAGTGCAGAAAGAATCAAGAGATGTGCAGAAAGAGGGGAGGTGATTGAGAAAGAGGTTTGAGAGGTGCACAAAGAAGCAAGAGAGGTACAAAAAAAGGCAAGAGGGGTGCAGAAAGAAGGGAGAGAAGTATAGAAAGACACAAGAGAATTGCTGAAAGAAGCAACAGATGTTTAGAAAGAAGCAAGAGAAGTGCAGAAAGAGGCAAGTGAGGTACAGAAAGAATCAAGATCGGTGCAGAAAGAACCAACAGTGGTGCAAAAAGAGGCAGGAGGGGTGCAGAAGGAAGGAAGAGAAGTGCAGAAGCAACAGAGGTCCTGAAAGAGGCATGAAGGGTGCAGAAAGAGCAATAGAATTACAGAAAGAAGCAAGAGAGGTACAGAAAGAGACAAGAGAGGTACAGAAACAGTCAAGAAGGTGCAGAAAGAGGGAACAGGGGTGCCGAAAGATGCAAGAGAGGTGCACAACGAAAAAAGAGGGATGCAAAAAAAGGAAGAAGGGTACAGAAAGAAGCAAGTGATGTGCAGAAAGAAGCAAGACAGGTGCAGAAAGAGGGAAGACAAGTGCAATAAGGAAAACAGGGGTGCAAAAAGAGACAATAGGAATGCAGAAAGAAGCAAGAGAGGTGTAGAAAGAAGCAAGGGGTACAGAAAGAGGCAAGAGCAGTGGAGAAGGAACCAAGAGATGTGCAGAATGAGACAAGAGAGGTGCAGAAAGAGGCAAGAGATGTGCAGAAAAAGGGTAGAAGGGTGCAGAAAGAAGCAACGGAAGTGCAGAAAGAGGAGAGTGAGGTGCAGAAGGAGGCAAGCGAACTGCAGAAAGAAGCAAGAAAGACGGGACAGGTGTGCAGACAATGGCAAGAGAGGTGCAGAAAGAGGGAAGAGAGGTACGGAAAGAGGCAAGAGGGCTGCAACAATTTGCAACAGAGGTGCAAAAAGAAGCGAGAGCAGTGCAGAAAGAACCAACAGAGGTGCAGAAAGAGACAAGAGGGGTACAGAAAGAGGCAGGAAAAGTGCAGAAAGAAGCAAAAGAGGTGCAAAAAGAGGCAAGAGAACTGCAGAAAAAGGCAAGAGAGGTGCACAAAGAGGCAAGAGAGGTACAGAAAGAGGAAAGAAGGTTGCAGAAAAAGCAAGAGCAGTGCAGAAAGAAGGAACAGAGGTTCTCAAAGAGGCAAGAGAGGTGCAGAAAGAAGCAGCAGAGGTACCGAAAGATGCAAGAGAGGTGCAGAAACAGGCAAGAAAGGTACAGAAAGAGGGAACAGGGGTGCAGAAAGAGGTAAGAGGGATACACACATTTACAAGAGAGGTGCAGAAAGAAGCAATAGCAGTGCAAAAATGTGCAAGAAAAGTGCAGAAAGAAGCAAGAGAGGTAGAGAAATAGGCAAGAGGGGTAAAGAAAGAAGCAGGAGGGGTGCAAAAAGAAGGAAGAGAAGCGCGGAAAAAAGCAACAGAGGTGCTGAAAGTGGCACAAAGGGTGCAGAAAGAGGCAAGACAAGTGCAGAAAGAAGTAACAGAGGTACAGAAAGAGGCAAGAGAGGTGCAGAAAGAGGCAGGAAAGGTGCAGGAAGAGGTTAGCACGGTGCATAAAGGCAAGAGTGGTTCAGAAAGAAGCAAGTGAGGTGCAGAAAGACGCAAGAGAGGTGAAGAAACAATCTAGAGAACTGCAGAAGGAGGTAAGAGAATTGCTAAAAGAGGAAACAGATGTGGAAAGAAGCAAGAGAAGTGCAGAAAGAGGGTAGAGAGGTGCAGAAAATTACAAGAGAAGAGCAGAAAGAGAGAAGAGGATGCATAAAGGGAAAGAAGGGTGCAGAAAGAAGTAAGAGAGGTGCATAAAGACGCAAGAGAAGTGCAGAATGAAGCAAGAGATGTGAAGAAAGAGGGAAGATGAGTGCAAAAAGAAACCCCAGGGGTGCAGAAAGAGACAACAGGGGTGCAGAAAGAAGCAAGAGAGGTGCAGAAAGAGGCAATAGAAGTACAGAAAGAGGAGAGAGATGTGCAGAAACAAGCATAAGAGGTGCACAAAGAGGCAAGAGGGGTGCAGAAAGCGGCAAGAGCAGTGCAGAAAGAACCAAGAGATGTGTCGAATGAGGCAAGAGATATGCAGAAAGAGGCTAGAGAGATGCAGAAACAGGAAAAGGGGTGCAGAAAGAGGGAACCAGTATGCAGACAGAGGTAAGAGAGGTACAGAAAGAAGCAACAGAGGTGCTTAAAGAGGCAAGATCGGTGCAGAAAGAGGCAAGAGCAGTACAGAAAGAAGTAACAGAGGTGCCACAAGAGGCAAGAGAGGTGCAGAAACAGGCAAGAAAGGTACAGAAAGAGGTAAAAGGAGAAGGAGAGTAGGATCTGCTTCACATGGTTACCCCCACTTTTTGCTAGTGTTTCACTGTTTTTCGAATTTAGTCTGACTGGGACTCTGATATTCGGGTCCCCAGCTTAGTTGCTTTCTCTCTAAATTGATTACATGTACTTTAGGTACACTCCAAATTGGATTCTGGGGTACCCTTGTGAGTCCCTAGTATATGGTATACTATGTACCCGGGGCATAGGTACCCCAGAGGCCTACCAGGGGCTGAAGCATGTATTGTGCCACCCCTGGAAAGCCATCCAAAATGACACCACAGGTCTGCTACTGCAGCCTGGGTAAGGTGGTGCATGCACCCCTTACTGAGGTATAGGTTCACTATACCTCACCTAACAATGCACATAGTAACCTATCAGTCAACCCTATGGCAGGTCTTATCAATCCTGAAGGCAGGGTGCTTGGTTATATGTGAGAGGGTACCCAGGCATGAGCTGAGCCCCTCTGCAGCCTTCGGAATCTCTTCTCCGGGGTTGTCAGTGGTGCAGCCTGACCATATACTCTTAAAGGCATTATATCTTAAACGGTTAATGCTAACTTTGGACTGGCTGCACAGAAGCATGTCGTGTCTGGGGTCACAAAAACCTTGGAATCATACCCCCACATCAATTCCTGATGTGAAGATATGATCCCACCCATCTAGAGGGAGAGAAATGGCAGTACTGGTATACCCGGTAGAAACTTAACAGAGCCCTGGCATTTCAAAATTGATGCTGCAGCCACAGACACGGGTCTGGTCTCCTGCTGCTGACCGAAACTCCAGCAGGGGAGGCCCGTACAATAGTTTTCCTGTCACAGGGAGGTGTAACCACCTCCCAGACAGGATGATGTGTATTGGGGCTGGGTGGGAGCGCTCTCAGATTGCTTTGAAGTCCTGCACTGGGGGCACATTTGGTGTCCCTGTGCATAGTCCAGCTCAAACCGGTTCAGGGGCTTCCAGCCCCTGCTCTTGCATGAAACTGGACAAAGGAAATGGGTGTAGCCACCCCTCTTTCCCATCCCTCCCATAGGTGGGTCCCCAGAGCTAGTCCAACCCCTTCCTTAGGTATAAGTAAGGAACCCCTGGCAACAGGACTTTAGATATCCCTGGACTAAACTCTGAAACTGAATCCTGGAACTTCCATACTCTACTAAAGACTAGAGGACTGAAGAAATCTCCCTTGGGGTCAAGGAGTGACTCCCCGGCTTGGCAGGCACCAACAAAGCATTTTGCCGGTCTGCATCTCCGAAGCTCCCGCCGGACTTCGAAGTATTTGCCGCCAAGAAAGAGGATTTCCAGACATCTCAGAGGCCGACCCGAGTCCCCAGCAAAGCTGAGACCCGCAGCCCTCGTGAGTACACGTAGAACCGGAACTCCTGGTCACCGTGCACTTTTTCAAGTGCATTGACTTCTCGACATCTCTTGAAATCGTGCTTTGGGTTACTTGTAGACCCCACCTCGAGCAGACAATCCAGTGAAGATTGTTGGTCTAGTCACCCTGTGTCAGGGTTTGCGTGGGCCCTGTCCTATTTTCCGCAGTGAGAGCAGAAACGGCCTGTTTTTATCTGCAAACAGTGTGGGAACCGCTCAAGGACTACATGTCCCATGAGCGCTAGCGGCAGCTCGGCACGAGCGCGCAGCAGTGGAAGGCTTCATAGATCGCTTCCGCCCTGGCGGCGTTGCCGAGTATTCTGGATGCCAAGACGCCTTTTGTTTTTGCAGTTGCAGTTCGTATTTCCCCCATCACAGTTCAAGTGTGGCAGCCAGAGGAGACATCAGGGTACGGAGCCATTGGCGAGCGCCCCGTGTAGGATTTTGGCAGAAAAAGTCCCGGTGAGAGTTTACCGGTCAGGAGCATCCTTCAGCAGACATTGGGCTGGTACGATAAGGGTGCAATTGCACCACGGCAGTTACCGATTTGCACAGCTTTGGGAAAAGTGTATGTAATGAAAACAGGAATAAGGGGGATTGTGGCTGGAAAACATATCCCTCCAGACTTTCACTTGTGGGCATGAGCAATTTTGTTTTTGGCATTGCGTTCAATCAGGTGCACTAGGTGTTCCTCCTCGTTGGTGAGACACACGTCTGTGGGCTCTTGCAAGTAGAAGGAATACCAGTGCCAGGGCATGATAAGAGCCATATCAAAAGTTACAGACTCGTGTGGGTCAAACACGATTTGTTCACCAGGAGTGAACAGAGAATACCTTTGTTTGTTTTATGGAGCACTTAATTTAACAGTATGTGTGGAACTATACCAACTCAAGAATTTGAGCTTGCTAAATTATGTTCTTATGATTATGTATCCTTAGCAGGGGATTGTGGATGAGACAAGTCGGTCTCATACAAACTCTGTGATACCATACCAGAGAAGAATCTGGGTACGTTAACCAATGAGAAGTGTTGCACATAGAGAGGCTGTTCAACACACAGTAAATGCCTGAAACTAATGCTGTCTTCTCCCTTGTAGTGTTGCGTGTGTGTTCTTTGTTGTGACGAGGTCTTTTCTTGCTGGCCTCTGGTTCTTGGGTGGAGCACGTGAGCAGGACCCAGTGGAACTACACACATCCTTATTTTTCTTTACAGGTGGTTATTCTTAGTACTTTTAGCCATCAAACGGTGTAGGGGCAGAGGATGTTGGGGTTCATTGGATGTTAATGGTGTTGCCTTCGTGTCTTTACAGATCTCCTTCCCTGCTGTCCCCTCCCTTTCCTTCCCTCGCTCGATCGCTTCACTGATCTGCGCTATAATAGCTCTTAGACTTGAAGCTATTGAGAGGTGGACCATATTGAGCATCGTTCCGATTCTGAGGAGTTGAGGAGCCCGACAGAATACTCGGCACACGGATTTAACTCCTCACGATCGAATCCTCTACTCAGACATGGCTACCCTTGAGGACGTGTTGACTGCTTTACAGGTAGTTCAGCAGGAATTGGCAGCCTCTAGGTTAGAAACTGCAAATTTACAGGCCAAAGTAGAACGCTTACAAAGAAACCCTTTCGATATAGGGGGGTCTTCACTGTTCCAGCCGCACCCTATCACAGTAGAGGTACACACACCGATACCCTTAGCGCCCCCCTGAAAGGTATTATGGTGATGTAAATAAAATGCAAGTGTTTCTTACACAAGTCATGTTACACTTAAACTGTAAGGTCAAGGCGTTCGCCACCAACCAAGCACGGGTGGCGTTCCTCATTTCCTATTTGGTGGGTGATGTGGCTCTGTGGGCCGTCCCGTTAGTGCAGAGGGACGACCCCCTCCTTTATGATTGGGACTCATTTAGAGAAGAATTTGAGAACATCTTTGACCGCAGATCCCACACCCTCTCCGCAGATCGAGAGTTATTTGAACTTTGGCAAGGTAGTAAGGAACTAGTGGTATACCTTACTACGTTTAGATGGTTGGTGGCAGAAACTTAATGGCTGGAAGAAAAACAGCTTGCTCTCTACTACCAGGGATTGAGAGACGAGCTGAAGGATATCATCGCACATGATCGACCCCCAGCCGACGTCTTGTACTGAGCTTATCAACCTGACTTTGAGATTAGAACACCGACTAGGCGACAGGAAAAACGACACTCGGAAGAAGGAACACATACCCATTAGGTACGAACGTTCCCGTATAGGGGAACCACCATGAAGTAACGCAGAACCCATGGAGATAGGCACGGTGCATGCTACGCTGACCCCCGAAGACAGAGATCTGAGGAGGAAGAACGGGCTATGCCCCTATTGTGGAAAACGGGGGCATTTCGTTAGAGACTGCTTGCAAAAACCCCAGACCTCCCGGGGGAATTGTGGAAAAGGGGTAAGCACTAACCCCGGGCGTAGCACTACGCTTCGCCCACGTAGTTTACGTAGCACTGCCTGCTTCGCACTTTCCGAAGTAGGCGAAGCAGGGCAGCGCTACGCACACACCGAGGGCGAAGCGTAGCTGCTTGCCACCCGCCACCCACCTCCCGCCTGCCCTCCTTTTAATAATATAAGCATTGAAAAATAAATTAAAGTAAGTCGACTTACCCGTAAGTGCGGCGTCTCCGGGGCTCCCTCTTTCTGTTTCTAATTTCTTCTGGCAAATGCGCATGCGCGGACACCCGCGCATGCGCATTTCTCGCGAGAAATGCGCCTGCGCGGGCGTCCGCGCATGCGCATTTGCCAGAAGAAATTAGAAACAGAAAGAGGGAGCCCCGGAGACGCCGCGCTTACGGGTAAGTCGACTTACTTTAATTTATTTTTCATTGCTTATATTATTTAAAAGAAGGGCGGGCGGGAGGTGGGTGGCACGTAGTGGGGCTACGCGAAGCGCGTAGTGTGCGTAGATTTGGGCACACTACGTGCTGCTTCACGTAGCCCCACTACGCCCACTACGCCCACCCTTAGTAAGCACCTATACAAAGAAGAGTATGGAAAACTAGATGGCTCGAGAGATATTGAGTGCTACCTATCTAACCTCCTTGAGTGCTGCGGATATGAATCTTTTTTTTATATCACTATTGAAATCAAGATTGGAGAAGGATGGAAAGAGTCCCAGGCATTAGTGGATTTTGGAGCAACGGGTACGTTCATAGATGAATCAGTAGCCCAAATGATGAGAATTAACATGTTGAAGAAAACAGTACCTGAAACCATGATAGCAGTGGATGGGCGCGCCTTAGACTCCGGACCCATCCGTTACATGTCAGACATGCTGGAAGTCAGGATTAATCATCAACATGGAGATTTCCTGGAATTCATCGTCATACGTTCCCCCCAACACGGGATTATATTGGGACTCCCGTAGCTACAGAAGCACGACCCGCGGATTGATTGGGTAAACAAGACAATACGTTTTGACTCCGAATATTGCAACAACCATTGCTTCGGCCAGTCAATACTACCCTCGCAGGCCCTGTCATCGAGACATTGGATTGCTACGGTAGCGGAGAAGGACATCGTCTTACCTGAACAATACTCCGTGTTTCAGGATGTTTTTAATGAAGTACAGGCCGAGACCTTGCCACCCCACCGACAATATGATTGTCAGATCAATCTTATCCCTGGAGCTGTAGTGCCTTGTGGTCGGATATACGCCCTTCCAGAAAAAGAAAACGAGCATCTGAGGCAATACTTGGACAAGTACCTGGGACTGGGCTTTATACGCCCCTCTAAGTCACCCGCTGCCTCCCCTCTGTTTTTCATTCCAATGGGGAGCTCCGTTCATGTATCGATATCAGGGCACTGAATGATATCACGATTAAGAACCGATATCCCCTTCCATTGATCCCAGTCCTGTTGGAACAGGTGAAGAAGGCAGTGATATTCACTAAGCTGGATCTCAAGGGGGCGTACCACCTTATCAGGATGAGGGCTGGAGACGAATGGAAGACCGCCTTCAAGACGAGATATGGGCTATACGAATATCGAGTGATGCCCTTCGGCCTTTGCAACGCCCCCGCGGAATTTCATTTTTTCCTTGATGAAGTGCTACACGAGTTCATGGATAAGTACGTTGTCGTCTATATCGACGATCTTTTGGTCTACTCGTCATCCGAAGAACAACATATACGTCATGTTGGCACTGTCCTACAAGCGTTAAGAGATGACAAACTATACTGTAAGCCTAGCAGGTGCGAATTCCATGTGGATGTCGTTGAATTCTTGGGAGTCATTCTTACACCTAGGGGGCAGGTGATGGCAGAAAGGAAGGTTCAAGAAGTGCAGGAATGGCCGGAACCACAGAATTTCCAAGACGTACAATGTTTTTTGGGATACGCCAACTTTTACAGAAGATTTATCAACCATTTCCCCAGGACAGTGACTCCCATAACCAAGTTGTTGCGAAAAAAGACTAAGTTTCAGTGGTCTGAAGAGGCCCAACTCACCTTTGATGAACTAAAGAATGCCTTTATAACTGCTCCAGTATTGGTGCATCCCGATCCAGGGAAGCCCTACATAGTTGAGGCAGATGCCTCCGAGGTGGCAATCTGGGCGGTCTTCTCTCAAAGAAACGAAACCACAGGACAAATGCACCCCATAGCGTTTATGTCCCGGAAGTTGAACAAAGCGGAGAAGAACTACACCATTGCCGAGAAGGAACTGCTGGCGATCAAAATGGCATTCTCTGAGTGGCATCCTTTCTTATTAGGAGCCAAGGAAACTGTGACGGTCTACACCGATCATAGGAATCTGCAGTTCATGCGCTCCGCCAGGCATCTGACACCGAGACAACTACGTTGGATGTTCTTCTTTGAGGAATTCGATTTCATTGTGACCTTCAGACCAGGCAAGGAGAACAAGAAGGCAGACGCACTCACCAGACATGAGTCTATTAGGGAGGAAGAAGAACAACTGGAACATGCTATCATTCCTCCGCAAAAAGTGGTTTGCGCCATACAAGCTAGTAACTTCTTACAGAAAGTAGCAATAGGAAGCCGGACATGCACATGGAGAACGTGGTTAAAGTTCCATAGAGAGTGGAAAGAGAAACAGGGCATCTTTGTGAAAGGACGTATGATGTTGATACCCACGAAAGCATTGCAGAAGCAGGTGTTTAGTTGGTGCCATGAAATACCCAGTGCTGGACACAACGGATTATACAAAACACTAGAACGGGTAGAAAGACAATTTTGGTGGCTTTAATGTTCGAAAGGACATAGCTCAATGGATAAAAGAGTGCGACACGTGCACGCAAATGAAAACAGACCACACTAAACCACAAGGGTTGCTCCAGCCCTTGCCCACAGCCACGGTTCCCTGGGAGAATATCTCCATAGACTTTATCGAAGTACTTCCCAAAGACCAGGGCTATGATACAGTTATGGTAGTGATCGATTACCTTACTAAACTGGGGCATTTCATTGCTTGTCACCAAGTACCCACGGCAGGACAACTAGCAAGACTATTGTTGCTCCATATAGTCAGACTACACGGCCTTCCAAGACGGATTGTGTCCGACAGGGGACGCAGTTCACCGTCCAGTTTTGGAAGGTATGGTGTTCTGCGTTACAGATTCAGGTGGCTCTTTCTACAAGCTTCCATCCCCAAACAGATGGGCAGACCGAAAGGGTCAATCAAACACTTGAACAGTATCTGAGGTGTTATGTAGTTTCAACGACAGAAGCATGGGTGGATCACTTGTGGGTGGCAGAAGTGGCTTATAACAGCACCATACATAGCTCCACAAAAACATCCCCCTTTTACAACACCTACGGGTTTCACCCCAGATTCCTACCCTTGTTGCATCCTTGTGCGGGAAACAACATACCAGAGGTACGCAACAGAGTTAAGCACATTCAAGACACATTGAAGAAAACCCAAAAACAGTTACAAATAGCCAAAATGAAATATAAACAGGAGGCTGACAAACATCGCAAAGCAGGCCCGGTATACAGAACAGGAGATGTGGTGTGGTTGTCCACTAAGCACATCCACTTTAAAAAACACTCAATGTTTAACCCCAAGTACATTCGGACCCTATAAGGTCATGAAACGTATCAATCCCGTGGCCGTGAAACTAGCCCTACCGGCTTCTAAGAGTATGCATCCTGTATTTCACGTATCACTCCTAAAACCCACTGTTACACCCATTAACAAGAGACCAAATCCCATATGTGTAAACATTGAGAGAGAATACGAGGTCTCAAAAATCTTAGACACCAAGACAAGAGGCAGAAATAGTTGGTATCTGGTAGCCTGGAAGGGATATGGACCTGAAGACAATTCCTGGGAACCTGCAAGCGGTATACATGCTCCTCGGCTGATTGCAGCGTTCCACAGGAAACATACACTGCCAAAAACACGACAGGACTCCACGTAAAGGCGATGTACTGTCAGGGTTTGCTTAGGCCCTGTCCTGCTTTCCGCAGTGAGAGTGGAAACGGCCCGTTTTTATCCGCAAACAGTGCGGGAACCGCTCAAGGACTACATGTCCCATGACCGCTAGCGGCAGCTCGGCACGTGCGTGCAGCAGCGGAAGGCTTCATAGATCGCGCACGCCCTGGCGGCGTTGCCGAGTATTCTGGATGCCAAGACTCCTTTTATTTTTGCAGTTGCGGTTCATATTTCCCTCATCACAGTTCGAGTGTGGCAGCCAGAGGAGACATCAGAGTACAGAGCCATTGGCGAGCGCCCCATGTAGGATTTTGGCAGAAAAAGTCCCGGTGAGAGTTTACCGGTCAGGAGCATCCTTCAGCAGACATTGGGCTGGTACGGTAAGGATGCAATTGCACCATGGCAGTTACCGACGTGCGCAGCTTTGGGAAAACTGTATGTAACGAAAACAGGAATAAGGGGGATTGTGGCTGGACAACATAACCCTCCAGACTTTCACTTGTGGGCACGAGCAATTTTTTTGGGCATTGCGTTCAATCAGGTGCACTAGGTGTTCCTCCTTGTTGGTGAGACATACCTCTATGTGCTCTTGCGAGTAGAAGGAATACCAGTGCCAGGGCATGATAAGAGCCATATCAAAAGTTACAGAATCGTGTGGGTCAAACACGACTTGTTCACCAGGAGTGAACAGAGAATACCTTTGTTTGTTTTATGGAGCACTTAATTTAACAGTATGTGTGGAACTATACCAACTCAAGAATTTGAGCTTGCTAAATTATGTTCTTATGATTATGTATCCTTAGCAGGGGATTGTGGATGAGACAAGTCGGTCTCATACAACATCTGTGATACCATGCCAGAGAAGAATCTGGGTACCTTAACCAATGAGGAGGGGTTGCACATAGAGAGGCTGTCCAACACACAGTAAATGCCTGAACTACACACATCCTTATTTTTCTTTACAGGTGGTTATTCTTAGTACTTTTAAGCCATCAAACGGTGTAGGGGCAGAGGATGTCGGGGTTCATTGGATGTTAATGGTGTTGCCTTCGTGTCTTTACAAGTCTGCTTCCCTGCTGTCCCCTCCCTTTGCTTCCCTCGCTCGATCGCTTCACTGATCTGCATTATAATAGCTCTCAGACTGAGGTTTCAACCACTCATCTGTCCCTACACTAGCTAGAGAGCTAGTGGTGTCAAGAATGGAAGGAGTATTCGTCAAAATAAGTCTAGCCATCTCCTCATCGAAGGCTAAGCCTGTGAATTCAGTCATGTTGTAAAGAAAGAACACTATACTAACGCACAAATGAACAATACAAACACTCACTAGAGCGTAAATAGACACTGCAACAATTGTGTGTGTCAAGAAAGTGTGTGTTACGACCCGCAGCCGAAAGCTGCTCAAAACATTAGAAAAACAAGTAAGCAATAGAGTCTGAGGGATCACACGACCAGCCTGGACAAGTCCCCCTACTAACAATATATAAACGCAGAAGTCCAGGGGTATGGAACGGCAAAACAACCAAGAAAACAAAACGAACAAATAATGCTGTGAAGCTCAAAGAGCCTGAATGAAAATAAACTAAAGCCAAATCAAAAAGTCCTCATAAAGAGGACATAATCCCATCACCCACCATGGTGGCATGCTTCATCATATGGGATCTCCTCTCAACCAAACCTGGTTTGGCTGAGGAGCTACTACTCCCAGTCTGTAGCTCTATCGAGAGGTGGACCATAATGAGCATCATTCCGATCCTGAGGAGTTGAGGATCCCGACACCCCGAGTGACCCGTAGGCCGCCATTTTGTGTTTCCTCTCGAGGCTCCTTCGCGATCCCTGATCCGTCGACTGGTGGGTCCCTGAGAAGGCAACTTTGATTTTCCTTGGGCTTCTCTGGTTGCTCCAGATGTGCCTTGATGCCCCACAATGTGGTGAATCCCTCAGACCTTGCTGGTCTGCACCGAAGCATCTTTCTCCTTTCGGCATGGGTTGCTGTTGCCAAGACTTGTTGAGTCCAATCCGGGCACTGATGCTGCAGCACTCGACATCTTTCGTGGGACAGCTCAAATCCAGCTCCTGGTTGTCCTCAACGCCTCCTGGTCCTCGTGGCTGAAGAGTCAAGTTTCACCTTCTTCAACTGAAATCACCCGACTTCGGTGGGTATTCACCTATCATGCTCCTGGTCACTGGCAAGTGACCCAGACTCTGTCCCCTCTGCTTTCAGGTTCTTCCCAACTTCGATCCTGTCTTGCATCTCTTCGGACACTTCGCATCTTCCCGACAGCAGCACTTCTTTGCCAGCTCCCATTGAAAACGACGACGCGACCCGACACCATTTGACACCTATGCACCCGACTTCCCTGGGTGAGGTAACACGAGTACTCTGGTGCTCCCGTGGGTGTTGACCCTAGAACTTCCTAAGTCCCAAAGGGTTTGGTCCTGACTCATTTCTAAGTGTCCCTAATCTTTAAAAATCTAACCGCGATTTTCCCTATAGAAGCTAACGGGAGCTTGCGGCTGTGTTCTCACACTGCACACGGCCCCCGTGGGTCCCCTGTATCACTATCTTGGGTGGTTCCTTGGGGTCCTAGCGATTCTACAGGCTCTAGGCCTTGTGTCTAGTTAAGTTGTGGTTCTTATACCACTATTTTAGTATATGGTTTGGCTCGCCCCTAGGGCCTGACGTGTATTTGTGCTATTTTACTGTACTATTTGAATTGTAACTTATGTGTTTTGACCTCTAGCCTCATAAAGAGACTAGGAGGGTGTGTTTAGAAATAAATACATATATTTTATATACATACCTGGTGTGGTTGTCTTTCCTTTAGCCATTCAAGATATTATAGACTGGTAAAACAAGCTGTTTTGCATTCCTTCAAGACTTAGCCTGAAGGCTGCTCTCTATAGCTACCACTAGGATAGCTTTTAATAAAGGTTGTCTTTAACCTATCATCAATAAGGGGTTGCTTGGACTGGTACAGGGTGCCCACCATAACTAGTGGACAGCATATACCAGGCCAACTTCTCACAACAGGGTTGCAGAAAGAGGTTATCATGGCTCACCTGGGATTTGCATGGGAACGAGAGGCAGGAGACCATTGCACATGTCCCAACTTCCCGCTACCACTAGCCTGCCCAACTATGTCAAAGCAGAGCCAGTGAGCTGGGGGGAAGAGGGGAAACAAGGGGAGAAGAAAATAGCAGAAGGACCCTCAACTCGACCTAGGCAGCAGAACCACTGGAGAAGAACTCCTCAGCATGACCTGGGCAGCAAGGACTCATCACTGGAGACGTCGAAATCCTGTGGATAAAAGTATGATCAATTATCTACTCTGAGCTGTTACTGAGACTAATAACCTTCCCATGCATGGTCAAGAAACAAGAAATGCATAAATGGCTAACTGTTGACTTCGCCCTTTCCACTTGTGTCAATCAACTGTAAAACCAGGGCTTCTAATGTGACCCTACCCAAATAGAGCAGAAAGGAAATTACTCACTGCACGGGGCCCAGTAGTTTAATTGGATCATATGATGAAAGCTTACCAGTAATGTGGTGCAGAGAAGAAAGGAAAGTAGCCCAAAAATGATAGTGACTAACTGCCTGGAGGAAGTCTGGAAAATGTGCAAAAAGTGCAGGCTACGCTACCTCGCATCTTCACCTCTGCTGGAATACGATATACAGACAGCTCAGGAAACTGTTAGCATACAATCATCAAAAGACTCCTTAATCTCAGGAATTAAATTATATATATTATTGTTTAGTTCGCTAGAAAATAATGTTTTATAGTGTCTCAAAAATGAATACTGTTCAGATAAACAATATATGGCAACAACAACCATATCAAGAACAGCTGTACTGACTCCGAGCTGAGCCGTCCGCCAGTCTTTGCATGCTTGCGCTGTCTAAAGTGCATGTACTGAACACGGAAATTCTGAGAATGAATGCATAAACTGTGCTTGTCTGTAGTTCATGCATTAACTCAGAGACATTCTGTAATATCTGTATACATGTTAGACAGTGCAAACACACAAAATAGCTGTTAGCTCCTAGATAGCACAGCAGTTTACGATGCTATATAACTTGTGTTTTCCAAAATCGTGCAATCAGTAATGTTTTAAGTTTTAGCATGTTTCTGAATATGGAAAAAAGATGGCCAGAAACAAAATAGTATTTATGAACACTTATGGATGTGCACTTTCGTCTCTAAGATTGTCAGTAATGTTTTAATGAGCATTTATTATTCATTGTATACTTATTATTTATTGTATACCTATCTCTTAAGGACCCTTATATGATCATAGAACTTCTCAAGGGCTTGTGGTGTACTCACTTTGTATCATAGAGGGTACTTTATCCCATATATTATCAATAATGTAAAATGTGCTCCTCTAACAGTTCTCTGGCTTCAGCTTTCACCAAAAATTATAACTCAAAAGTTAAATATGATTTGAAAAAGCTGCTCCATCACATCATGTTACCTTCGATGGGTAACATTGCCCTGGTAAATGCAATAAAGCTGTGCACACTGCGAACTCACTGGGATCTTGGACTAGGAATAAGGCTTTTCAATATTGTATAATAAACTCCTGCCAAGGTTCTTCTAAGAACTTGCAGGCTAAATATGTAGGGATTATTTCTTCGTCTACTCCGTGTTCATGTTTTATTGACTTCAAGACCAGTCATATGTTCCCCTCACCCGACATTATGATTCATGTCTAAAGCAAGCAGGTATTTATTTATTTAAGAGTTTTATATAGCGCTGGCAAGACCCGAGGGTATCTGAGCGCCTTACATCAATATATGTTCAACATCAAAATAGCGAGTAAAATCTCATTTCAACAAGTAGCATCAAACCTGAATTCTAGCACTTTACTTTTCTTCAATTCATGCAGCAATTAACTATAATACTGCAAAAACTGAAGTGTTTAGACTCATCTGCCTAAATTTTGTGTTTTAATTGTTTGTGTATTTTTGGGTAGTGACTGTTGCTTCTACCGTCAATCAATGTTAAGTGTTGAAATGCTAAGCAAAAGAAGGTTTAAGGCTATTTGCACTCCGCTGCTTTGTAGCTAGGTTCACACTACAGAATTACCATATAAACATACATACATCCATGCATGCATACATACATTATTGCATATTAAAAACAATAAACACTTTCACAATTTTGATTAAGTGGTCTGACGGCGAGACTGCCGACTTTGGTGCTGGAAACCAAGGTTCGAACCTCAGGGTTGCATCCACATCCTGTGATTCTGGGCAAATCACTTAATCTCCCCATGCATGAATGTGTCCTTGTGTAAAGTAACCGGTGCTCATGTTAAGCGCACCAATACCTTCGGGTCGAGTTTGCGCTATATAAATCTGCATTAAAAAAAAAAGTGAACTACAAGCCAAGTTGCAAGATGTACTGCCTTCAAAGTACTGCTTGTTGTTCCACTGTTTATGACTACTTGCAATCACACAAAAGTGACAGATATACAATGATGTAAATAAATAGTGAGCACAGTAATTTAATGGCTTGATCACAAATGTAAATGAATTTTCTGTGCAAGAAAGGTAATTACCAGCACTTGTTCACTTCACAGTCTTCTAATAGTGGCAGTTTCAAAATTGTAATTCAAAATCCGACTTTACCATAAGATAGGATTTTTCATTGCAATTTGAAAGACACAAAACATGAACTAACTACCTGTTCCTATTTGGAAATTACAGTTCATTAAATGTAATAAGTTAACCCATATATTATCCTATGGCAGAGGCAGAGCTGCCAGTATTGAAAAATGAATTTAACAGTTTCTCACTGCTAGGACATGTAAAGCTAAAGGTACATGTCCAATGCTTTAAGTACACTGTGTACTGTCCTCTGGGCTGTCCAGGACCTACCATAGAGTTCGACTTATATGTATTAAAAAATAAAGTTTGAGCTTGGCAAAAGTTAATTTTGGCAGGTCGCAATGGCAGTGTAAAACTGCACACACAGAGTTCAGTGGCAGGTCAGCACAATATTTGTCTCCAATTCCATCTTGGCACTATCCAGCTTAGCACACACCATCTCATTAATGGTCTTAAAAAAACACATCACCAAGTGATGGCATGCCCCCATTGCCATTTGAATCTCCAACAGACAAGTACTAGCATATCTGAATCAGAAACCCGTAGATTAGGAACTATCCCAGGGACAACCTCCAGTTGACAATACATGTTTCCACATATATACCCCATTTGGTTAACAATCTGCAACCATTAGCATTCCAACCACAGTCCCTTGGGAGAGGTGACGAGCTGTAAAAAAGATGGATTCACGACGCAGAAGTCCAGCCAGCAGCAATGCTGAACCATAATGGGGAGGGCTCACCCTCTTTTTGAGAATTTCTTCCACTCAATGTAATGAAGAGCTGAAATGTGCAATCCCCATTCCCATCCTAGACTGCAACACTATTGCTGTAAGAGTACACTGTCTGGGTTCTCTCCCCACGCGACCCAGCTCCACCGTACCCTCTCCATCATTCTAGAAACATTGATTGTGACTAAAAAAAAGTAATTTTATAAAAATGAATGCAACACATACATTTAAATTTGAAGATTGACAGGAAGATTTGAGTAATTAGACAGCTGTGGCAAAAACACCTAAAAAGGTTTGATTTTGTATGCAAAACATTTGATCATTATAATGTTTTAAGCATAGTCTACTGTGCTACAATTTTCAATACATGCTTTCTTTAGGAAGAAAACGAGAATCAGAATTTATGGATTGAGAATAGATGAATAGATAGCAAATGCTATTTGCTTAGATCTTCCAAGATTTATTTGGGGGTTCTGTAGATTTCTGGACAGCATGTTTAGTATTGTTGCCTGAAAAATTCTGTATTTTGCTTCTATGCTGCCATGTTAAATAACATATTTTAAAATATTAGATGGTCTCTCTTGACACAAAAAATTGCTAGTCAGACTTACACCAACGCTAGCTTTCTAAAAAAAATGGTATTTAACATTTCTTGGGGAAAAAATGGCTGTTAGGAGCAAACCTGGTAAGTAGCTTTTCATCTGGCTCTTGGTGCTGGAGCTTTCACCTGCAATCTAGACGACCCTCTATTTACTCGCCCCTCCCAAATGAATGCAGTGCTGCTGTCCAGCTGTTTATGAGTGGGAACCTGGGAATACAACAACTCTACCACAAGCTCGCCCTGTTTGATACCGTGCAGCACTGCTCCCGATTCTCACGGTCCTCATATCTGAGTGGTTTAACACAAAAGGATGGAGCCCCATGCAGAATGTGATGAAGTGACCAGAGACTCCCTCATTTCACCAGTATCTATAGTCTTCAGACTGAATTGACCCCCTGAAGGGAGGGCATCCTCCCCTGCACCAGAGGGACTGTAGGAGACTGCCTTGCACTCTTGTCTCTGTCTGAGCATTTTTAGTCACACCAGCAGGACTATCTCGAGTGTGCAGGGCAAGCAGCAGAGAACATTTGTAGTCTTTCTGTGTGACTGCATGCCTTCAAGGCCTTCCAAGTTGCCGCTTCGGGACACCTGGTGCTCTGCCAGCAAGGCCGTGCTGTGACGTGAAGGAAGAGGAGGCAGGCAGTAGTCCCAGTCGCTCATGATGTGCCTGTATCCTTCGGTAATTATGGAAACCTGCGAGGGAAGAAACACCTGGCTGTCCTGCTCGCACCCACCGTGAACAGCTTCTCAGATTTTGGACACCTTTTGTTTAACCTGATGCAGGCACCGATCGACTGGGAGACAAGGAGATCACCGATCATGGATATTTATTACAAAAGGCACTGACACTAAGCAGTGGTGGCCGATTCCCTAAATACATATACTAAGAAAAGTGAATGATCAATTAATAGAATGTGACCGAGCACCTCTGTAATAGAAATTCAATTTTGTAACACAGCATAGATGCAAAATGGATTTCGTAATGCAGAGGTGATCGACCACAGTCTATTTAAAGAGCATTTGCAGTCCGTTAAACGCAATATATAAATAAACTTTACCTTACATTTATTGCAGTACTCTCACAGAATCGCTCTGCCGGTCTGAGAAAATAAGCTCGAAGTTTCCCAGCCAATCCAAGCACTGCTCTCATGCTTTCTATAATACTAAACAGCATTAAAGCCGAGCTAGTACTGGCTGGATCAGGCAAGCACAGCCCTCCATCGAAGACCGATGAGGCTTTATCTCTGCTATTCCAGCTCCTCCCAATATTGGATTTGGAAGCCTGTACTGTGCATGTTAGGCTGCCCTGGTGAAAGCACCAACCAATCTGACATGCACAGTACAGTTTCCATAACCTCAGCTGGTCCAGGTTGTTCCTCTCGCTGTAGCCCCTCCCCCTAGTGGAAAAACAGTGACAACCGGGTAAGTTAAAGTTTTAGTTTTAAAATGAGTCTCTCGGCCTCTGGGGGTGCTCCCAGTAGGGGGTTCACCGCCCCCTCGCTCCTGTAGAGGAACCACCCCTGGCGCTAGGTGAGTATGAATTCCTTTTCTCTTTTACAGAAAAACAAAGCTTTGAAGCTGGGAGGGTTTCATTTATCCCAAAAGCCAACCTTAGAAATAAGGTTGTGTGCGAGGCTGGATTAAATATTGTGGGCGGATGGAAGTGGGAGGCTGATCAGAGTGCAGGATAATGTTGATGGGCTTAAACTGCAAAGGATGGAGAAGAAGACGGAGTTGGCGCAGGAATTACCTAAGGCTGTGACAGTGCAGTTGCCAGGTGCATAACTTAGTCAGTGAGATTCAGAGGAATGAATCTCAAGTTTCCCAACTTAAAAAGTACTGGACCGCAGGGTGAATGTGTGAGGTGACTAAGATCCTGAACGGATTGTTCCCATGAGGAGCAGGGTTAGTACTGACTTGCATTAGGTGGGCCTCTGGGGCTGATTCAGAGTTTATAGGACAAGAACTCCTTTGCAATAGTGGCAGAGTAACTTGTCCACCAAACTAAAGGTCTGTCTGCCCTATTTTGAGTTTGACAGACTGCAAGTTTTATGTCAATTTTGTACAATGTACTCCATCATTGTGAAACCTCCTCCAACGGTTTGACAGAGTAGGTACCAATCAGTTTTTTATACTGTCCTTTACACCTGGGAAACCTTGGACGTGAGGAACAGTGAGAAGAGAAAAATTACCCTGCAGTATGGCAGATAATATAGGGGTGTATTTGCTTCTTTTCTAAATTTCTAATGTTAAAAATGTAAAAAAAAATCTTTGGAAATGTTTGCTGGACAGCCATCATGTTTAATTGAATGTCTGCGAAGCTTTTTGTGCATGGTTAGGAACTGCCATGGCAGCAGTTTCTGCCAATGTACAAAAATCTCTCTGGGGCTCGGAGACATCTCTAAATTTGGCTGACAGAGTAAGGGCAGTGAATTCCTGTGCCACTCTGTCTGACTTTACTTTGGGCCATATTCTCAAGGAGCTATCACAGAGTCAACGGTGCTTTAGCGCAGCCAAAGTTGCGATAAATGTATCTCTCCATTCATGAGCTGGTGCTAAAAGCCTATAACACCACTTTTCCGGTGATAGCTTCCGCAAAAAACATCGCCACAGATGACCCCTGCAACTATCGCTAATGAGAGGCAGAGTAGGCGTTCCAGTGCAAAAAGCCGTGACAACACCACTCCGCAACATTCACAACGACCGGGCTAGATTGGTGATAAGATCACATAAACATGCGATAATGCGCAATAGCAGCAGAAAATTAACATCTGCTCTGACCTGGTGTACAGTTGGACGACAACCGGCAGCAGCCAAGGGAACACAGCCCAGTGCAAAAGGTCAACACAACACCACTCCGCAACATTCACAACGACCGGCTAGATTGGTGATAAGATCACATAAACATGCTATAATGCGCAATAGCAGCAGAAAATTAACATCTGCTCTGACCTGGTGTACAGTCGGACGACAACCGGCAGCAGCCAAGGGAACACAGCCCAGAGCCAAACATGAAGAACAACAGATGCACCAGGGCAACTGAACATGCAGCCTGGAGCCCCAAAAGGACAACAACACCCACCACCAAATGCCCCAACTCACATTCCAAACACCTGGGAACTTCATTGCCCACCACAGGCTCAAAAGGACAACCTTCCTACGCATCCTGACCATCATCGCCCAACAGGTCGACAGCACCAACACAATGGACAACCAACATCCCACACCACACCAAGCTGCTGGCTGTGCTGCACCTGTTGGCCTCTGGTAACCCCCAAACCAACACCCGCCAGAGTCGGCGGAGTCTCACAGTCAGCCGCATCCAAGCACCTCACACCTGTCCTGGATGCCATCATCAACCTGATACCTCAGTATCTATATGTCAACGACAATGCGTAGGATCTGCTGGTGATCAAGCAAGGACCATACGCCATATCTGGATGCACATACGTGTCGTGGGCAATCCACAGCACACAATTCCTACTTGTGCCCCCTGGTGACACAGCACACAAACACCGCAACAGAAAGCACACGGCTCACATCAATGTGCAGGCAACATCCGAACAACTTGGATTCTCCACCAACGTTGTTGCTAAATATCCAGCCAGTGTGCATGATTCCATCATCTTCCGACAGTCCATCTTCAACCAGCGCTTCCAGGATGGCACCAATGGGAATGCACTGCCCGTTGTCAAGTACCAAATAAACACCCCACACACCTCAACTCCACAACCATGTAACTCACAACTCTGTCAATGCACATGTCTCAAAATCACATACAATCTGCAAAACCACATGCCCACCCACCAGACATGACAGCACAACTTACAATGGGAACCTGGGCAAGCCCTGAACATGAGCCATCAACGGCATGGCACCTCAGCCACACAACAGCGGAATGTGGGTAGAGGTGGGAACCAGGCGTGTGTGAAGGAGGCAAGTGAAACATGATTGGGAAAGTACACAATGCCAAGAGTGGTGGCGATGTGCTGGACGGTCCGCAGTATGCATAACACAACCATATCCATGTCGACATACACCGCTGGTTTATGGAGTGTATTGGACAGTGAACGCAACCATGTCACCCCAGCCAGTGGGGAAGATCGTGGAAATGTAGCCTGTTACGTCCCCCCCAGTAAGTGTGAGCGGAGTGGGCTGGCCCTGCGTACCCCAGGCCAGCATAGGGGTGTGAATAAAAAGCATGTAGCCCTGGGCGTGGTCCTCTTCTGGAATGCCCAACGTTTCTGCCAGGGCGGTGCCTCTCACCCTGCCACGGGGCCTAAGCCATACTCGTAAGCGGAGTTGCCTGCGATCCAGTGCGCCTGCTGTACCCGGGGCTGCTGGTCCCCTAACCCGTCCTGCCCGCCCCTGCACAGCCAGGTCTCACTGCTCACCTGCTGACACCGGCGTGTGTCAAGGAGGGCCCACCACATGCCGATGCAACCTCCAAGCCCAAGGCCTGCGACCTTGGCAGCCTGCTCAGACCATCACGGCCTCCTCGAGCAAGGCCCGCAGTCCTCCTTTCATGTTGACATACTCCACCGGCATACACAGTGAACAAGTAGGTCACATATTTGGAGCTGAGTATTGATTATGCAATGGCAGAGTACACACTTCATGGCAGAGTTTATAACACTGTACTCCCGCCGATGTGGTGCCACCGACTCTGTGCATAGCATCCGCACAACACCTGTCTGTGGTCCCTTGCTGACTATTGCCATTCGGCCTCAACTGCGGTCGAGCAGGTCACAGAGTTGGAACTGAGTCTTGATTTGTGCGTGACATAGTTCATATCATTGAACGCATGGAGAGGAGTAAGAAGAAGACGTGGTTCAGTCCAGAGGAAAAAAGGATCCTCATTACGGAGGTGACCGAACACTGCCAACAACTGCTCTGGTGTCGCAAGTCAACGACACGTAGCTGTGGGCCCCTGATGAGCAATGGCTCCGGACTACACTGCGGACAAGTAGGTCACACATGTAGAACTGAGACATGATTTATTTAGGGCCGATAGCATGCCATTGTACACACATCATCGCAGACTGCATCCACTTTCAGCACTGGTGCCACTAACTCTGTGCCCTTTAATCCATGGACACTCTCTGGGTGAACTTTAGTGGCGTGTGAGTCTATGGCTCGGGTGTTGATATCATCATCATGTAGCCGATACTGACTTGCTGTCAAGTATGTGTCTGTAGCATTCATCTCCTCCGTATTGCCTGTGTCTGCTTGGTTCTGCCCTCTGCATCAGGCCCTTGAGGAACACCTTCCACTGTCCCCTGAAACACTCCGTGACATTCACCTTGGACATCGAGGTGGACCCGCTCAGCTCTGGTGTCCCTATCGCACTGCACCGTGAGTCACCGTCCCGTGGTGGTGTGCCTGTGCCTGTCGCACTGCATCCGGGGCCACTAACTCTGTGCACCACTAATCATGGACAGGTTCTGTTTGAGTTCTGTGCTGTGGAGAGCTCACGCAACAATGTTACCTCATGCAGTCGGGAAGACCTGGGACTATGATGAGGAAGAAGTGGCAAGTGTGCGGACGGGAGATGGCACAGATAACTGGAGGGCAGGAGGCAACAACCAGAATTGCAGGAATGCAGACTGGAGGTGGAAGTCCAGCAACACACCCGGATCTATGATTGGTTATTGTGCTGTGGACTGCGGACGCAACTGTCACCTTAGGCAGGGTGGAGGACCTGCGATGCTGTTGGGTGAGATGTGGCATGTGTGACACACCCTACGGTAGATGCAGCAGGGATATCCAGAGGGATACAATCTGAGACAATTTCGCACATGTGCACTCTCATCCCTGAAGCACCTACCTCAGTGCACTGCAACTCATGACTGAATATTGGGTGACCTCTGTACTGGCTTCGGTTCCACCCATGTTGCTCAGCAGTTGACGCTGTTATGCAGGTGAATTCTGTTTGCACTGGTGTCCACAAGTTGTTGCCAGCACCAAGCACTCCGTGCGGGGTGGCTTATACTCACCACACACACATGCAGCACAGGCGTCACTGTACATGTGGCCCTGCCAATAAAGGGGCAGGGCACACGTGCCCATAGCCAGTTCAGCATGGTATCTGTGTGTGTCCCTGTGGTCTTGTTGTATGCATGAGGGCCCTGGGCCCTATGACATTACATTGTGCTGTGTACAGCAGATGCGGACATGTCACCGCAGGCATCGGGTTGGGCTTGGACATGTAGCTTTGTCATCACCCACTCAGTTCGTAAGGGGAGCACACTGGGCCGTCGTATGCAGAGCCAAAGAGGGTGAGCCACTGATGTGTGCGTGCCCCTGAGCGTTGTTCTGTAATGGGAATGTGCATCTGCATGTGTCTCTATGGCAGTGGGAGTCACCTTTGCGGGGTGTAGGTTGTCCCTGAAGGGTGATAGACACCCACATATGTGGCCTAGTTCACCTTCCATGGGTTCAGACCACACCTGCACCTGTTGGGCCACCTCCGTTTGGCATTCTGACACCTGGCATTGGGGTGTCATGTGTGGGTCATCGGGGTGTTGTGAGCCAGCTGTGCTTGCGGGTGCTTCATGCTGTGCGGTCTGTTGCAGGGGATGGGTTCTCCTCTTAGTAGCTTGGCTGCCCTGGTCCTGGTGGTAGGTTGCATGGGATGTCGATGGGCTGTTGTAGGGCGTCGGTGTCAAAGGTATGGTGGTCCTCTCCGGCATCACTGATGTGTGGTCTTCTATGCTCTGCTGGTGGTGTTATGTGTCCCTCTGCTAAGTGAAGGGGAGATGCATGTTGACATTGTGTTGACATGTATGTTGGCGCATTTTTCTTGGTTACATGCAGACTGTGTGACAATGTACATTGTGACTGTTTGGGTGGTGCAGGACTCAAATGAGGTACAGTGTACATTAGAAATACATGATGGATGTGAGGTTGTACGCGTACATTTCCATTTCAGTTTCCAGCCCTGTCAGATGTGGTAGGCCTGTTTCTGCGTGTGTGCGGAACCAGTTGTGTCCTCTGTTCTGCAGTGTTGGGGTTTCACATTGTGCCACATTGTCGGCAATATGGGTGTGCTGTGATTGCTATGTGTGTGTGCTGCAGTGTGCCATGGGGATGAGGGACATGATCCTGGGTCATTGTGGGTGTGCAGTGTGCTATACTTGATTGTGCATGTGTGCCATTGTGCCCATCTCACACTGACCCCCCAGTCCCGTGTCATTCCTAACCCTGTAGTTGTGTCAGGTCCTCTCGAGCTGTGTCCGTACTCCCCCCTCCTTGCACCGTCTCCACACTGATGACTGGCCTCCATTTCCTCCTGCTCCTCCTGTGGCGCAGGACTCCCACCTTCTGTCGCCGTTGCTGCCTTCCTATTGGCAGCAGGTTTGTGCCTGGTTTTGGTTTCCAGGTCATGACAGTGCCTCTTGGCTTCATCCATTGTCATCCTCGACACTCCGGCTGCATTCCAGGTAGTCTGATTGTGGGATAGTTGCTGGTAGTGTTCTGTCACCTCTGTGACGCTGGTCTTGTGTTTCTGGGGACTGCACCCCGTCTTCCTCTCCCTCTTCTCCCTGGCCTTCCCTGGACCCTGACCCCGTTGTACCTTGCTGGTGGTCTGTGGGGCTTGTGGGGTTTGCGTTGGCCTCTGCACTCGTTCAGGGTGCATCCATGGTGCTGCGCACTTTGGATTGTTTCTGGTGTGTTTTTCTTGTTCTGCTTGTGTAGTGCATTTTCCCACCAGAAGAGTGGGATTTGAAGGCCTGTGGCTGGTTTATGCAGCTTTTTTTAATCACGCTCGGCATCATCGCAGCTCTTTTTGCATTGGTGTTTCACATTTTTGCAGTGTGCCGTTGTTTCCGCGATGGACTGCTTTTTTGTAGGTTGCGTTCAGTTACTTTTGCAATGATTATCACACATTCTTGATAATAAGCCCCTATGTCTGCTAAATCCTGAATCAAGCCCTCTGTCTACAGTGGCATATTGGTGAAAAACAATGCTACCCAGTGGATTCCCAGTGGTTAGACTATTTTCATGCATTCATCCCATCATCTTTTGGGTGTTTGGTTGCTAGATGAATGCATGGAAACCTGAGACTGGCGTAGCATTGCAAGCCTACAACTGCTGAGGATTGTAAGTTTTTTAAAAGTAGTAAATTTGCATCCATTTTAGGAGTACTTCCATGGATGCAGATTTGCTACTTTTCCGGTAACCGAGTCCTAAATATATTTGCGTTCCTGACCCAAAAATTGAACTTGTTAAAACCTTTCAGTAAAATCAGGAGACAGGCTTTGCAGACATGACTCAGGACCCCCAGCCCTTTAGTGAAATCAGGCTATACATGTGACACCTTACTCCCCCTTTAAGAAGTGCTTCCAGCCGTGCTCAAGCAACATTTCTTCACTCAGAACTCGAGAGAGGGAAAAGCAAGGCACATATTTTTAGGGTCTTAAAAATGGATTTCGAGTGGCACTCACAGCTGATTAGACACTCACCTGTGCTGTTGTTAAAGTCTTATCTTTGATAATGATATCTGATGGTGAAGTAAAATAAAAATCGGGAGCGACACAATGTTAGTTTCGTTTTCATCTGTTACACTTGTGTTGATAACCTCAGCCAAAGCAGCAAAAGGTCTTCAAGACTACAGAAGAAACTATCTCCATCCCTAGGCCAAACCTTACTCTCTCATCTATGTGCCACAGGAAAAATGTTGTTTCTAGGTCAAACCGATCAAAAGTTACTGAAAATGTGGAGACGTGGGTTTGAGCATAGTGGAAGGCCCTTTGAAAAGGTTAACTGGTCACCTTTAATTTTCTCCTTTCCTGCATTTGGTAGTAAAGCTGGCACGAATGAGGTGAAATATTTTTTGAGGCAGTATTAGCAGGTGTAGAAATCACAAAATAATGAAGTAATAGCATCAAACAAATGTGCTGCAATATGCTGCATAATTTGCCTTTTCTTGCTGTATACCTTAGTGTACATGGCCACATCATTTTGTGATCCCTTGCTGCATTTTTCTAGTAGCCCTGGATATAACAGTGCTTCTTAAACAGTCTGATGTGGAGAGCCCTACAATTTTCAAAGACATAGGGCACCTTCAGTAATACTGTAAAACTTGCCTCCACTATTGCTTCTGCAAATTTATTTTCTACTTTCTTCTTTAAAACATTAAGGCTGCAGGGGCTTCCCAATGCTTCTTCCTTGGGCCTGCAATAATGGCATGTATATATCTAGTTTATATGAATTACATGTATCACAAAAACGGAGATAGTTAAGTTTCTTTGAAGAAGGGCTTTTACACCAAAAGGGTTCATTTTTCTGTTTTTCCAGATTTGGCATTTTCCATTGCTAAATGACAGAAAGAAACCAGATAGCTACAGACTTGATTTAAATGCAGACATAGTGCCTCATCTTTGTCCTCTATTCACAATTTAAAGATAAACAGGAAGGGACGTAAAGTCCCTAGGGTCCACCTTAATTTTATGTTGGCCCAGACGCCATCTTAGTCCAAGGAAGTTGCCATCTTTCTCAACTTAGACAATGGACACCGACATATTCCTTTATTAATGCAGAAACATTGTCATGTCAGCCTTTCAACACAGATGTTGCCAGACCTTATCTTTCTAAGAACTGTGATATTGTCAAGTTCTTTGATTTATGACAAATACCCAACATCTGGGGCAACATTCATCTCAGTTAAATGTCTATTCCTCATCAAGTCAAAGTTTACTAAGAACACATAGAGACATATAACCAAAATAATGTAGTCTGAATTGATGTCCATTAGCCTTGTATGTCCATAAGCAGACCTCTAAAATGCATACTTTAATGCAATAATCTACATCAGACATTCCTAAATTTATTTAATAAATTCTAATCTCTGATAAAATTTAAGCTATATGGACTGTCTCTTGACCACTTGTCAAGAGAGGTCCTTCAACCAGATCATCAACTGAGATTCTGACAGAGATGTTCTCAACTACTGCCAGCACACTTCACACTTTGCGGATAATACATCTTGCCTGAAGCTGATAAAGCCGCATCCTGCAGGAAGACTGACTGCTACTGCAGTGGTTATTTGCCCTTTGCTGGAAACACTGTCTTCAATGCCTCCACTGATAAAGACAACTTTTGCTGTCAACAAGGTATGCAGTGCGTCTCTTGTCCCTAATAAACTCTAGACTGCAAGTTGCTCTGCCTTTTACGCATAGCAAAGGGCATAGAAGTAGGCTTCAGGGTTTTAGGTTCTAATTACCATTTTAATGACATCTTAAACTAGGCCTGGGAAGAGCTCATGGAGTTACACTCTGCGGATTTCCGCAGAGTTCCTGAAAATCTCTGCAGAATTTCAAGGCGTTCCGCAGGGTGGATGGAGTATTGCTCAGACACCCCTAACTCAGTTTCTTAGCATATATCCGTCAATCTTCTGGCCAGGGAAACATGATTCATGGGTTGCACTTGCTTTTATTAATTCCAAGTTGGCTTAGTAGGTACCAATCCAAAGCTGAAATATTGTGCCTGGAGTTGTAAAAGGCTTTTGTTATTTAACTGCTCGGCGTGGATGGCACAGTGCTAATCCTATGCTTAAAGACTTTGGTGTAGAAATTGCAAAAGGCTTTGTCCTTTTCTATCTCGGTGTGGATGACAATGTGCTAATCCTATGCTTAAAAACTGATAGAAAAGTAGACATTTAAGGTGAGCAAAATCATAGTGTCACTGGTGTTGTAGGGTGCCTCTATATAGGAGCTGCTGTTCAACTAAACTTGGGAGCTACCCAGAGTTCTCTGCTTTGTTTTTTCATAATTTATGCAACCCTATATGCCTGAAAGGGTACTGTTTTGACATATATGTATATATGTATGTATGTATGTTGTGAACAAGGCTTCCTGAGCCGAAACGCGTAGATGTTTGTCTGTTTTTTGCCACCTAAAATAAATCAATACATATTTGTTTCTATGGAGTGCCGTCTCCTGAGTTACTTTGTCCTGGGAGCAGCTTTGCGTATATATATATAAACTAGGCCTGGGATAAATTTCCGTTCCGCTCGCGGAATTTGCAATAATTTGACATTTTCGCGTTCCACAGAGAGCGCGAAAATGTAAAAATTTCCGCATTCCGCAGCTTAGCGATTATTTGTTTCTTGCTCGCGCTGTAAAATAATACATTCTCGCGCACGCGCGATTGCCTTACCTGAATCCCTGCGTTCGCCGACAAGTTTTCCCGATCCGGTCGCATTCTCCACAAGATGTTGGATTGTTGGTAGCCATTTGCGCTGTCTCGCGACAGTTCGCGCCTGCAGTAATGTCATTGGTCGCGCGATCACGTCTTTCTTCTCGCGATCATGCACCGCGAGAAGAGTGAAAACAAGATGGCCGCGCACGCAAGCAACCGCATGGGTAAGTTGGCGAGCCGCCACCACGCAGAAAATACCGCGAACGGGCGGGAAAAAAAATACCGCATCTTCGCGATATTTCCACGTGTTTGCAGAGATTTTTAACATTGTCGCGATAATTTGCGAAAGTCACTTTCGCAAATTCCGCCCACCCCTAATATAAACGCATAGTTCTGTTTGTGTGACACAATAAAATTCTTTATTGTGCTGTCCATTGGTGTGCCGCTGGATTTTTATCTGGGAATTCTCGGATCTCGTCCAAGTAGAAAAATGTGATTAGCGGAGCTGCGACCGCTGCTGGCACCAGCGTCGAGAGGAGGTAGAGCGGTGATCTCGCAACAACCTTTTGGTACATATATATTTATATATATATATATTCACTTAAAAAACCATAGGTTTCACACATGTTATAGTTAGGTGGACATTTCACTCGTAAAAAACCAATGAAATTCCCCCGTTATAGTTAGTTCAGATAACTATAACTCGCGCGCCTGCAATCCTCTGCTCATGACGTCACATATTACATCACTCATGACATGGTCAGTGGCATCACTCATGACATCACTGATGACATCATCCTTGTGATAGAGTGGCGGTCGCGCGAGTTATAGGTCAATGATGGTCCATAGAATTGGGCAATAGAGGGCAGGATGAGTGGACTGGTACATCATGCTAAATGCAGGGCAGTGGCAGCACATCAGACCATGCATGGCAGGAGGGAGGAGGCTAGTCCATGGATTCAGACAACAGAGGATAGGGAGGAGGTGGATGGGGCAGCAAGTTAACTGTTCATAGAAGGTGGGTATTAGGAATTTTATTGTTTTTAAAATGTGTGTCTGTGCGAACTACTTAAAATATGAACAAGTATCTCACTTTTATTCAGGAAGAAGAGGACGTTTGGGACTGTGACTCCGGGCTCACTTGGCAGAAACATCCCCTGACCCTCCACCCGCCATCGCAAAATGTAATGCCCGTGAAAAGGGTTGGTGGACGCAGTGTTATATAGAACATAGTCCTGAGAGCACGATTGAAAAGAAAAACTAGATATAGTATATGCACCACAAAAGTGTGATATAAGATGAACCGGGGCGTGAAATATAATATGCAATACATTGTGTGCAATGACAGATTCATTGGAGAGCGCGAGATAGCACAGGCACTAGCGCTTGCTATGTGATATGCGCCTTGGAGTGTAATATGCACAGGGCAGTGTTGTGTAACCTAAGTAGTCTCTAAAGTTGTAATATAAAATATGTGCTGGGTAGTGTAACATTGCATATGCACTGTGACAAAGATATGGATCCCAGATTGTAATATGTATGGCATAGCGCTGTGCTTTATAACATAGGCATCGAGGAAGGCATGTTAGATGGGGCAATATAACCCGTGCGAAGGCAAGTGTGGCATGACATATTCACGGGGTGGTGTTACAGTGCACATGGGCTAGAGAGTGTCATAGCATACGCACTAGCTGGTGGAATACAACACAGAGGTGTGTGGCACTCGGCGGGCACTGGTGGGTGTAACACAGCATTGGGCTCAGCCAGGAGCACGCTGTGACTCTCAAGTGGGGTTTGTCTCCTTTCCAGAGAGTAAAATAGAAAGTATTACACATCCGGCGGTGGATGTGTGTTTTATTAACCGTGAGGGGATTTCTTGCATAGTTTGGTCGAATTTTTGTCGAATCCCCTTTGAATGGCTTGGTGTGCATGTGTATTAAATGTGCCCGTCAATAGCTACCCATGTTTGTATAAATAAACGACAAGGGTGTCTACTTGGAGAGTACCCACCAGCGGGGGTGCCAGGATTAGGCACGGTAGGGTGTCAGACATGTCAGAGCTTCACTAGCGGTGTGAATACATTTTACGTGGATTCATTGTATGCATAGTCGCCTTTTAATGAATATCACGCAAATCGTCATGGTGATAGGTACATACGGTTTGTCCAGCATGTCCTAGGTGTTTCTATAAATATATATATATTTTTTAAAATAAAAAACAAAGGCCGGCCCCGGGGATGGGGTTCCCGGGGCCATAAGTGGCCTGAGGAGGGGGGCAACACAGCCCCCCTCCTAAAGAA
Source organism: Triturus cristatus (assembly GCF_964204655.1). Taxonomy (NCBI): domain Eukaryota; kingdom Metazoa; phylum Chordata; class Amphibia; order Caudata; family Salamandridae; genus Triturus; species Triturus cristatus. The sequence continues at coordinate 752,022,615 of NC_140584.1, read as the reverse complement.
TAATTTTTTTTTAAAAAGGCCATGACCTGGGGGTTGGGGTCCCCGGGGCCGATTAAGGCCTTAGGAGGGCCAAATTAATTTTTTTCAACAAAAAAAATTAGGGTGCAGGCCCTGGGGGATGGGGTCCCCAGGGCTAATAAATTAGAAAAAGAAAGGGGGCCACACAGCCCTCCTTCTTAAAAATAAATAAATAAAAGACTGGCATCGCGCCGGAGGCCACGCCCCCGCCTTGCAGCAGTCTGCAAACGCGCCCCATGGCCTTTTGTAAGTTGAGGAACTAATTCCCCTTCAATACTGAGGGTCCCTGAGGGCCAACTAGCCCAACAGGTATCTCCAGTATGCGCCAGGGAGCTGCGTTGCAGACAGGTGTTCTGAGGCCACGCCACTTTTTACACCTCCATGCAACGCAGCTCTGTGGCGCTTACTGGAGGTACCTAGTGGGCTAGTTTGACCCTAGGGACCCTTAGGACTCAAGGGGACTTAATCTCTCAACTCAGAACACCCACAGGCCCTGTGGCGCGTTTTTAAGTTAGGGAAATAATTCCCTTTCAAGCCTGAGGGACCCTGGGGTCCAACTAGCCCACCAGGTGCTTCCAGTAAGCACCACTGCTCTGCGTTGTAGAGAGGTGGTGCAGGCCGTGCCACTTTTTACACCTCTCTGCAACGCAGCTCTGTGGCGCTTACTGGAGGTACCTAGTGGTCTAGTTGGACCCTAGGGACCCTCAGGATTCAAGGGGACTTAATCTTCCAACTTAAAACGGCTACAGGGCGTGTTTACACAGTGGGGAAGGGAGGGGACGGGGCATGAGGTGACGTGTTCAAACACGCCCTGTGGTGCGTTTTAAGAGGTAGTTTTAATCCCCTGCCCTATTATATACTAGGGGCTTACAGAGGTGGTCATGCTAATCACAGGGGGACCCCAACACATAGTGTGGCCTAGTGTATGTAGGTGTTTTCACGGTATTCTGAGTGTCTTTTAACATAGCACTGGCTCTAGGACTGGTTAGTCAGACTCAGTTACCACCAGTATCCGTCTGAAAAAGTTGAGGGTACAGGATGATTTTGCAACAAGGCTTGTTTCTGCTCTTCTGTTTGTTCTTTCTGCACGTTATACTTCTTCCTGCACTTTTCTTCGTCTTTGAGGACTTCTGTTGCTTCTTTCTGCATTTCTTTTTTTTCTTTCTGTGCGTTTTCCTTCTTTCTTCACATGTCCTATCTCTGTAGGCATAGCCAGAAATTAGCATTTAAAAAACCTTTGAAATTCACTGAAAAAAACATAGGTTTCAGGCACGTTATAGTTAGCTGGACTTTTCACTCGTACAAAACCATATAAATTCCCCCGTTATAGTTAGTTCAGCTAACTATAACTCGCGCGCCCGCAATGCACTGCTGATGACATCACATATTACATCACTCATGACATGGTCAGTGATATCACTCATGACATCACTCATGACATCACTGATGACATCATCCTTGTGATAGAGTGGCAGACCTCCTCTCCCCCTAATATAACCTTTGATACACACATTCAAAAGTAGAAATTAAAATTTTCAAAACAATGGACCAGTTACAACAACCTATTCAGTAATTGTAAGATCCACATCCACATCCACTCATTCACCAACAGTCCTATACAGTCACTCATACATGTACTCACTCATCATATGTACTCATACACCTATACATCCTGTTACACAACGCCACTCATCCATAAAGTTACTCACACACATAGTCACTCATGCTAATAAAGAATCAAACATCCGTTTACCTGCATATACAGTTATACACACACCACCACACTTACTTCAACAGAAACTTACACATACTTAGTCTTTTTAACAATCACTTATAGAAACACATACTTAGTCATACAGGAACTCTTTCAATCTCTCACTCTCACATATACTCACTTATATACACCAATAGTCACATATACTAGTTTAAAACATATGTAGTTACTCATAGAGACACTATTGAGACAGTCATTCACTCACTAACACACCCATGCACACACTCATCCCCCCATACAGTCCTGCACACATGCTGTCTTCAACACATACAAACAGTGAGTCACTCATTCATGCACCTATGCACTACGTAATACCCCCCACCGAACCATACAGACATCAGACACTTATACTGATACTCAAAAAACCAATTAATAACCTATATAGACACTCATGTAGCTACTCACCAACCCATGCAGCCACTTATACACAAAGTGAGAGACTGATACAGATATTTACATATTTAAACATTGCTCACTAAGCCATGTATTCACTAAGATACACTTAATCAGTCAGTTATACAATAAATTTTTCAAAAACAAATTATCCATTTAGACACTTATATACCCATTTATTCTTCCATCGACCTTGAGATATACATATATAAAACATATGTAATTTTCAGAAAAACACACATTCACTGGATGATGTCATCAGTGATGTCATCAGTGATGTCATTTGAGATGTCATCAGTGATGTCATGAGTGATGTCACTGACCATGTCATGAGTGATGTAATATGTGACATCATCAGCAGTGCATTGCGGGCGCGCGAGTTATAGTTAGCTGAACTAACTATAACAGGGGAATTTCTATGGTTTTGTACGAGTGAAAAGTCCAGCTAACTATAACGCCCCTGAAACCTATGTTTTTTCAGTGAATATATATATATATATAAATATATATATATATATATATATGCAAAAAAGAAGAACAGAACTCTGGGTAGTTCCCAAGTTTAGGTGGAAAGCAGCTTCTGTATAGAGCACCCTCAACACCAGCAACACTCTAGATTTGCTCACCTCAAATTTCAAAAGCCATTTACCACTCCAGGCACAGTATTACATCTTTGGATTGGTAAAATACCATCCAAGCCAACCTGAAATGAATGAAAGCAACCCCTGACATGTTGCTGCTGCTTGGGGGAAGAAGTCCACTTTAGTCCTGAGGCCCACAGGAGGCAAGGGGACCTCATCCCCCACCAGCAATGTACCGCAGCGCGTTTACAGAGTGGTGGAGAAAGGGCACTTGGCCTTGACCACCTCTCAGCAATCCCATTGTGTGGGGCTTACAGGAGGTTACAGGAAGCATTTTTGACCCCAGCAGACCCTCAGCAGTGAAGGGGACTTCCACACCCAACCATGTAGCACGCTAGAAGGCACATTTGCAGAGTGATGGAGAAAGGGAGCTGTGCCTCCGGTGAGTTACTGGCATTTTTTTGTCTTTTTTAGGAAGGGTGCCATGTGGCCTTGCGCCCCCCCCTCCTGGGACAATTTCAATTTGATTTTCTTCTTTTTTTTTAAATAAAGGAAGGGGTGCCACATCTCCCCGCCTTCCCTGGGCCAATTTTCGCCCCAGGGACCTCATCCCACCAGCCAGCCATTTTTTTTGTTTTTACAGAGGAGGAGGGGCTTGCTGCCCCTCTTCCCAGGGAAATTTCAGCCTGGCCTTCATATATTTTTTGAAAATAGGGAGGGGGGCCTGTGAACCGCAAAGGTGAGTGTTAATGTTAAGGTTGGCATGCTCCCTGATTCCTCAACAATGTACTAGCCAGGAATAGGGCAAGGCGGGAGCAGTGATTCCATGCCAAGTGAAGGAAGGTTCAAGTGGCAGGAGCCTCGAGGCTCCAGAAGTATGCCAGCTTCAGCAGAAAGAATTATTGGAGGAATACAGAGCAGGGCATCTCACGGCATCAGCCAAGGTTAGGAATTGTTTTCTACAGGACTTAAGGTGTTGCCTCCACTAGGACAAAACCATGGGCCCAATTTACAGAATTAACTTAAGACAAAATCCTAAAATTACTACCATTTTGGTATTCAAAGAAGGCACTTACTCATTTTGGTATTCACAGAAAGCACTTACTCATTTCGGTATTCACAGAAGTTAGGAGTCCTAACTGTAGGACTCCTAAATGACTTCTGTGAATACCGAAAGTCTTAAAGTTAGGATTTTTCTCAGTTTAGGAGTAGTAAAGTTAGGACTCCTAACTTTAGTACTCCTAAATGCCTTCCGTGAATACCGAAAGTCTTAAAGTTAGGATTTTTCTCAGTTTAGGAGTAGTAAAGTTAAGACTCCTAACTTTGCTACTCCTAAACTGAGAGAAATCCTAACTTTAAGACTTCCGGTATTCACAGAAGGCATTTAGGAGTCCTAAAATTAGGACTCCTAACTTCTGTGAATACCGAAATGAGTAAGTGCCTTCTGTGAATACCAAAATGAGTAAGTACCTTCTGTGAATACCAAAATGGTAGTAAGTTTAGGATTTTGTCTTAAGTTAGTTCTGTGAATCGGGCCCCATGAGTTTGCCCTACGAACATTTGTATATATTTCATACTCACCGTGCAACTGTTAACATTTGCAAACCATTACGTTTATCATGACGAAATAGTCACTGAGAATAACATGCTGAGTATGTCTTCCATGTTTATGGGCAAGCATTTAAACAGCACAATCGCAATAGAGATTAATTAGATTGAGAAAAGCATGGAGAATGCCCAAATCCCTCTCTAGAATTTCTTTGCATCATGTATTAGAGTAATTCATGGACCCACTCCTGAGTGCCGGGTCTCTTTTGATTGGATGGAGCAGTAGTTTGTGTTAAATACGCTCTGTGGGGGCATCCTACTGAGCACCCCCTGCGGTAAGTAGCAAGCCGGCATACCACAAAGAAGAGTGTTAATGTTAAGGTCGGCATGCCCCCGGGTTCCTCAACAATGTACTAACCAGGAAGAGAGCAGGGCGAGGTGGGAGCTGTGGTTCTGTGGAGAGTGGAAGAAGGCTCCTGTGGGAGGGGCTGCAAGGCTCCAGAAGTAAGCCCGCTTCAGCAGAAAGAATTGGAGGAATACAGAGCAGGGCACCTCACGGCATCGGCTGAAGGTGAGGAATGTGTATTTAAAGGACTTAAGATGTCACCCCTACTAGGGGAAAACCATGAGACTGCCCTTAAAACATTTGAATATATTTCATATTCACTGTGCAACTGTTTGCAAAGCATTATGTTTATCATGAGGAAATAGTTGCTGAGAATAACACACTGAGTATGTCTACAATGTTTATGAAAAAGAATTTAAACAGCGCAATCACAATGGAGAATAATTATATTGAGAAAGGCCCTGAGAATGCCAAAACATATTTCTAGAATTTCTTTACGACATGTATTTTAAGTAATTGATGGACCTACTCCTACGTGCCGAGTCTCTTTTGATTGAATAGAGCAGTGGTTTGTGCTAAAGACGCTCTGCGAGGGCATACTCCAGAGCACTACCTGCGGTAAGGAGCAAGCCGGCAGATTGTGAAGGAAAGTGTTAATATATATAATATGTCAAGCCCTGGGAGATGCGGGCTTAAATCCACCCCGTTAGGGGGGGGGGGCTGCATGCTGTCTTTCTGGGTTGGCTGCCTTTGGGGGTTTGGGTGCATGCAGGGTTGTTGGCTGCAGGGCCATGCCACAAGCCCTGCAGCCAATACCACACCACACACAGCTGACAGCCATGTGCATGCTGCATGCGGGTTATTGAATGCATGGCCTGGCCATGCGCAGCAGCGGTTGGATTAATGTGTGGTTTACATTTAAAACAAACCAAGAAATTCACTGAACAAAAAAAAGGTTACAGGGATGGTATAGTTATAAAATAGAATAAAAATTAAAATAACGCTAGAAACTCACTAAAAACCAAAGGTTATGGGGACATTATGGTTAGGTTCAGATTTTCCACACACAAAACCGTGAAAATTCAGCAGTTATAGTTTGAGTTATCCCAAGTAACTGTTGCACCCTAATGTAACTTTAACTCTTGCTCTCGCCATGCCTTGCTAATTACTCTACATATGATATCACTCATGACATCTTCTATGACATAGTTACATTAGGGCACAAGTTATAGTTACTTGCGATAACTCTAACTATACCTGCTGAATTTCTATGGTTTTGGAAGTGAAGAAAGCTATTTTTTTCGGACTCGAAATGTGACTAAAGTTATGATTATATTTGTGGTGAAAAGTACAAGTATTGGTTGCTCTGTTTTGCGTTGTGTTACAATCACATATAATGACATTAGAAAAATGTGCATAGTGTTTCGTTGTGTTGGGTGGTAGTATCAGATTGAAAAAAATAGTGTATGGTTACGGTGCTTTGTGTTAATTTGCAATGAGTTGTGCTGTGTTGTGGACTATTGTGTCGATGCGGTTTCCAAAAATTGTTTTTAACTATGTGATTGTTTACATTATAAATATATAGATTATCAAAGTTCATTTTCAATCATTGAACCATATATATTAGCATGTTTTCATATTTAAAAAAATTGCACTGTAAGGGTCTGCTTGGTAAAAGTCTTTGTGGTAATGGTATGCATGGTATTGGTTTGTATAATGTATGTCTATGTATGGGCATAAAAAGGACATGCATAGTAAAGACATTTGGTAGTGGTATATGCATGATAAGGAATACATGGTAAAGGCATGCATTGTAACATCATACAAAAGGCACACCTAATCCCTCTATTGTGTGATAGTCTGAGAGTTATTCACAAAGTCCATCTATTACACTCAGTCATCTTACTAAAGACAGCCTGCAGGCACAAAATGGCTAAGGCAGAAAAATTATAACTATCTAAAAGGGACATTTTCAAAATTGTAAACAAAAACCTGACTTTATCATTAATTTGAGTTTTTCATTTTAATTCCAAATACACCAAACATGACATAGTCACCCGCACCCACTTGGAAATTACTGCTTCTTAAATATAATAAGGAATATTCAATGTTATTGTATGGGAGGGGCAGGCCTCATAGTAGTGAAAAACTAATTTCAAAGTTTATCACTACCAGGACATGTTAAACTTAAAAGTACATGCCCATACTTTTAATCACAAGCCACCCACCCCAATGAGCTACATGGGGCCTACCTTAGGGGTTAAATATATGTGATTAAAGGAGACTTTTGGACTTGAAAAGGGTTTTGTTTATTGCCAAGTTGACATGGCAGTTTAAAACTGCACTCAGGCTGCAATGGCAGGCCCGGGGCATGTTTTAGAGAGCTGCTAATGTTGTTGGTATAATAAGTGCTGTTGGCCCACTCTGTACTGGGGTGAATGTATGACATTGTTTTGCATTCTGTCCATCAATTGTTCTTTTTGCATTTGTCACCCCGAGTGGGATGGGTATGCCCAGACGTAGGTCCTGTGCCCTCCATGCCACAGGAATCAAGCTATCCTGGCTGATGAGGGGTGGAACTCCTAAAACCGGTCCTAGGATGCTTGTTTCCAGTCAAGGCCTGGCCTGGCAGTTCAGGCTGGATTGTTCCCATTGGGCGCAGGGTCAAGACTGATTTGCAAGTGAATGGGTTCAAACTGGAATGGCATGGGGAGCAAACAAGCAATGGATTTAGGCCCAGATCTTTGTACAGGGGTGAATGTATGACATTGTTCTGCATTCCGTCCATCAATTGTTCTTTTTGCAGGCTCACTAGCAGCATTTAATTTACAGACCTTGGGTATCTGGTAGGCCACTCTTCAAGGGGCTTACAACTACAATAAGCATGCTAATCAGGTGTAAGCTACTAAAACTATGTTTTGGGGGTGATCACGAGCATTTTAGCACTGTTTAGCAGTAATAAAGTGCAGAGAGTACCTAAAGGCAACAAAAACGAATTGAGAAAAAAGAGGAGGATAAAAAGAAAAAAGCTTTGGACGTGACTCTGCAGAGAGGGCCAGGTTCATCCTGAACCCCTTACATTCTAAAATCAGGGGAGACTAATCAATACCTTGATTAGCTTCCCTGCTTAGGTGATGTTACATAGACTCACATTGTGTCAAAAAAAATAAAAATATAGGCCACTCTGATTGACTGAGGGAGTCTGTGGTATGTGGTATAGAATGATCTGATTAGCTGCCCGGAACATTGCAGAGACTGCAGTGGCTGCCAAAAAAGAACTCAAGGACTCAGTCTCTCAGTCCTTGAAAATGTTTAAAAATGCCACATAAAGGTCTGGGTAGCACTATGACTCCCAGGGCCATATTGAGGGTAGAGGGTACCAAAAGGACCCTCCCTGGTTTAGTAGTGCCAACACTTGGAACAGTGGTACCAGCATGGCACCCTCTGTGATTGTCCAGTAGTGGTACATAAATATACTCAGTTCCATATGATCAGTAGAGACGATCAAGGATCAAGGCAAGTAACAAATGATAGTCTTTGGCCACAGCAAGAATATGGGAAGAAAATAACATGCTGATGATTAAAAGAACCACAGGAATTTGCCTTTGTAGATGCAAGTTGCGTACTTCCAAGATTATGTGGCAATTTCAGGGGACTTCTTTTCCATTGTGGCAAAGACGAGATTATGAGTCTTTGTTTGATTCAACAAAGGGCATTTTCCTGTATCCAAAACTACACACTGTTCAGACATTTTGAACCAATATACTCTGTTCTTCTTGGAATTTATCAACTTGTATGTGCATCTGTGTGAAATAAGTGTGATAGTGCACCCCAAGGTGACCTAAGACTTCACCCTTGTGCAGCATGTAGGTGAACTCTAATGGAGAGGGTCTGAGCCTCATGTTACTCAATGGTACACTTTCTAAATAGATAATATCTTGAGTCAAAATCATTGGCTATGATTTCAGAGATATCACTGCTCAGTCCTGAAGTGCTATTGTACTAATCAATTGTATTGTAATCTGTTAAGGTGTTTGAGCAGTGTTAGAATCAATGTGTAATGTTCATCTAATCAGCAATGTTGTCTTCTGCAGATCTATCCCTTGACTGATGATTGTGCAGAAGGAGGTTTTTCAAAATAGTTTTTCTATTTATTTATATACCTTTTTAAAAGATTTTGCTTTGAAAATCAGGTTAGGGATTGTGTGGTCTGTGATATTAATTGTTGGGCCAGCCATTACCTTCCCTATAAGGTTTTGAGATGGTGCCTTCTCACACATATGCGATCAAAGTCAAGAGGTGCATGGAATTCTTTCATGCAGATCACAGTGCATAGTTTAATAATGTGTGTAGCCTTTGGTATTGAGTCACACGGGCATTTTAAAGTACAGAATGTTCTGATCTTGTAGTACTCCTTACATACTATTAAAAACCTTTGTGAATCAGCCCTTAAATGTCCAAATCGCTGTTAGTAAAAATGCACCAAGTGCACTGCCCTTTCTACTTGCACTAGTTGTATATAAGTATTCCTTGATAATCCCTATGTTATTCCCAATTTAGATGTTTTGGTGTCAATTCACAAAGGCATGTAACAGTACTTAAAAAAACTCTACTACGAAACTACTACTTTACTTACTCCAAAATGCTTTTGTGCATAGACCACCTCGTTTTTAGTAATAGCCTCAATATAATTTCCTCTTCCGAAGGCTTGACTTCCTTTCGCAATGGATGTAGACAGAATAGGAGGGGGGAATATATAATAAAGATAGTAAAATGGACTGAATAGCATTGACACTGATGTACTCATGATTTTGCGATAGTTAAATGGAGTGTGATTATCCTATTGTGGTCATGAGGCACATTAGATAATATTCAAAGTTTTATGGTACACCTTATCCTATTACCACATATCTCTATAGACCTATATGGTGCCTCATCAATGTATATCCTTTTTGGCCTCCATCGTTTCTTAGTGTTATCCTCTACGTTCTATCTTGCAATTTATCTTGTCTGCAGTGTTTGCTCTCATGTGCCATACTTGTTCTTGCTCATAGATTTTTTTTTCAGTTTGGCAAGTTATTCCTTGAATCTTGAACCATTTGTTGTTTCATTTCCTTCCCAATGTTTGTACTAATTTGAGAGAGGGCAGCTTGTTAAGTCAGCAATATTGTGGTAAAATATTCCTAGCCGGTTTTCTGGGTCTGCATGGATGGATACGTTTAGGAAAGACATTTGTATATTGCCCACAGATTTGTACTCTATCTGTTCTGCTGGCCTTGGAACTCTGTGCACTTTACCCCTGTTAATGAATAGTAAAGTGCCTGTTGCCCCCCGTTTAGGCATGGTTGAATTTTCCTAATCGGTATATTTAACTTGCCAATATGTCTCTAGTATATGGTACAAAATGTGCCCAGCCCCTAATAGTAAAAATGCCAGTAGTGGACTGCAGCACTTCTTGTGCCATCCACTATAGTGGCAGTGCAACTCATGCATTTTGACCTGTTTAAATAAAATACTTTTGACAGGTAATTATCATATTCTTAAATCTTAAGAAGTTATCCCTATGTAGGCCTTGCAGCCCACAAGGCAAAGGTGGATGTTGTTCAAAAGTAGGACATGGAGAAATGTATGGTCAACTTTTCCTTCCAGTGACTAGTACCCAAATGCTATTTTCACTGTAGGAAGGCTATTTGCCCCATAGAGAAACACTGGGACTCAATATTAAATATTAATCCTGCTATCTGAAGGAAAGAAGAAGCGAGAAAGATGATTAAGCAACTATTCTGAATACTAATTAAAAGCCCAACCTGATGGTGTTGTCATATTTCTACATTATTATGGCATTTTAAATGACATTTTACATCTTTTACACCAAAGTGATTTTGAAGCTTGCACTGAGCCAATTTTGTTCATTCTCCTGTCATTGTCTATGTTGGTGGCTAGTGTAAAATAATGTAACTCTGAGAAAAATGTGAGTACATTTATTTCCAGTCTACCTGGTGGGGTGGGGACTTATGTTATCACTTACACCATTCTGCTGCACACACCGAGAAACATGCAGTGAGGAATTGTTTTTGTGCAGGAAGATATCCACTCTTGCACAAATCAAATCAATTCTCCTTGTAACACAATTCTCCTTGTGCCTTTGCTGATGCTAGGCTGCCTGAATTGTGCCAGAGCTTTGAGAGAGTAGAGGAGCAGCATATGTTAGTAGCTATGTCGCATTTCAGCTCTCTCCCCTTCATGCAACGCAGTGGAGCAATTTGCCTTGCTGCACTGTGTTACGTGAAAGGTTAGTAAATCTGGCCCTAAGTGTCAAACTCATAAAGTGTATTGACAGAATCCTAAGGGAGGAAAAAGTCTCAAAATAATGAGACAAAGTCTCTGGAGAAAAATGAGAAGTCACCTGCAAACTCTCAAAACCAGGAGATTTTATACACAATTTTTGTATAACAACAGATTCAGCATGACATTATCTTGGTTAGGTCACATTGGCAGATCAGAAACATGGTAGTAATGAATAAACTTTCTCAAAACTAACCCATTTTTTATGGTAAGAGAAATCTTTCTCTTACTTCATCAGCAACTTCACTCCAGAGATGTACAACGTAATATGAAACATTTCTCAAACAATAGGTCATAGATTTATGTTCTTCTGCATGCCTGCGTCAGAACTTCTAGCGGAAATCCTTCATAAGAAAACATTAGGTACACGAAGGAAAGTTTTCTTCACAATAAACACATTCTAATATAAACACTAATTATGTCATATCACTCTATGCTCTGCGAAAATTGCGTAGAGAGAAAGACTTGCAGCGCGTCACTGCTTTTGAGGGTGGAAATGAAAGAAGCAGGATGAGCTGAATTCCAGAAATTGCACTGTTTTAAAATAAATGGTGGCTCACTTGAAAATTTGGCATAACTATACTACATTATTAATCACACTCTTAAACAAAATAGTCAAGTTGTTGCAAGTGCCACATCCTTAGTTCATCGGTTAAGACTACATGCATCTTCAAGATTAATAATTCACCCAAGTACTTTGTCCTCCAAAATTGCTCACCAAAAAAAAGCAAAAATCTGAACACACGTGGGAAACACAGATAACATCTAAGAGGAGATTGGGACTTGAAGATTAGTTACAGCGGTCTATCCCCATGTTGGAGGCAGGGTCTAAACGTTAGAAGGGCAACCACAGTGAGGACAGACCTTATCGCAATCATATTTCATGGCCAGTGGTCTCAGCAATGTATGTTTAGGTGGCAACATTTTACTGCTTATTGTTAGACCTGTCAGCCTTAGGGTGGTATTCCCCCACATGTTTTGCCTTACACCTCCTGTTTTTGATGAATACATTTTGTTGGATTTAGGACTCTGCACACTTAATCACTTTATCACTGCTACCAGTGTGAAATTGCCCATGCTCTCCATTAACATTGTGAAATTGGCTTACATCTGATTTAGCACATTTAATTTACCCCTTTAAGTCCCAAGTAAAGTGGTACTACATGTACCCAAATCCTAAAAATTAAATAGTATTAGTGGGAGTGCTGCACTTATTGCGCCACTAACTTAAATAGTCCTTACATCATATCTCAGGCTTACAATTGCAGCTTGTGTGTGACATTTCAACATAGTGAAATAAATCTTTTGCCTGGCCTAATTCTTCCTCTTTAATACATGTATGTTACCCCTAGCATTGGCCCTACATATCCCTTTGGCAGGATGCAGTGTATTTAAATGGTTAGGCATGTCATTTTAAGTTTTACATGTCCTTGTATTGAAAAACTCTTAGATTTTCTTTTCACTACTGTGAGACCTATCTCTCCCAAAGTATAATATTGGGTTCCCTTATTACATTTAATAAGTGGTAACTGTTCACTGCGAGTGGGTGTGAAAGTCATGTTTGGTCTCAGAAGAATTATAAAATAAAATCCTCCTTACTGGTAAAGTCAGATTTTAAATCACAGTTCTGAAAATGCCACTTTTAGAAAGTTGTATTTTCTGATCTGAACCATTTGGTGCCTGCAGCCTGTTACTGGGTCACATGGCTAGGTGTAATTGGCAGTTGGCTTTTGTGTATTCCTCAGACAAACATCACTATGGAGGGTCTAGGTGTTTTCAGAATGAACCATTAATTACAGGATGGTGGGAGGTGTCATCTACCACACTTGCTCTTCAAAGACACTGATCCTGCTCACACACAAAGCGTATTGTGCCTCTGGGCAGTCTGGTACCAGGGCAGGGATGTAGGAAATTTCATGCACATCTATAGGTGGAAACTCCAGAAGCTCCTCCCACTTCAAAGTGAGCCCCAGATTTAAAGAGAGGACCCTCATATCCACTCTTCAGTACATACCTAGACGTGAATACTATAGAAAAAAGACGCCTGACTTCGCTATTGCTTTAGGCTTGCCCTGCTTCCTCAGAAGAAAGCCTGGATCAGCAGCCTTCCTCCTAGGCTGAAGTGACATCAAGGGTCAGCTGACTGACTTGCGGTTTTGAGCTATAGGGACATAACAATTTCAAGAGGCCTCACTGCATATGCCAGGATGACCTCCTGCTGGGCTTGTAACTGTAACTGCCTGACTCCTCTTCTGGAGAGAGTTCCTAATCCCCAAGAGGCACCCCTCATGTCCTGGACTCTTGGTGTGGAATTGAAGAAATGAGAAACTCTGACTTTTGGGGCTCTTCGCGACTGTGCATCATGCACCGATTCAGGTCAGGATCTTGTGGTGCTGACTGCCAAGTCTAATTGGGAAGTGTCTGCCCAGACGTGGGTCCTGTGCTCGTCATGCCACTGGATTCAGGCAAACCTGGCTGATGAGGGATGAGACCCCACATCTAATCCCAGGATCCCTGTTTCTGGTCCAGGTGGGATCAGGCATGGCAGTTCATGCTGGAATTTTCCCATGGGAAGCAGAGTCAAAACTGATTTGCATATGGCTGAGTCCAAACTGGAATGACATGGTGAGCAAAATAACTATAGATTTAACCCAGATCTGTGACTGGGGGTAAATGTTTGATTTGTTCAGCATTCTGTCCATCATCAGTTCTTGCATTTGTCACCCTAAGTGGAAGGGTATGTCCAGACGTGGGTCCCATGCTCGCTATGTCACTGTATTCGAGCTAGCCTGGCTGATGAGGGGTGATAACCCAAAACCAGTCCCAAGATCCTCGTTTCTGGTCTATCAAGGATTTGGCCTGGCAATTCAAACTGTACTGTTTCCATGGGAAGAAGGGCAAAGACAGATTTGTATATGGCTGGGTCAAAACTAGAATGGCATGGCGAGCAAAATAAATTGATTTAATCCAGATCTGTGACTGGGGGTAAAGGTTTGATTTGTTCAGTATTACGTCCATAATCTGCTCTTTTTGCTACTGCGAAAGCAAAAGTTTTGTGAACCCAATTCTGTGCACTACAGTGGCCATCAGCAAAGACTCGCAAAGCGAGATCTGCTCTTCGTGCTACATCATTGACAGCCCCCAGTACAATTCTCCAACACTGACCAACAGTATGTTTGTGCTACAGCGACAACCATCCATGACTCTACGCTTGCTTTTCGTTATACAGCAACGACCATCTGTGACACTCTGTCCTGCTACTCACGGTCTCCTCCACAGCAACAAACTCTTTGCGCTGGGTTGCACTTGACTTTAGGCGTTAACTTACTCAGCCAGACTAACCTGGTCCATGTATCCAGCCCACCCTCCATTGTGCTATGCCTGAACTTGGAGGACTTTCACTCAGTCTCACACACCAAGATAGCCACAAGTTTCTTTTTGTACTTTTAAGCACTATACCTACCATAAAACCAGTGAAATTGCATATCTCCGGTTATACTTATTGGATTTTTATTGTTTTGGTGTCAAATACTTTAATACATTTAACTCCATTTATCTAAATTGGTGTGGAATTGTTATCATGTTGTGTTTTTCTTATATTTTTTTGTGAGTGCTGCATAAATACTGTAAAAATTGCCTCTAAGTTCAGCCGGACTGCTTTTGCGCCAAGCCTCCAGAGGATTAACCACAGGTTAATTTAGTGGCTTTTTAGTGTTTTACCCTGAAAGATATTGTGGTTTTTCCTTGAGTAGTGTTTAATGCGCTTCAAGCAATATCCCAATTTTTCACAGTTGCTTTCGTCACTGTGTTAAAATAAATTAATCAATCTGGGGGTGTCTCAGAACTAACATAACATTGAATATTTATTCTCATGTGTCCTACAGTAAGCAAACAATAAAGCATAAAGTGAAAAATCTATTTGATTAGCGTGAGTATATAATAACCAATAGCAAGAGAATATACGTACACATAATCCTTAGGTTAAAGTTGAGGATGATCTAACTACTGGAATATGAACACATCAATTTCAATGTTAGAATAGCAATAGATCTATCAGCTCACTTCATTGGCAGTCATTTTTGCTGGTTCAAAAACTGTGCATGGAAAAACTTTTGCACACTGTGGCAGTCTAAACCTGCTCATTTTGCTGTATGTTTTATTTATATCTGACGGGTTTTCTTCCGACAAAAATCCCCTAATTACAACTGGAGGGCATTACATTAGGAAAAACAGAGGGTCTGGGCTCAGAT
The DNA here is from genome assembly GCF_964204655.1 of Triturus cristatus. Classification (NCBI taxonomy): domain Eukaryota; kingdom Metazoa; phylum Chordata; class Amphibia; order Caudata; family Salamandridae; genus Triturus; species Triturus cristatus. The sequence continues at coordinate 752,007,360 of NC_140584.1, read as the reverse complement.
TTTTGCATCTCTAACACTGCTCGCAAACACAATGTGCACCTCATTTTAGATTTAGATTTCTTAAGAGGCTTAGAATTAATGCATTGGGCCCGATTATGATCTCGCTTTTCCGAACGACTCGGGCTCCGAGCGACCGAGTATGACTGACGGACTCAGGTCGCTCGGAGTCTTATTGAAGTATATGGGAGCCTGTTGTACATCGCGTACATAGGCTCCCATAGAGAAAAATGGTAGGTGGCGGAAAAGGGCACCTCCTGTCACGGGGATGCCTCGGTGCCCTCCGCACCATACATGCATGTTTTGGGGGGACCCTTGGGTCCCACCCATTGACTTATTCGTAGGGCTACGGGTCAAGGGGGGCCCGCTATGGGCCCCCAATGTATGTCTCCGGCAACCGCAACGTCTCGTAAGGAGCGAGTCTATCTAACTGACAGACGCGCTCATCGTACTTGCTCACTCAGAAATTAGCCCCATTGCACAGCGCGAGTCAGCCATGTTAGAGTCATCCAGAAGGCATCGCTGACAGGTAGAAGTCGTTCGGAGCACGAGGCTATATATGCATTGTACTTGCTCGCTCGTTCAGAGGTATGAGTTGTTCAGAAATCAAGGCGGTCAGTCGGGCTCACTCCTTGCGGATGTGGTCCATAGCCCTTTCGGCGAGATCGTAATCGCGCCCATTGAGTGGAAATTGTGCTTCAATAAACCAACTGCTTGCCCAGTACCACACAATTTAAATCAGGCCCTTGGGCTATTATGGTAGAGATAAATAATGAGACATTCTAGAATGGAGGATTCAATTCACTTGGACAATGTGAATGCTGACATTAGTATATTCACTTCTCTGCCTCTCACACATACGATGGAACAGTGCCCAGTTATGGTGGAAATATCTATTTGCACTGCTTTGTGTCAAGCGGGCATTCTATGGGTGGTACTTGCAGATTCCAGGGTACCCATCTATGGTGTTGTGACACAAATCCCTGACTTAGGTAAATTTGGTTTTGTATAAAAAATTAACACCTCCTTGAAGCAGGTGCAAAGTATGAGAAATTTATTTTATCCACATTCTATTTTTTCACATATGTCAAGTGTGCTGCATTGTAGAGCGAGTGCCTTGAAAAGTGCCAGCGCAGGAAAGAAAACACCAGGAGGCCATATTTAGTTGAACTATTTTTTTTAAACATCTGCTTCTTCAAGTCTTTTGCCTCATGTTTCTGTACAAGCATGAGACTTACTCAGAAGCATTCATCAGAGTTTCTAACCAAAAGTTATAACTGAGTGTTAAAATATGGACCCCAGGCACTCTAGGCCTGATTCACAAAGTGTCTTCGCACTCGTGGAGGAGGCCCCGCAGTTGTCGTGGGGGGCTAGCACTTGTGGCCGGACCTCTTCAATTGGTTCAAATTGCAGTATGGCGGTCTTGGCACGGACTCTCTATGTCAAGCAGCAGGTTGCATTCTCTAACTTCAATAGCTACTGTGAGGGGCTACAAAACCTGCAAGAGGGAGTCTAACTCATGCAGACTATGTCATGTGCTCCAACCACAGGGCATAAGGCCTATCTTTTCGATCTTCCTAGGTTTTTCTTTTTAGGCTTCATTTTCCTTAGCCCCATTTCTAGTTGTGCATAACTTTATACCAAAGTACATGGGGCGTCCGAAGACAGTTCGGATATAGGTAATTATAGGGTACCCTAAGCGGTAGACAAGAGGGAAGTTGTGTGGCAATCTTTTATCTATTTTAGCAGCACCCTTCCTTTCTAAATGGGCATTCGGGTTGACTTATGTGCGCCTAACTTCAATTAAGAGAACCACAACAATGGAGGGATTATATAAAAGCACACTTTAAATGATCTTTTTTTTTTTTAAACAAAAATTGGTATTGAAATTCACTGCCAGCCTTTTGGCTTTGTCAAAACCTGTTCTGTTTTGGGTTTTGCAAAAATGTATTGTTGGGAAGCTGGCAGGCTATTTTCAATTTTAAAATAAACATTGGATAAAAGCAAAAACATGTTTTGGTCTCTAAAAGCACACCTACCCATAGCAGCCCCTGGCACTGATGGAAACTTGTTTGTGTTTAGATGTGCTTCTTCTAAAAGTGCAGAATATCCTCGCTCACAGTGAAGTTACCCAGTGGATAAAGTGGGCTAACCATTGCCCCATGCTGTACGCAGTGCTAAATTTGAGCCAGTGGCTGCCAATGGGGCCCTCTGGCACAAATGTTTTGGGTCCGGCATTTATTTTGTCTAACCCAAGATTTACAGAGACTTGGCACATGCATCAAGCGAATTACCGGTCACAAATGGGCGACTTCTGTAATTAGCCTTTGGGATACATCACCCAAAACCATTTGCGAAATAGGAATTTGCAAAATTTGCGATTACCTATTTTGCGAATGCAGTTAGGGAATCGCAATTTTCGATTCCCTAAATGCAATGCAAGAAGCATTCTCAGAATGCGACTTTGCATTAAGGAATCGCAAATTACTGTCAAATTGATGGTAATTTGCAATTCCTTAGAAAAATGCACAAAATTGCATTTTCTAAGTGTTACGCGAATACGTCACATGTGCACACATGACAATTTTGGGGGGTACATCAGGGTGGCCTTTAGGCCCCTGGCATCCTTGAAATTGCATTCGCAATTTGCAACTACCTATTTGGTAATCACAAATTGCGAATGGTTTGCCATTCAGTCCTATGGGCCTCTAGGCCTCTAGGCCCATAGGAATGAATGGGAAAGCATTCCCTAATAGCGAATCGCAATTTGCGATTCGCTATTAGGAAATGTATAGGAATCGCTATTTTTTTGCAAAACTTAGATGCATGGGTAATTGCGATTCCTTAATACTCGCTATTAAGGAATCGCAATTGCTTAGCTTGATGCATGTGGCAGTAGGTCCTTACAGTGAGCAGAAACATGTAGGAAAGATATAAGGGGCCAGGGATTGTCTGTAGTACTTAAGAAGCATGAGGTGGATTCACCATTACACATTCAGCACATAGATATTAAGTGGCACCGGCACAGAATTCTGAGAAGATCCTTGGGCACCGGCAATCATTTGTTCACAAACTAAGCATTGGCTGTATGATGAAGTGGGTGGAAAAAACATTTAGAGAACACAAAACAGACCAGTGGATGAAGAGGGCTCACTGAAAGCTATTGTAAAAAAAAGTCTGGTTTGTCATTTTTATGTTGAAAGGAAAATGGCAGGAACACTTTTAAACATTACTTATTTTAGACATGTGTATACATAAACTATTGAAAATCATAAATGTCTGAAATGCTGATTCGACATTCCCAAGAGTAAAAGTACCATTATTAAAAATATGCAAATCCTACAAGTGATTTTTCTAAAGCAAGTGAGATCTTAGTGTGTCAGGCAGCTCTAATGTCTGAATTATTGTTGACATTTATCTTTATGCCAAGACCGACCGTAATCATCATGTAGAATTAAGACTTTGTGGATAGTTATAGGGGTGGTGGATATAAATGTACACCATCTCTCACTTACATAAACCGCCCCATTATAAAACCCAAATGTGAATTATCCCATCTGTGCACCATCAAAGCATCTGGATTTTTTCTTAGCAGAAAATAGAAAATGTTTAGAGAATGGTCTTCACTTTTGTACTTGCCACATTAAGACAGTTTTTTTCCTGTTCAGAAGACAAAACAAAACCACAGTAATGGACACCTTCAAGTAACATGTAAATTGGGAAACAACTTTTACCATGCAGTCTTTACCACTCAGTACATTTACCACGCAGTCTTACCACACATATGTCTTTACCATTCATGCATTTACCTCTCATATGTATTTACCATGCACGCCTTTGCCATGCAATCCTTTACCATGCATTTTGGTTAAGGAGATTTGTAAGTATAGGTATATGTAAGTATTGTCAATTCATGTTTTTTTATTTAACCCCTTCGCTGCGGCGCGTATTCCGCCGCAGCGCTGGGAGGGTTTGGGGGGTTTGCGGCGCCGCTATGCTCATGACGGAACCACGCCGTCGTGAGTCACGGGCGAGCTGTGCTCATGACGGAGTGGTTCCGTCATGACTCCACCCACTTGCGCGGGGAATTAGCGCCGCGTGGGCGGAGCGGCCGCCTACGGCCGCAGCATGACGGAACCACTCCGTCATGAGCACATGGCGCCCGTGGCTCATGACAGAGTGGTTCCGTCATGAGCGGGGAACGGGTTAATGTGTTAATTTTTACATTTTATTTATTTACATATATTATATATATGTATTACCTATTGTTGGTCACCAGTAGGTAGTTTTAGTTAGGACCTAGTTTCCATAGGAAAAGGGTTTTTGGATTTGCAAATATCTTTGGCACCGGTTGACGAATCTTTGCAACATTTTCAAAACTAATGGGGCGTTCCGGTTAGCTCCTGTCTTGAAAGTTTTGGGGTGATTCGTCAAGCGGGGGCCAAGAAAAAAGATAGGTCCCGAAACAAGTTTTCTCCATGTTATTTTACATAGGAAACTTTCGACAAAGCTAACAGCCTGAACTGCTGAACTAAATTACACCAAATTTGGCAAAAATGTAGGTCTTGGTCTGGAAACCGTGCTTTTTTTTAATGGTGTAAATCCGTTCAGTAGTTCCTGAGGAATTAAAAAAATAAAAATATCGATATCTGAGCACTGAGGAGGATTAGCGAACCCTCCCGGGCACGAGCTTCACTCTGATAGGCTCTCAACACTCCAAACCAGGAAGTGTTGGCAGCCATCTTGTGACTCGGTAACCGAAGGGTGAAAAAAAGATGAAAAACAAGAAAAGGGGGCAGAGTAGAAACACACTGACCCCCAGGCCTGCTCAATAAATCAATCAATCAATGAATTTGTAAAGCGCGCTACTCACCCGTAGGGTCTCAAGGCGCTGGGGGGAGGGGGATCCGCTACTGCTCGAAGAGCCAGGTCTTGAGCTGTTTCCTGAAGGAGAGATGGTTCTGGGTCAGTCGTAGGTGGGTGGGGAGGGAGTTCCATGTCTTGGCCGCCAGGTAGGAGAAGGATCTTCCTCCGGCAGGGGTCTTGCGGATGCGCGGGACGGTGGCGAGGGCGAGGCTGGCGGAGCGGAGGTGGCGGGTGGGTGTGTAGAATGTGAGGCGGTTGTTGAGGTATGTGGGTCCCATGTCGTGGAGAGCCTTGTGTGCGTGGGTGAGGAGTCTGAACGTGATCCTCTTGCTGATGGGTAGCCAGTGCAGGTCTCTCAGCTGGGGAGAGATGTGGCTGAAGCGGGGGGTGTCCAGGATAAGTCGTGCAGAGGCGTTCTGTATGCGCTGGAGTCTTTTCTGTAGTTTGGCTGTGGTTTCAGCGTAGAGGGTGTTTCCGTAGTCCAGTCGGCTGGTGACGAAGGCCTGGATGACCGTCTTCCTGGTGTCAGTGGGGATCCACCGGAAGATCTTTCGGAGCATGCGCAGGGTGTTGAAGCAGGAGGACGAGACGGCGTTGACTTGCTTGGTCATCGTGAGGGAGGAGTCCAGGATGAAGCCCAGGTTGCGAGCATGGTCCGTAGGCTTTGGAGCGGAGCCCAGGGCGGGGGCCACCAGGAGTCGTCCCAGGCGGAGGGGGATGTTCCCAGGATGAGGACTTCCATCTTATCTGAGTTCAGTTTCAGCCGGCTGAGCTTCATCCATTCCTCGATGTCTTTCATTCCTTCCTGGAGGTTGGCTCTGGCTGTGGTGGGGTCGTTGGTGAGGGAGAGGATCAGCTGGGTGTCATCGGCATAGGAGATGATGTTGAGGTTGTGTTGGCCTGCGATGGCTGCAAGGGCGCTCATTTAGATGTTGAAGAGGGTGGGGCTGAGCGAGGATCCTTGCGGGACGCAGCAGATGACTTCGGTGGCCATGGACCGGAACGGGGGAAGGCGGACTCTCTGGGTTCTGCCGACGAGGAACAAGATGAACCATTCCAAGGCCTTTCCTTGGATTCCGATGTTGCTGAGGCGCTGTATCAGGGTGCGGTGGCATACGGTGTCGAAGGCTGCCGAGAGGTCCAGGAGGATGAGGGCAGCTGTTTCCCCATTGTCGAGCAGGGACCTGATGTCGTCGGTGGCTGCGATGAGGGTGGTCTCGGTGCTGTGGTTTGCTCGGAAGCCGGACTGCGAGGGGTCGAGGGATCTGTTGGTCTCGAGGAAGGCGGAGAGTTGTTTGATGACGATCTTCTCGATGACTTTGGCCGGAAAGGGGAGGAGCGAGATGGAGCGGAAGTTCTTGAGGTCCGTGGGGTCCGCGGTGGGTTTCTTCAGTAGGGCGCTGAGCTTGGCGTGTTTCCAGCTCTGGAAGGTGGCGGATGCGAAGGAGCTGTTGATGATGTTCCGGAGTTGGGGTGCGATGATGGAGTCGGCTTTGTTGAAGATGTGGTGTGGGCAGGGGTCGGTTGGGGAGCCGGAGTGGATGGTGTTCATCGTGTGGGTGGTATCTTCGGTGCTGACCATCGTCCAGGTGCGGAGGGTGGTGGTTGGGGGCGCCGGTTCGGTGGTAGGGTGCGTGGTCTGTGCACCGAAACTGTTGTCTATGTCGGCAATCTTGCAGTGAAAGAACGAGGCGAGTGAGTCGCAGAGGTCCTGCGAGGGTTTGATGTCGTTGTTGCAGGCGCTGGGGCTGGAGAGCTCTTTGACGATGCTGAAGAGTTCCTTGCTTTTGTGGGAGTTGTTGTCCAGTCGTTCTTTGAATGTGGTCCTTTTGGTGGTGCGGATCAGTTGGTGGTGTTTGCGGGTGGCGTTCTTGAGGGCTGTCATGTTTTCTGTAGTCTGGTTGTGGCGCCAGGCTTTCTCGAGGGTACGGCAGGTTTTCTTGGAGTTTTTGAGGTCGTTGGTGAACCAGGAGGCTTTCTTGCTGCCGTGTCTGCTGGGGGGGTTCTTCAGTGGTGCAAGGTCATCGGCGCAGTTGGTGAGCCACTGTGTGAGGTTGCGGGCTGCTTCGTTGGGGTCCGTCGTGTTGGTGGGGGGGTTCTGGCTGAGGGAGGTGGTGAGCTGGTCGGCGGTGATCTTGCTCCAGCTTCTGCGGGGAACCTGTTGAGGGTGGTTGTGGGTCGTGGTTCTCCTGAAGTTGAAGTGGACGCAGCTGTGGTCTGTCCAGTGCAGTCCGGTGGAGTGGCTGAAGGAGATGTGCTTGCTGGAGGAGAAGATGGGGTCAAGCGTGTGGCCAGCGATGTGGGTGGGGGTGTTCACCAGTTGCTTGAGTCCAAGGTTGGCGAGGTTGTCCAGCAGGGTGGCGGTGTTGCTGTCATTGTTGTTCTCCAGGTGGAAGTTGAGGTCTGCTAGGAGGATGTAGTCTGAGGAGGTAAGGGCGTGCGGGCTGATGAAGTCTGCGATGGCTTCGCTGAATTGTGTGCGTGGTCCCGGGGGTCTGTAGACGAGGGTGCCTCTGAGGGTGGTCTTGGGGTCTGTGTGTATCTGGAAGTGAAGGTGTTCGGCGGCGGTGAGGGTGTTGTCGGAGTTGGTCGTGATTCGGATGGTGTTTCTGTGGACGAAGGCGATGCCTCCTCCGGCTTGGTTGATGCGGTCCTTCCGGGCGATCTTGAAGCCATCGGGAGCTGAGGAGGCGTTCATCCATGTTTCTGTGAGGGAGGTGACGTCTGGTGATGTTGTGTCAAGAAGGTTCCAGAGTTCGACGGCGTGCCTGTGGATGGAGTGGGTTTTGAGCAAGATGCACTTGAGGTGGTCGTTGCTGGAGCCTGGCTTGGTGGGTGCGGTGCAGGATCGGGTGCAGGTGAAGTTGCAGGCGTGGCAGGTGAATGCTCCGTAGGTGCGTTTTGGGTTGGCTTGGTAGCAGGCTGGCTGTCGGCCGGTGTTGAGTGCGTGGAGGGTGGCGGCGTCGTATCTCTGTCAGGTTGGCTGGCTCCGGCGGGGTCCAGGGGTTCTGGCGCTGGGCGCGGTCCAGGCGTGGACGGGCGTAGACAGGCTTGCCTTTGGCACACCTTCGGCGCGCAATCGGCGCGCACGCTGCACGTGGCCGCTGCGCGTACGCGCGGTCCCCACCATATATGGCGAAGTGGGAGGGAGGAGCAGCTGGGAGGCAGGAGCGGGGCGGCGAATGGGGAGTGGGTGCCAAGAGAAGGGGGCGGTGCCGCAGGAGAGCAGCGGCGGGGAGCGGAAGGGGGGTGGAAAGAGCGGGAAGACGGAGCGGGAGAGCGAGGGCAAGCCTGGGCAAGCCTGGAGAGCAGGGGCCTTAAGGAGAGGCGGCAGCAAGAGAGGCTAAGAAGGCAGCAGCAGCAGAATCTGGGCACACGGGGGCCGTGCGGAGTGGAGTGACCGGGTCAAGGGTCACTGCTCACTGCCGCGCGGTCCCTGCCAAATATGGCCAAGTGGGAGGGAGGAGCAGCTGGGAGGCGGGAGCGAGGCGGCAAATGGGGAGCGGGTGCGAAGAGAAGGGGACGGCGCCGCAGGAGAGCAGCGGCGGGGAGCGGAAGGGGGGGTGGAAAGAGCGGGAAGACGGAGCGGGAGAGAGAGGGCAAGCCTGGGCAAGCCTGGAGAGCAGGGGCCTTAAGGAGAGGTGGCAGCAAGAGAGGCCAAGAAGGCAGCAGCAGCAGAATCTGGGCACACGGGGGCCGTGCGGAGTGGAGTGACCAGGTCAAGGACCCCCAGGCCCAAAAAAAGCATTTTTTTAAACGCCTGAATTCGCGCTAAGTGCGCGAATCCAGCCAAATTCTTTTTTTTTTAATGAAGTGCGGGGTCTCGCGCTTCATTTTCTATAAGCCCCCAGGAGGGCCAAGTCCCGGGGGCAATGTCTAATTAATGACCGGGGGCCTGTGGGGGCCCCCACAGTCCCAGGGACCGCCTACTCCCCGGAGCGTAGTTAATTGTATGTGGGGGTACATGGCCCCCGCAGCCTGGGGGACCACCACCTCCCCGGGGCTTGAACAACAATAAATGTGTGGGGGTCCTAATCCCCCCATGCTGCCTTGGGGACCGCCACTTCCCTGGGGCTTTATTAGGGGTGGGTGGAATTTGCATAGTCACGCTACGCAAAGCTCCGCTAAATGGTAAAAAAATTCCACGAGCACGCAGAGATTCCACGAATCTGCAGAATTGCTTGTTCCGCATGTTCGCGATGCTGTTTTCCTGTTTGCAAATGCTATTTGCGTGCTCGGGGTGAAATATCTCACAAACACACATTTTGAAAACATGAACAAGCAAAAAATTCCACAAAGCCACGTGGACCACGTCCTGGAACAATTGATGACCCTGGGAACCGCCACCCCCTAGGGCCGGCTCCTGCAATGTCCCGGGGTGCCCACCCCCAGGACATTGCTGTTATCTATGACAGGCGTCATAGCAACCTCTGCTTTGCTTCGTTGCAGCCAGAGCAGGAAAACTGCTCTCGCTTCAACGAAGCAAAGCAGGATTGCTTTTGAGCAAGGGGAGCTGCATGTTAGCACTCCCCTTGCTCAAAAGCAATACCGTCTCCCGCAGGAGGCGGGGAGACGGCTGGGACCATGGGAGCTTTGGAGGATGGTGTCCTGGGGCCATAATCGGCCACGGGAAGGGGGCTGCGTGGCCCCCTTCCCATTTTCTTTTTTTAAAGGGTCAGGCCCTGGGAAGGGAGTCCACAGGGCCCAAAAATACTAAAAGAAGGGGGGCCACTCAGCCCCCCCTTCTAAAAATATATTTTATAAAAGCAGGCATCTCACCAAAGGCCCCACCCCCTCCCTGCACCACTCTGCAAACACGTTCCCTGGAGCGTTCTTAGTTGGGGAATTAAGACCCCTTGAACACTGAGGGTCCCTGGGGGCCACCTAGCCCACTTGGGTCCTAAGGACCTCAGGGCACAAATGGACTTCATACCCCAATCAGCAGTGTGCCAGGAGCTGCGTTTGCAGAGTAGTGTAAAAAGGGGATGTGGCCTCGGACCACTCTCAGCAATCCAGGTGTGTGGTGCTTACTGGAGTTACCTGGTGGGCTAGTTGGACCCCAGGGATCCTCAGGAATGAAGGGGACTTAATACCCCAACTTACAACGCACCAGGAAGCGTGTTTAAAGAGTGGTTGGGAAAGGGGGCATGACCTGCTATGAGAACTTAGCAATCCTGCTGTGTGAAATGTACTGGAGGTAATAGGAGGGTTATTTGGCCCCCAAGAATGTCCTTGGGGGCCAACTACCCCTCTAGTAACCTCCAGTAAGTCCCACACACTAGGATTGCTAAGATGTCTTTGGAGGCCATGTCGCCCTTTCTCCACCACTCTGCAAACATGCCTCCTGGCAGATTACGGGATGGGAGATGAAGTCCAATTTACTCCTGAGGGACTTTGGAGGCCAAGAAGCCCTCCTGGTACTTCCTGTAAGCCCTAAGCAGTGGAGGCCCATCACCCTTTCTCCCCACTCTGCAACCGCGACTACTAGTTAAAGAAGTGTTTGCAATGTATTTGGTTTCTTATTCGCGAGAATTAGAGCTATTAGAATTGTAAATGTAAACGTTTTTACTAATGTTTTTTGGAGTGGAGTGGATGTACATTGTGTGTAGTGGAATTATGTGGTATGTTGTGCAGTGAATTTATGTGGATAAAAAATATGTGGTATTTAATGTATAAGAATGATATAGAATGGGATTATGTGTTATGGAGAGTAATTATGTGGTATGGTATCTGTGTTGTGGAGTGGTAACATCAGGTTTAGTATTCCTCGTTTCCATAGAAGCTCAACTATGAACTATGAAAAGAAGGAATCACTGAGGAGCACTTGTGGACCTAGACAGAGGTATGAGCATGGCCACTGAAATTAGCACCGATTTCCTGCTTTAGCCACATAATTCATAATCTGCTCCCTAATCTGCAGATTTGAACAGAAAAAGCCTTGTTTCTAGCTCAAACGGCTCAAACATTACAAAAAATGCAGCGACAAGTGTTACAGCGTGGTGCAAATCTAGAATGGTCACCTGATACTTATTGCTAAATGTGGATGTTAAATTGGTACTAATGGTGTGCAAGCCACTCTTGCTTCCTTCTGTGCCTTTCTTTCCTCTTTCTGCACGTCTGTTGCCTCTTTCTGCACCTCATTTGCTTCTTTCTGTACCCCTCTTGGCTCTTTCTGCTCTTTTCTTCGCTCCTTCTGCACCTCTCTTGTCTTTTTCTATACCCCTCTTACATCTTTCTGCACCCTTTTTTCTCTTTCTGCACCTCTGTTCCTTCTTTCTTCACTTCTTTTGTTTCTTTCTGCACCTGTCTTGATTCTTTCTACACCCCCTTGCCTCTCTCTCAATCCCTCTTCGCTCTTTCTGCACTTCTGTTGCTTCTTTCTGCACTTATCTTGCATCATTCTGCACCCCACGTGCTTCTTTCTGCACCTCTATTGCCCCTTTCTGCAGTTCTCTTGCCTCATTCTGCACTTCACTTGCCTCTTTCTGTAACTCTCTTGCTTATTTCTGCACCTCTCTTGCCTCTTTCTGCACCTCACTTGCTTCTTTCTGCACTCCTTTTGCCTGTTTCTACACCCCTCTTCCCTCTTTGTACAACTCTCTTGTCTCTTTCTGCACCACTCTTGCCTTTTTCTGTACCTCTGTTCCTTCTTTCTTCACCTGTCTTGTCTCTTTCTGCACCCTTCGTCCCTCTCTCAGCACCTCTGTTGCTTTGTTCTACTGTTCTCTTCCTCTTTCTGCACCCCTCCTGCCTCTTTCTGTACCACTCTTGCCTCTTTGTTCACCTCTCCTACCCCTTTCTGCACTCCTCTTGCCTCTTTTTCCACCTTTGTTGGCTGTTTCCGCACCTCTTTTGCTTCGTTCTGTACTTCACTTGCCTCTTTCTGTACCCCCACCTCTTTCTGTAACTCTCTTGCTTCTTTCTGTACCTCTCTTGCCTCTCTCTGTACCTCACTTGCTTCTTTCTGCACCCCTTGTGCCTGTTCCTGCACCCCTCTTCCCTCTTTGTGCAACTCTCTTGCCTCTTTCTACACCTCTCGTTCCTCTTTCTGCACCACTCTTGCCTCCTTCTGTACCTCTGTTCCTTCTTTCTTCACCTGTCTTGTCTCTTTCTGCACCCTTTGTGCCTCTTTCAGCACCTCTATTGCTTCTTTCTGCAGTTCTCTTCCTCTTTCTGTACCCCTCCTGCCTCTTTCTGTACCCCTCTTGCCTCTTTGTGCACCTCTGTGGGTTCTCTCTGCACTGCTCTGGCTTCTTTCCGCACCTCAGTTCCAAATTTCTGCATCCCTCTTGCCTTTCTCTGCATCCCTCTTGCCTCTTTCTGCACCTCTCTTGCCTCAGTCTGCCCACCTGTTCCCTCTTTCTGACACCTTTTACCTGTTTCTGCAACTCACTTGCTTCTTTCTGCAGTTCTCTTGCATCCTTCTGCACCTCTCTTGCTTGTTTCTGCACTCCTTTTAACTGTTTTGCACCTCTCTTGCCTCTGTCTGCACCTCCATTCCCTCTTTCTGTACATCTTTTGCTTTTTTTGCAACTCTCTTGCCTCTTTCTGCAGTTCTCTTGCCTCCTTCTGTACCTTTGTTGCTTCTTTCGGCACTTCTCTTGCATCTTTCTGTTCCCCTGTTGCTTCATTTTGCATTTTCTATGCTTCTTTCTGCACTTTTCTTGCTTCTTTCTACACCTCTCTTGCCTCTTTCTGCACCTCTCCTGCTTCTTTCTGCACCTCACTTGCTTCTTTCTGCACCCCGACTGCCTCTTTCTGTACCTCTCTTGCCTCTGTGCACCTAACCTACCTCTTTCTGCACCCCTCTTGCCTCTTTTTGAACCTCTGTTGGTTCTTTCTGCACTGCTCTTGATTCTTTCTGCACCTCATTGGCCTCTTTTTGCACTTCTCTTCGTTCTTTCTAAACCTCTGTTTCTTCTTTCAGCAATCCTCTTGCCTCTTTCTGCACTTCTCTTGTTTGTTTCTGCACCTCACTTGCATCTTTCTGCACCTCTGTTGCCTCTTTGTGCATTTCACTTGCTTCTTTATGTACCTCTCTTGCCTCTTTCATCACCTCTGTTGCTTCTTTCTGCACCTCTTCTGCCGCTTTCTACACACCTCTGACCTCTTTGTGCTACTCTCATGCCTCTTTCTATACCTCTCTTCCCACTTTCTGCACCACTCTTGCCTCTTTCTGTACCTCTGTTGCTTCTTTCTGCACTTCTCTTGCCTCTTTCTGCACCTCTGAGTTAGAGGTAGTTTTAATCCCCTTGCCCTTTTATGTACTAGGGCTTTACAGGGGAGGTCATACCAATCATAGAGGTACCCCAGCCCATAGTGTTCCCTAGTGTATGTAGGTGTTTTTACTGTATTCTGAGGGTCAGATTTTTGTTTCCTGTCGCATCCCTGCAAATCAGCAGAGATGCGCCAGGAAAGATGCGTCACGCAAGTTTACCCTTGCGTCACCACAGATGCGCCGCATTTACAATGCAGCGCATCATGGCGCAAGGGTAAACAGATGCCTGACGCATCTGATGGCATAAGGGCGGTGCATTGCTGGAGTCATGTCGCAAGCATGACGCAACTCCAGCAATGCTCAGGGGCTGCCCATACCGAACATGCTGCGTCATGCCTTACGCCTGCTTCAAGCGGGCACAGGGTTTTGACGCAGCAGCGTCGGAAAAGTGACTCAGTGAAATCTTGTAGATTTCACTGCGTCACTCTTCCGAGGCTTTTTCCGACGGAACGCCCACCCTGCATACATTAAACCTGATGCAGGTTTAATGTAGCGCAGGGCTTTACAACGTGACGCATCTCCCTAGATGCGTCACATTGTAAATAAGGCACAACATGGTGCATGGTTTACGCCGCCGCTGCATCACAAAAGTGAGCAAGGGGCTTGTAAATCTGCCCCTGAGTGTCTTTCAGCAAAGCGCTGGCTCCAGGCCTGGTCAGTCAGAGTCAGTTACCACCAGTATCAGTCAGGAAAAAGTTGGGGGCACAGGATGACTTTGCAACAAGGCCTCTTTCTGCACCGCTGTTGGTTCTTTCTGCATATCTCTTGCTTCTTTCTATACTTTTCTTCATCTTTCTGGACTTTTGTTGCCTATTTCTGCATTTCTCTTGCTTCTTTCTATGCCTTTATTCCTCTTTCCGCACATGTCCTACCTCTGAAGGCATAGTTAGAAATTAGCGTTTAAAAAATCTTTGAAATTCACTGAAAAAAACATTGGTTTCAGGGACGTTATAGTTGGAAATTATCATTTAAAAAACCTTCAAATTTCACTGAAAAAAATACAGGTTTCAGGGATGTTATAGTTAGTTGGACATTTCACTTGTACAAAACCAGCTAAATTCAGCCATTATAGTTAGTTGAGCCAACTATAACTCGCGCTCCCGCAATGCACTGCTGATGAATCACATATTACATCATTCATGACATGGTCAGTGACATCACTGATGACATCACTGAATATATCTCAAATGACTTCACTGATGACTTCATCCACATAATAATCTGATGCACCTCCGCAACCTTTGATACACCCACTCTAAAATACAGGCTACCATTTTTGAAACCATAGACACACCAATAAAAGTTACTACATACCCACTCACTGATTCCTAGGTCTACATACACACATCTACTCATTCACCCATACAGCTACTCATACATACAGTCACTCATCAATACAGAACTATCATATGCACTCATTCACCTATAAAGACACTCACATCACCACTCATCCATAGAGTTACTCACACACCTAGTCAGTCATGCAAAGAATCAATCATACTCCCAGGTACTCACCTAAACAGTTTACTCACACCACCTCACTTATTCATACAGATAGTAACATATACTCTCTTATACAATCACTGATACAATCTCACATTCATCCATACAGCAACTCTCACAATCACTCACTCTCACATGTAGTCATGTATATACTCTAACACTCACATATACTGCCTTTCCTGTATGTAGTTGCTCATACATGTATCAGTGACATATCCATTCACTCACCAACACACCCATACACATATTCACCCACCCATACAGCCCTTCACAGGTGCACTCTTGAACCCATACACCCAGTGAATCACCCACTTACACATCTATGCACAGAGTCACACACCCCCACCCACACAGACACTCAGACAACCATACAGATACTCAGAAAACAAATCAATAACCCATATAGATGCTCACATAGCTACTCACCAACCCATGCAACCAATTATACACCAACTGACAGACTGATACAGACATTCACACAGTTTAGTCACTAACACACACATTCAGTAAGACACATTTAATCACTCATTTATACAGGCTTCACACACCTACTAAATCATCCATTCAGACACTCATACACCCAATCATTATTCAATACACCTTGGCATATATATATATATATATATATATATAAACTCCAAAGACAGCGCTCCTTCTGATTGCTGGGACCCAAGGGAGCTGGCGCACACGCCGGCGGAGCACGCCGGAAATTAAATATTCCAAATTGTCAGATGTCGTGCGCTCTCAGGAACAAAATAGTTCAACACAGATAGCGGAATAGAGAAACGGGTGTTTATTCACAACGCGTTTCGACTTTCACAAGCCTTGATCACGTGAATAACAGTGCTGCAGTGACAGCGAACTTAAAAAGAGTGAATAGCTGTGAATACAAACAAAGGACCAAAATGCATGGTAACAATACAGCATCCCACTGTAGCGGCCATCTAGGAGTGGTCAAAATACCATCTCAGGCATGAATGTTATCACTCACATGTTGTCCTAATGCGGCATAGAGAACAAATAAACCACAAATCATGTAAACAAAATTAATGACTTCCATACGGCATGGTATCAGAGTACCTAGCAAGTGCCTGCGGTGTGTTGTTCAGACCACCCCATGTGACTCCAATTGGAGAGACAAAATTACAAAGGCAGAAAATCTGTGTATGCGGGATGTCAAAATCAAGCATAGCAGTGGACAACAAACAGCGACAGAGGGAGGATAGTATGTGTTCCCCAAGTGGGGCTAACCGTGTTGACCAAGAGATGGACCAAAGTCTTTCACACGCCCATGTGTCCAGAACTGGTGATGACCTCGGTGAGATGAAGGGGAGAGAGGGTAGGCTGCCCGTGCAGAGTGAGTGTCAGTGTTGGGGCCCCTTCCTCTCCTCCTGAAAAGAAGTAAACAAAATCAAAATGAGAACACATTGTTAAAAACAGATGCAAATGAGTCTGCATCTTACACAATTCTAGTGCAAGTTCTAAAATTGGAAGAAGGGAAGAAAGTACACACTGGTTGCAACGACAAGACATAATACAACCTTAAGCACATCAAGCATAAACAAATTAGCACATAATCTAAATACATCATTCTCTAAGGTGTATGGCCAATTCTTCGTCCTGATTAAGACCGCCCGGGTCCTTGCTTTGAAAGTCAACAATGTATTTGGATTCCCTCTGTCTCAGCCTCAGTACCCTATCTCCTCCCCTGGGATTACTGAGGACTTGTTCCAAAATGAAGTATCTGAGTAATGTGGAGTCAGAGAAATGATGGTCCCTGTAGTGACGTGCGACAGGATATTTTTCGTCTCTGTGTGTTATGGCCCTACTGTGTTCCAGTACCCGTTTTTTGGCCTGGAGGGTAGTACTCCCTATGTACCACTTGTTACAAGGACATACAATCACATAGATGGCGAATGTGGTACTGCATGTAAGGAATTGTTCTATCTCTTTATCCACTCCATTGTACGTGGTCGTTTTGAGGAATGTACTTTGTTTACATGCCTTGCAATGGCCGCAGGGAAAAAATCCCTGCAACCCATGTGTGTGTCTGTCAGGGTACATAGTCACATCACTATGTACCAACATGTCCCTGATGTTCTTCCCCTTCCTATACGTGATACTGGGTCTCTTGGGAATACTGGTGCCAATGATGTTATCAGTAGTGAGAACATTCCAATGTTTGGTCAGGATGTGTTTGATGTTGTCTGAATTGGTGTTGTACGTCATGATGATGCGCGTGGTATCGTCATCATCCTTAGATGTCAGTGTCTGTTCGTTTGTCAACGTGGAATTTCTAGAAATCCCGCTGGCCCTGTCTCTAGCTCTGTTAAGTACCCAATTGGGATAGCTTCTCTCTCTGAAACGTTCAAACATCCCCTCACTCACTTGCAAATAGGCTTCTTCTGAATTGCAATTTCTTTTGGCCCTCATGAGCTCACCAAAAGGGATGCTCCATTTCAGGGTCTCTGGGTGACTGCTCAATGCATGCAAAATGCTATTGCCAGCAGTGGCCTTCGGGGAACCACCTTTACAACGCAACTTTTACAACGCTATGCTATTACAACGCATTTTTTACAACGCAAAAACTTTTACAACGCATGCTTTTACAACGCATGCTATTATATGGTAAGTACTTTTACAACGCATATACCTTTACAACGCATTATTTGAAAATGCCTTTACAACGCATGCATTTACAACGCATGCATTTACAACGCAAGATGTTATATGGTAAGTACTTTTACAACGCATATACTATTACAACGCATTTTTTAATGTTGGAATTTTAATTTAAATAAATATATATCGTATAATTATTATTTTTTTTTTAAATTGTAATTGATAAAAAGTGAGTAGTTTATCAAAATATTAATACTTGAGTATTTTGTCTAGTAGAAATGTTTTGTTGGATAGTTAAATTAATACTTGAGTATTTTACTATTAATACTTGATACTTAATACTTGAGTATTTTGTCTAGTAGAAATGTTTTGTTGGATAGTTAAATTAATACTTGAGTATTTCTCAAAATAGAATGAGTTTTTTTATATTTAATTTTATACATATTTCAGTGAATAGTGAGTATTTTTAAAGTTAAATTAATAATTGAGAATTATTCTAAATAGAAAGAGTATTTAATATTTTATTTAAAATAAATAAGAGTGAGTAACTAAATTTTAATACTTGAGTATTTTTTAAATATTAAAGTGTATTTCTTAGATTCATTTAGTTCATTGGTTTTTTTAAATTAAGAAACAGCATATTTTAAAATTAATTTAATTAAAATTTGTGAGTACTTTCTAAAAATATTAATACAAGAGTATTTTTCAAAAAGGTAAGTAATCAGATATATTAATACTAGAGTATTTATAAGTTCAAAAAATAAAGAAAATTTTATTATTAAAAAGGAAGAGTACTTTTGGATTATTTATTTAAAAAATTAGAGAAATTTATTAAAAAAATTTAAAAATATAATAATTTAAATATTAAAAGAGTAATAAGGAATGCATTTTAAAAACAATAATAGTTAAAAAAAAAAAAAAAAATAACAATTACTTACTTTTTTACAAAAATTCCCACGCTTTTCCATTGAAGTCTATGAGCGTCTTTGTCCTTCATTTATTTTGGCAGCTTCAGAATATACAACCCGCGGAACAAGAAAAGAAGGCTTAGATAGTGAAGAAAGAGAAAGTTTTGAAGGGAAAAGACAATAGAGTCGAGGTAAGGAACATATTTAGTAAATTTACATTTAATTAGTTACAATTTTGAAGTTTAAATAACTATTAAAAAAATAATAACAGCAAACAAATATTGTTTTCAAATTTTTTATTTATAGAAAAATCATGAAAAAATAAACCATATTTTTAATGAATTTTGCAATGTAAGTAACATTTTTTAAACAAAATATAAATATTTTATTAACATTTATAAACATTTATTTACAGATTAGTTAAATAAAGTAGTCCGTTATAAATTTAGATGCACGCGATGACGTAATGACGTGAGCGTCGACGTAATGCGCCATTTTGCAGAGCATCGGAGGAGGAAGCAGCAGGAAGCTGATCTGCGGCCAGGTAGGAAATATTTTCATTTGTAATTGTAGAATAAACCTTTAAAAGGGATACATATATAGTGAGGAAAGAATAAGGGGAGGTTGCGGGAAAACTAATTGATTACTTAAATGTTTTTAAACATGTCCACATTAATGTCATTAATGTATGCCTATGTCGGGTCGCTAACAGTTATTTATTTAGTTTAAAAAAGTATGTAACTGTTAAAAAATTAAAAGTTACTGATCAGAAAGTTGATTTGTTTATTTAGAAAGTAACAAAAGTAATGTCGATCTTCATTTCTAAGTGCAAAAAAGTTGCGTACTTTCAAATTTGGGAAATTAACGATTGTTATAAAAATGATGATTAAGCTGCAAAGTGCATTTTGGAATATGGTTTGAATTGTAGAATTTACATATGTTTGAGTTTTTGTGATTTGATATGACGGTAATTAAATTGAAAATTTTCGGTAATTATATTAATGGAGTTCCGATGTAGAACAATTGATCAAATACTATGGGACAGTAAATTTGTAGACATTGGTAGTTTTTGCTTGAAATGAAGATTTGTTTGAAAAAAAAGGACCCGACTTGTTTGATTGAAAAATATTTTAGAAAAAAACATTGTATGCCAATTGTAATTTGAAAATTATTAAATTTTTAAGCAAAGCAGGAAAGTAAGTTATTACATTATTTTAAAAAGAAAGAATGTTAGAAAGATTTTCCAGGTAGTCTATAGCCACACACAACGAAAATTGTTGTAGAATTGCCAATAGTCTCTCAGACATTTCCCTTGTTTTGACTGTTACTCGTGGGTTTAGACTACCTGCGAGTGTTTGTGCTATTCTCATTTCTTGGAAACTTTGCTCCTTCTTCAAAGTTTCCAAAAATGAGTAGAAGTTAGGATGTGGTTTGCCAATTGTATGGTTGAAGGAGTTATGCCATCCCTCAATGGCATTGTTTGTTTTTGCTTCTCCCTCTAAACAACTCGTGTAGCAGTTCCACCACTCCACATGGAATCGTGGCTTCCTCCTGCGACCCGATCTGCTTAGGTGTCCAATCCATGTGTCCTCAAAATAATTTAGAATGGGTGCCAATTTTTCTTCGTTACTCGTATAATAAACAGATTCTATAATTGCAGTGTAGTACTCGTCCACACTATCGGGAGGAACAAAACAAAGTGCAGTTAATTTTTTTAGTTCAAATTGTAGTTTGCTATCCCGAGAATAATCTGCAACTAGGGATGTTTTCTGTAATTTACGCCAAAATGCCTGCGAAAAATGGAAAAAACATCCCTGAATTTGGGTATCCGTGTACGTTTTAGTGATCACATTGATCATGCTCAATTCAAAATCAATAATTATTTTTCGAGGACTTGAAGATGTTTTACTTTTAATCACTGATAAAAGTTCAGTGTATGTTGCAGAAGTCTTATCAGGTAGCAAACTATAAACTAAGGGAATTACACTATTGTTAATTTTAGCATGTATAGTGTAAATTTGAGTGAAAGGATGGGGTGTACTTTTAAACGTCCCATCCATCATCCAAATTTCACTACTTTCTAACTTAGCAAGGTTACGTGGGGTACTAAAAATTAAAATACGTTTCTGAGGGTTTTCGTTGTCATGCAGAAGGAAAGGTTCATCAGAAAAAGAAATAGAAAGATCATGAGGAATTCTAATGTCAGAGAAAGAATGTGGTGTAGATAATTGGATGTTACTTGCCTGCTTTTGTCTCTGAATAATTCTTCTCAAATTAGGTATTATAGGCATGTTACTAGCAACATGACTGGGGACATGCTGTGCAACCTCTCTTAAAATTGATCCTGTAGAATCATTGGAGGTGCTTGCAATAGCTTTCATCTCGTTTATTGTTTCTCTAATTTCTACATCCATTGCAGAGGCAGAGTGGTTATGTTCTGTGTTTTTCACAACCAAATTATCAACAGTAACCGCTCTGCCACTGCAATGGGTAGTGTAGTATTGCACACACCTCCAATGATTTCTAGTTAAACTTATTCTTTCCTTACTATATATGTATCCACCATGGTTTAATAAATTTTTGCCCTTCCTGGATTTAATAAAGTTTGCAGCTCCCAGGCTAGACATTATCTGAAAAGAGGAGAGAAGACAAAAAAAATTAGCCTGAAAAAAATTATGAAATACCTAAAACATAACATTTACACCATCCATTACTTTCCCTACTGCTGCACCTTCCTGCAGTTAGAATAGTAAATTGCACCCCTACATCATCCAACACTTTCCCTACTGATGCACCTTCCTGGAGTTAGAATAGTAAATTGCACCCCTACACCATCCAACACTTTCCCTACTGCTGCACCTTCCTGGAGTTAGAATAGTAAATTGCACCCCTACACCATCCAACACTTTCCCTACTGCTGCACCTTCCTGGAGTTAGAATAGTAAATTGCACACCTACACCATCCAACACTTTCCCTACTGCAGCACCTTCCTGGAGTTAGAATAGTAAATTGCACCCCTACATCATCCAACACTTTCCCTACTGATGCACCTTCCTGGAGTTAGAATAGTAAATTGCACCCCTACACCATCCAACACTTTCCCTACTGCTGCACCTTCCTGGAGTTAGAATAGTAAATTGCACCCCTACATCATCCAACACTTTCCCTACTGATGCACCTTCCTGGAGTTAGAATAGTAATTGTTACCCCTACACCATCCAACACTTTCCCTACTGCTGCACCTTCCTGGAGTTAGAATAGTAAATTGCACCCCTACACCATCCAACACTTTCCCTACTGATGCACCTTCCTGGAGTTAGAATAGTAAATTGCACCCCTACACCATCCAACACTTTCCCTACTGCTGCACCTTCCTGGAGTTAGAATAGTAAATTGCACCCCTACACCATCCAACACTTTCCCTACTGCAACACCTTCCTGGAGTTAGAATAGTAAATTGCACCCCTACATCATCCAACACTTTCCCTACTGATGCACCTTCCTGGAGTTAGAATAGTAAATTGCACCCCTACACCATCCAACACTTTCCCTACTGATGCACCTTCCTGGAGTTAGAATAGTAAATTGCACCCCTACATCATCCAACACTTTCCCTACTGATGCACCTTCCTGGAGTTAGAATAGTAATTGTTACCCCTACACCATCCAACACTTTCCCTACTGCTGCACCTTCCTGGAGTTAGAATAGTAAATTGCACCCCTACACCATCCAACACTTTCCCTACTGATGCACCTTCCTGGAGTTAGAATAGTAAATTGCACCCCTACACCATCCAACACTTTCCCTACTGATGCACCTTCCTGGAGTTAGAATAGTAAATTGCACCCCTACACCATCCAAAACTTTCCCTACTGATGCACCTTCCAGGAGTTAGAATAGTAAATTGCACCCCTACACCATCCAACACTTTCCCTACTGCTGCACCTTCCAGGAGTTAGAATAGTAAATTGCACACGTACATCATCCAACACTTTCCCTACTGATGCACCTTCCTGGAGTTAGAATAGTAAATTGCACCCCTACACCATCCAACACTTTCCCTACTGCTGCACCTTCCTGGAGTTAGAATAGTAAATTGCACCCCTACATCATCCAACACTTTCCCTACTGATGCACCTTCCTGGAGTTAGAATAGTAATTGTTACCCCTACACCATCCAACACTTTCCCTACTGCTGCACCTTCCTGGAGTTAGAATAGTAAATTGCACCCCTACACCATCCAACACTTTCCCTACTGATGCACCTTCCTGGAGTTAGAATAGTAATTGTTACCCCTACACCATCCAACACTTTCCCTACTGCTGCACCTTCCTGGAGTTAGAATAGTAAATTGCACCCCTACACCATCCAACACTTTCCCTACTGCAGCACCTTCCTGGAGTTAGAATAGTAAATTGCACCCCTACACCATCCAACACTTTCCCTACTGATGCACCTTCCTGGAGTTAGAATAGTAAATTGCACCCCTACACCATCCAACACTTTCCCTACTGATGCACCTTCCTGGAGTTAGAATAGTAAATTGCACCCCTACACCATCCAACACTTTCCCTACTGCTGCACCTTCCTGGAGTTAGAATAGTAAATTGCACCCCTACATCATCCAACACTTTCCCTACTGATGCACCTTCCTGGAGTTAGAATAGTAATTGTTACCCCTACACCATCCAACACTTTCCCTACTGCTGCACCTTCCTGGAGTTAGAATAGTAAATTGCACCCCTACACCATCCATCAGTTTCCCTACTGCTGCACCTTCCTGGAGTTAGAATAGTAATTGTTACCCCTACAGCATGGTACATTTTTACAAATGTTGCACCTTAGAATGTTGGATAAAATACCTTTTTCTTTCGAATTTGCTTTTCTTGCTGACTTTTCTTACGTGGGAATGGCGTGTAGGCTGGAGTAGACACTTATGTGGTGATTGGATTTCTAATGGGAAAATAAATGTCTGGAAAAGTGAAAAAAGAAAAGAATGAGAAAACTGAACGATGTTGAGAAATGCGAATTTACAATAATTTTTAAAAAATTGAATATTTGGTATAAGTTGTAGTAGATAACACTTTCCCTAATGCTACACCAACCTTTAGTCATGAAATAAAATTCTGAATTCTGCAAATGTTACCATAATTAAATTGGTTTTTTTTTCAACATTAGCAATGAGATGGCTAGTCTAATATATTGAATGTTAAGAAACCATGCTGAAAATCAATACCTTGTTTTGAAGAAATTGCTTTTCTGGGTGAGGCTTCTGAAGATGATTTGGTCTGTTGGCTCAAGATTTAACGTATGTGATGGAAAGAATCTTTCTGCAACGAATCAAATTGTTGTCTTTTGAAAAAAATGAGGATAATAAAAAAATTAACGTTGGTTTGAAATGTAAAATCTGAGTAAATTTAAATTAATAATGACATACAATATAACTAATACTACATGACACTGTACAAACCAATGCACCTTCCTGTAGTTGAAATAGAGATATGTACCCCTACACCATAAAAAAATCTCCCTAATGTTGCACCTTCCTGGAGTAGGAATAGTATATTGTTACTCTAAACTATCCATCATTTTTCTAATTAGGTACTTTAGAGGAGTAATAATTGCAAAAGGAAGGATTAAAAATGTATAGAAAAAATAATACTGAAAAGGTAACATACCTTTTTCAGTTGTTGTTTCTTTTCGTGCCTTTAAGGTAATGCTTGCAGCAGGATAAAGTTATTTTTTTGCTACAGATGTCCTCTGGAAAAAAAAAATGTTTAATAAATTAATGTTCCTTAGCCAACGTTGGTAGGAAAAAAAATACAATTTTTAAACAATATGATATATGACAAATGAGTATGAGTAACCATTGGTGAAAGTAAACATATTACACATTTAATGCATTTTTCAAAAAAAAAAAATGGTTACTCCGATACTATCACTCAATTACTGTAATGCTGTACATTCTAGGACTTTGAATAGTAATAGTTACCCTAGTAACATGAATCTCTTTTTCAGATGTAGTACCCAACTGAAGTCTTATTAGTAATTGTTACTCCTGCATCATGGTATATTTTCGTTTATGATGTAGTGAGATTGAGGTAAAAAAAAAAAACACCTTTGACATACATCACTTTAGCTAATTTTTTAAAATATATTTTACAAGTAAAACAATTACAAATAAATTACATTTACCTTCACAATTGTATATGTCAGTCGATAACGTGGTGGTAATGGTAAATTAGGTACATCAATTGTTGAATCTCAATATATTCAGAGTTTCTGTTTTTGGAAAATAAAATACTTGTTTTAAGTTGTTGTATATTTTTAGTGATAATAAATTAGAAACAGTACATTTTTAAAGTTATTATTAAGAATTTTATTTACATTTTTTTTGGGTTAAGAAAATATATTTTCCTCAAAACCAACGTTTAAAAATATTGTAATGACTTACTAGTAGTTGCTCTATTGTAATGCTTTTACGAATGAATTCCGTGCTCTCTCTGAGGAGGTCGCAGTGGAGGTGACAGAGGGTCAGCTTTTCACGTCTGGTCTCTCTGGTAGTTGATAATCAACTGAGTGCAAAATGGTGTCTTCCTGGTATTTATAAGTTTTACTCTGTGTCACTATTAATTTTTTTAAAAACTGCGTTTGTTGTGTTTTTTTAAATGCTTTGTTTTACTGTGGAAAATGATAATTTAAAAATGCTTTTACAAAAGTATTGTTTTCATTCATTTGCTCCGTTTTGGCATCCATTTTGGAACATGTCTTTTGGTATTGTTTACATAGAAACTGTGGTAGGACAAGTTTTACAAGTGAGATGGTTAAAATGGCGCCTATGTTTATGTGTCTTATGTTTTACTTTGTTTACTTATTTTCCGATCTAATCATGATAAAAATGTGTATGTACTGTTATTTTAATTTTCGTTATTTTTGTAAAACTTTGAAATGTGTGAAAACGGAATTTTATGGGGGATTCTGAGTATTAATTTTAATACTCGAGTATTAATTTTAATACTCGAGTATTAATTGGGTAATGCGTTTAGTAGATTTACGTTCAGTTTTTCTCCACATTTTAATACACTTCCCCACCTTAAAACCCCTAATTTCCCTGCATCCCGTGCCAGATTTTATTGTACTTTTAATTTAAAAAAAAAAAAAATCGCGTTGTAATGGTATGCGTTGTAATTGATTTCGTTGTAACAGCACTTTTCAGTATTTTAATAGGTTTTGCGTTGTAAGAGTATTCGTTGTAAAGTAATGCGTTGTAGTAGTACTTGCGTTGTAAAAAATGCGTTGTAAAGGTATGCGTTGTAATAGTATGCGTTGTAACGTCATACATCCATGGCCTTCCTGAAGAGAGTGGTGCGTAGTTGGTTGTCAATGATGTCAATTTTGACATCTAGGTATTCTGCCACTGTACTGCTGACATGTCCCGTGAGAACAATATTGCTGGAATTCTGATTCAGGCATTGGATAAAATCTAGTGCTTCGTCTTCATCACCATCCCAGACAATAAAAAGATCATCAATATAGCGCATCCATCTGATGACATGCGCGAAATGATGGGCAAGTTCTTGCTTGGCTAGTATGTTCTCCTCCCAGTAACCCATAAATAAGTTGGCAAAGCTGGGGGCAAAGCAAGATCCCATCGCGGTACCTGTAGTTTGTCTGTAGAGTGTGCCATCAAATAGAAAAATGTTGTTGGAGAGACAGAATTCTATCATCCCCAACAGCATCCTGCTATGTTCCCTGAGTCTGAGAGGTCTTTCGTTGAGGAAATGTTCACAGGCCCTCAATCCTTGTCTGTGATCGATAATCGTATAGAGGGATTGTACATCAAGTGTGATGAGAAAAAATTTCTCATCCCACTGGATGTCTTGGATCTTGGTAAGAAAATCTTTCGTGTCCCTCACATAGCTGGGAAGTGCCATAACATACTCCCTAAGGAAATGGTCCACGTATTTCGAGACATGTTCCGTTACACTCCCTCTCGATGACACGATGGGGCGTCCCGGGGGATCTGTAGGATTTTTGTGTAGCTTGGGCAAAAGGTATAGTACTGGGAGCACAGGATGATCGTTTTTGAGGTATCTGTACTCCTCCCATTCTAAGATCCCTTTGTCTTTCCATACAAGAAGTTTGTCCCATAGATCGATGATGCTAAGATTATATGTTTCCATGGAAACAGAGACATAACTCCGGGAATCATCCAGCTGTCTAAGAGCTTCCGCTACATACTTGTCCCGACTGAGAATGACAACGTTGCCGCCCTTATCAGCAGGGCGTACTACCACACTGGAGTCATTGGCAAGTTCAAGGAGAGCCTGCCTCTGACCAAAGGATAGGTTGTTATATTTGGTGTTGTTTTTCTTTTTCTTAATTCTGTAAGTACATAGGGCTTTGGCAACACAGTCATGGAACGTATCGATGTTATCGTGTGGAAGGGAAGGGAGAAACGTAGATTTGGGTTTGAAACCCGATAAAGCACTGTCATCCATAATGACCCCACATTCAATAAGGGTCTGAGTATTGGTGGTCGGAACACTATTTCCATCAACATTGGTAACATTGTGGATGTTCACATCTGTGGCGCTAGTTACTTCTCGTTCTAATTCAATGAGATTGATCAGGGCATCCATATCTCCTGTGGAGATCTCATTGTGGCGTCTTGGGATGAATGATTTTGTACCAACAGTATTGCCCAATCTTTTGAGTGCATGCCATTTTTTCAGCTTTAATTTGCGAGTGAATTTGAACAAATCAATCCTGGTCTCAGTGAAGTTAAAAGATCTGGAAGGGCAGAAGGACAGACCCAGGCAGAGAGTTCTTTTCTCCAAATCACTCATAACCCTGTCGGACAGATTAATGACAGTTTTATTTACCATTGTCATATCCATTATCGCATCCTTCTGGAGCGGGTTCTGTAGCTTCCCATGCCGCCCCTTCCTCTGCCTCTCCTCCCATCGTTGGTGGATTCTCTTTCTTCTGTTCCTTCGTTTCCTCGTCCCCTTCCACGTCCTCGTCCCCTCCATCCTGGTGCTGTCTTCGCCGGAGCCTCCTTTGTCGTCCGTCTGCTCCGGCGCAGGTGACGATACTCCTCTAAAAAATTCACTTGCCGTGTTGTTGTCTCCAGGCTGTTGGTTTCTTCCGTGGAAACGTCAGATTCAATGTCACTCGCTGTGGATGTGGATGGTGTTGGTTCCATAGCTCTGTCTTCCCTCATGGATGGTGGTTTTTCTTTGTGCTCGTAGAGATGGTCATATTTGCGGCTAAAAGTGAGAATTCTGCCAGACTCATAATCATTATTATTCATCTTTCTCTCCTTCCGCGCTTTGATCTCCTCTTCATGCTTTTTCAGCCGAAAGAACGGCTGAAAAAGCATGAAGAGGAGATCAAAGCGCGGAAGGAGAGAAAGATGAATAGAGACTATAATGATTATGAGTCTGGCAGAATTCTCACTTTTAGCCGCAAATATGACCATCTCTACGAGCACAAAGAAAAACCACCATCCATGAGGGAAGACAGAGCTATGGAACCAACACCATCCACATCCACAGCGAGTGACATTGAATCTGACGTTTCCACGGAAGAAACCAACAGCCTGGAGACAACAACACGGCAAGTGAATTTTTAGAGGAGTATCGTCACCTGCGCCGGAGCAGACGGACGACAAAGGAGGCTCCGGCGAAGACAGCACCAGGATGGAGGGGACGAGGACGTGGAAGGGGACGAGGAAACGAAGGAACAGAAGAAAGAGAATCCACCAACGATGGGAGGAGAGGCAGAGGAAGGGGCGGCATGGGAAGCTACAGAACCCGCTCCAGAAGGATGCGATAATGGATATGACAATGGTAAATAAAACTGTCATTAATCTGTCCGACAGGGTTATGAGTGATTTGGAGAAAAGAACTCTCTGCCTGGGTCTGTCCTTCTGCCCTTCCAGATCTTTTAACTTCACTGAGACCAGGATTGATTTGTTCAAATTCACTCGCAAATTAAAGCTGAAAAAATGGCATGCACTCAAAAGATTGGGCAATACTGTTGGTACAAAATCATTCATCCCAAGACGCCACAATGAGATCTCCACAGGAGATATGGATGCCCTGATCAATCTCATTGAATTAGAACGAGAAGTAACTAGCGCCACAGATGTGAACATCCACAATGTTACCAATGTTGATGGCAATAGTGTTCCGACCACCAATACTCAGACCCTTATTGAATGTGGGGTCATTATGGATGACAGTGCTTTATCGGGTTTCAAACCCAAATCTACGTTTCTCCCTTCCCTTCCACACGATAACATCGATACGTTCCATGACTGTGTTGCCAAATCCCTATGTACTTACAGAATTAAGAAAAAGAAAAACAACACCAAATATAACAACCTATCCTTTGGTCAGAGGCAGGCTCTCCTTGAACTTGCCAATGACTCCAGTGTGGTAGTACGCCCTGCTGATAAGGGCGGCAACGTTGTCATTCTCAGTCGGGACAAGTATGTAGCGGAAGCTCTTAGACAGCTGGATGATTCCCGGAGTTATGTCTCTGTTTCCATGGAAACATATAATCTTAGCATCATCGATCTATGGGACAAACTTCTTGTATGGAAAGACAAAGGGATCTTAGAATGGGAGGAGTACAGATACCTCAAAAACGATCATCCTGTGCTCCCAGTACTATACCTTTTGCCCAAGCTACACAAAAATCCTACAGATCCCCTGGGACGCCCCATCGTGTCATCGAGAGGGAGTGTAACGGAACATGTCTCGAAATACGTGGACCATTTCCTTAGGGAGTATGTTATGGCACTTCCCAGCTATGTGAGGGACACGAAAGATTTTCTTACCAAGATCCAAGACATCCAGTGGGATGAGAAATTCTTTCTCATCACACTTGATGTACAATCCCTCTATACGATTATCGATCACAGACAAGGATTGAGGGCCTGTGAACATTTCCTCAACGAAAGACCTCTCAGACTCAGGGAACACAGCAGGATGCTGTTGGGGATGATAGAATTCTGTCTCTCCAACAACATTTTTCTATTTGATGGCACACTCTACAGACAAACTACAGGTACCGCGATGGGATCTTGCTTTGCCCCCAGCTTTGCCAACTTATTTATGGGTTACTGGGAGGAGAACATACTGGCCAAGCAAGAACTTGCCCATCATTTCGCGCATGTCATCAGATGGATGCGCTATATTGATGATCTTTTTATTGTCTGGGATGTTGATGAAGACGAAGCACTAGATTTTATCCAATGCCTGAATCAGAATTCCAGCAATATTGTTCTCACGGGACATGTCAGCAGTACAGTGGCAGAATACCTAGATGTCAAAATTGACATCATTGACAACCAACTACGCACCACTCTCTTCAGGAAGGCCACTGCTGGCAATAGCATTTTGCATGCATTGAGCAGTCACCCAGAGACCCTGAAATGGAGCATCCCTTTTGGTGAGCTCATGAGGGCCAAAAGAAATTGCAATTCAGAAGAAGCCTATTTGCAAGTGAGTGAGGGGATGTTTGAACGTTTCAGAGAGAGAGGCTATCCCAATTGGGTACTTAACAGAGCTAGAGACAAGGCCAGCGGGATTTCTAGAAATTCCACGTTGACAAACGAACAGACACTGACATCTAAGGATGATGACGATACCACGCGCATCATCATGACGTACAACACCAATTCAGACAACATCAAACACATCCTGACCAAACATTGGAATGTTCTCACTACTGATAACATCATTGGCACCAGTATTCCCAAGAGACCCAGTATCACGTATAGGAAGGGGAAGAACATCAGGGACATGTTGGTACATAGTGATGTGACTATGTACCCTGACAGACACACACATGGGCTGCAGGGATTTTTTCCCTGCGGCCATTGCAAGGCATGTAAACAAAGTACATTCCTCAAAACGACCACGTACAATGGAGTGGATAAAGAGCTAGAACAATTCCTTACATGCAGTACCACATTCGCCATCTATGTGATTGTATGTCCTTGTAACAAGTGGTACATAGGGAGTACTACCCTCCAGGCCAAAAAACGGGTACTGGAACACAGTAGGGCCATAACACACAGAGACGAAAAATATCCTGTCGCACGTCACTACAGGGACCATCATTTCTCTGACTCCACATTACTCAGATACTTCATTTTGGAACAAGTCCTCAGTAATCCCAGGGGAGGAGATAGGGTACTGAGGCTGAGACAGAGGGAATCCAAATACATTGTTGACTTTCAAAGCAAGGACCCGGGCGGTCTTAATCAGGACGAAGAATTGGCCATACACCTTAGAGAATGATGTATTTAGATTATGTGCTAATTTGTTTATGCTTGATGTGCTTAAGGTTGTATTATGTCTTGTCGTTGCAACCAGTGTGTACTTTCTTCCCTTCTTCCAATTTTAGAACTTGCACTAGAATTGTGTAAGATGCAGACTCATTTGCATCTGTTTTTAACAATGTGTTCTCATTTTGATTTTGTTTACTTCTTTTCAGGAGGAGAGGAAGGGGCCCCAACACTGACACTCACTCTGCACGGGCAGCCTACCCTCTCTCCCCTTCATCTCACCGAGGTCATCACCAGTTCTGGACACATGGGCGTGTGAAAGACTTTGGTCCGTCTCTTGGTCAACACGGTTAGCCCCACTTGGGGAACACATACTATCCTCCCTCTGTCGCTGTTTGTTGTCCACTGCTATGCTTGATTTTGACATCCCGCATACACAGATTTTCTGCCTTTGTAATTTTGTCTCTCCAATTGGAGTCACATGGGGTGGTCTGAACAACACACCGCAGGCACTTGCTAGGTACTATGATACCATGCCGTATGGAAGTCATTAATTTTGTTTACATGATTTGTGGTTTATTTGTTCTCTATGCCGCATTAGGACAACATGTGAGTGATAACATTCATGCCTGAGATGGTATTTTGACCACTCCTAGATGGCCGCTACAGTGGGATGCTGTATTGTTACCATGCATTTTGGTCCTTTGTTTGTATTCACAGCTATTCACTCTTTTTAAGTTCGCTGTCACTGCAGCACTGTTATTCACGTGATCAAGGCTTGTGAAAGTCGAAACGCGTTGTGAATAAACACCCGTTTCTCTATTCCGCTATCTGTGTTGAACTATTTTGTTCCTGAGAGCGCACGACATCTGACAATTTGGAATATATATATATATATATATATATATATATATGTATATATATATATATATTTATATATATATATATTATCTACTGGCGGTCGCCAGTAGATAGTTATAGTTAGGATCGTGTTTCCATAGGAAATCCGCAACATTCTATTTGGAATAACTTTGGCGCCGATTGACGAATCCTCGCGAAATATTCAAAATAGGTGGGGCGCTCCGCTCCACCCCTTCCCTGAAAGTCTCGGGGGGATTAGTCAAGCGGGGGCTGAGAAAAAGGGGGGTCCCAAAACGCGTTTTCCCCATGCATTTTTCCATAGGACCTTTAGTCCAAGCTACAGCCCGAACGGCTGAACAGAATTACTTGAAATTTGGCAGAGAGGTAGTCCTCAGGTCAGGGATGTGCCTTTTGCAGGTCTGGTGTAAATCTGTTCAGTATTTTCTGAGAAAATAGCATTTAAAAGCATATATATATCTATAAGCGCGCACCCTGCGCGTACGGTAAAAC
This sequence comes from Triturus cristatus, assembly GCF_964204655.1. Classification (NCBI taxonomy): domain Eukaryota; kingdom Metazoa; phylum Chordata; class Amphibia; order Caudata; family Salamandridae; genus Triturus; species Triturus cristatus. Next base: position 751,975,508 of record NC_140584.1, on the reverse strand, counting down.
TTACCGTACGGGCACGCTGCCGTGCGCGAGCACGATTCTGATTGCTTGTTAGATCTTAGTAAACATTCGAATCGGTCGAAACCAGGAAGTGTCGGCTGCCGTTTTGTCTCTCGCAGTCTGAGGGGGTGAAAAACAAAGGTGGAGAACGTGAAAAGGGGGCAGGGTGGACAGTTCCTGACCCCCTAGCCTTTGTCAGGGGGTCCCAGAAGGACCTTGAAGGGCCAAAATTTCCTTTAATTTTTTTGCGAAAAATAGCGGAGTACGCGTAGCATGCGCGTACGGTAGAAACGGAAAAATTCTGCGAACTGCGTAACGTCGGCGCGCAGTGCGCTTCGTGCACTGCGCGCCCACAGCGTGTGCACGGTGCGCGAAGTGCACCGTGCGCGTATGGTACGCGCTCGGTGAAAAACCTTAAAAAAAAAACACAACTTAGCATTTAAAAAAACGTACAAATTCACTGAAAAATCCATAGGTTTCACACACGTTATAGTTAGGAATTAGCATTTAAAACACCTTGCAAATTCACTTAAAAAACCATAGGTTTCACACATGTTATAGTTAGCTGGACATTTCACTCATGAAAAACCATTGAAATTCCCCCGTTATAGTTAGTGCAGGCAACTATAACTCACGCGACCGCAATCCTCTGCTGATGACGTCAGATATTACATCACTGATGACATATGTGTCTTTCTGAAAAAAACAGTATTTGTAATATATGTATAGCTAAAGATTAATGGAAGAAGACATAGGTAAATAAGTGTTTAAATACAGTGATGTAATATCTGACGTTATCAGCAGAGGATTGCAGTCGCGTGAGTTAAAGTTGCCTGCACTAACTTATAACGGGGGAATTTCAATGGTTTTTCACTCGTGAAATGTCCAGCTAACTATAACATGTGTGAAACCTATGGTTTTTTAAGTGAATATATACAGTGATGTAATATCTGACGTCATCAGCAGAGGATTGCGGTTGCGTGAGTTATAGTTGCCTGCACTAACTATAACGGGGGAATTTCATTGGTTTTTCACGAGTGAAATGTCCAGCTAACTATAACATGTGTGAAAGCTATGATTTTTTAAGTGAATTTGCAAGGTTTTTTAAATGCTAATTCCTAACTAGAACGTGTGTGAAACCTATGGTTTTTTAAGTGAATTTGTACGGTTTTTTAAATGCTAAGTTATGTATTTATTAATATATTTTTTTCAGTTTCTTCACCGTGCTCGCACCGTGCGCGAGCTTTGGGCGCTCGGTGAGCTTCGCGCACCGAGCGCCCATGAAGCGTTGTGCGTGCCGTGCGCGCACAGTGCGCGCACCCCGCGCTTTTTCGAAAAAAAAAATGTTTTTTTTCATCCTTGGGGGTCCTTCAGTGACCCCCTGACAAAGGCTAGGGGGTCAGGAACTGTCCACCCTGCCCCCTTTTCACGTTCTCCACCTTTGTTTTTCACTGCCTCAGACTGTGAGAGACAAAATGGCGGCCGACACTTCCTGATTTCGACCGATTCGAATGTTTACTGACATCTAACAACCAATCAGAATTGCGCTCGCGCACGTCACCGTGCGCGCACTGTGCGCGCACGGTGCGAGGCTATAGATATGTATGTACTTTTAACTGCAATTTTTTCAGGAACTTCTGAACAGATTGACTCCAGATATGCAAAAGGCACATCCCTGACCTGAGGACTACCTCTTTACCAAATTTCAGGGTAGGAGCGGAGCGAGGCGCCCCACCTATTTTGAAAATTTCGCGAGGATTCATCAATCGGCGCCAAAGTTATTCCAAATAGAATGTTGCGGATTTCCTATGGAAACACGGTCCTAACTATAACTATCTACTGGCGACCGCCAGTGGATAATAGACGAATCCGCAGCGTCTCTGCCTTGATAGCCACACACGGACCTCAATCTTTAGTGCAAAATGTATGTTTTTATTTTCATAGATGCCTCCGCCATTACGCGTTTCAACTCATCCGAGTCTTGATTCACTGAAAAAACCATAGGTTTCAGGCTCATTATAGTTAGGAATTAGCATTTACAAAACCTTAAAAATTCACTGAAAAAACCATAGGTTTCAGGGGTGTTATAGTTAGCTGGACTTTTCACTCGTACAAAACCATTGAAATTCCCCCGTTATAGTTAGTTCAGCTAACTATAACTCACGCGCCCGCAATGCACTGCTGATGACGTCACATATTACATCACTCATGACATGGTCAGTGACATCACTCATGACATCACTGATGACATCTCAAATGACATCTCTGATGACATCATCCAGTGAATGTGTGTTTTTCTGAAAATTACATATGTTTTATATATGTATATCTCAAGGTCGATGGAAGAATAAATGGGTATATAAGTGTCTAAATGGATGATTTGTTTTTGAAAAATTTATTGTATAACTGACTGATTAAGTGTATGTTAGTGAATACATGGCTTAGTCAGTAATGTTTAAATATGTAAATATCTGTATCAGTCTCTCACTTTGTGTATAAGTGGCTGCATGGGTTGGTGAGTAGCTACATGAGTGTCTCTATATAGGTTATTAGTTGGTTTTTTGAGTATCAGTATGAGTGTCTGAGTGTCTGTATGGTTCGGTGGGGGGTATTACGTAGTGCATAGGTGCATGAATGAGTGACTCACTGTTTGTATGTGTTGAAGACAGCATGTGTGCAGGACTATATGGGTGGATGAGTGTGTGCATGGGTGTGTTAGTGAGTGAATGGCTGTCTCAATAGTGTCTTTATGAGTAACTACATATGTTTTAAACTAGTATATATGACTATTGGTGTATATAAGTGAGTATATGTGAGAGTGAGAGATTGAAAGAGTAGTTCCTGTATGAATAAGTATGTGTTTCTATAAGTGATTGTTTAAAAGATTAAGTATGTGTAAGTTTCTGTAGAAGTAAGTGTGGTGGTGTGTGTATAACTGTATATGCAAGTAAATGAATGTTTGATTCTTTATTAGCATGAGTGACTATGTGTGTGAGTAACTCTATGGATGAGTGGTGTTGTGTAACAGGATGTATAGGTGTATGAGTACATATGATGAGTGAGTACATATATGAGTGACTGTATAGTGACTGTTGGTGAATGAGTGGATATGAATGTGGATCTTAGAATTACTGAATAGGTTGTTGTAACTGGTATTGGTATGACCATTGTTTTGAAAATTTTGGTTTCAATTTTTGAATGTGTGTATCAAAGGTTATATTAGGGAGAGAGGAGGTCTGCCACTCTATCACAAGGATGATGCTGTGTTACACCCACCAGTGCCCGCCGAGTGCCACACACCTCTGTGTTGTATTCCACCAGCTAGAGCGTATGCTATGACACTCTCTTGCCCATGTGCACTGTAACACCACCTAGTGAATATGTCATGCCACACTTGCCTTCGCACGGGTTATATTGCCCCATCTAACGTGCCTTCCTCGATGCCTATGTTATAACGCACAGCGCTATGCCATACATATTACAATCTGGGATCAATATCTTTGTCACAGTGCATATGCAACGTTACACTCACCAGCACATATTTTATATTACAACTTTAGAGACTAGTTAGGTTACACAACACTGTCCTGTGCATATTACATTCCAAGGCGCATATTGAATAGCACGTTCTTGTGCCTGTGCCATCTCGTGCTTTCCAATGAATCTGTCATTGCGTACAATATATTGCATATTATATTTCACGCCCTGGTTCATCTTATATCACACTTTTTGGTGCATAGTTTATACCATATACTATATCTAGTTTTCATTTTCAATCGTGCTCTAAGGACAATGTTCTATATAACACTGCGTCCACCTACCCTTTTCACGGGCATTACATTTTGCGATGGGGGGTGGAGGGTCAGGGGGTGTTTCTGCCAAGTGAGCCCAGAGTCACAGTCACAAACGTCCTCTTCTTCCTGAATAAAAGTGAGATTATGCTGCATACTTGTTCATATTTTAAGTAGTTCACACAGACACACATTTTATAAATAAGTTCCTAATACCCACCTTCTCTGAACAGTTAGCTTGCTGCCCCATCCACCTCCTCCCTATCCTCTGTTGTCTGAGTTCATGGACTAGCCTCCTCCCTCCTGCCATGCATGGTCTGATGTGCTGCCACTGCCCTCCATTTAGCATGATGACCCAGTCCACTCTTCCTGCCCTCCATTGCCCAATTCTATGGCCCATCATTGACCACCTGCTTAGCCTCTGCACTTAGCTTGCTGCCCCTTTTCTCCTTCCCCCTGCCCTCCAATGTCTTTGTGCATGCCCCTGCTCCATCCTTTTTGCCCACCATGTTCCATGGACCTGCCACTCCTATCTACTCTGAGTGTTCTGTTGAGCTGCCACTCCCCTTCCACCTGCCCTAGCATTGTCAGATGACTGTAACCTGTCCCTGCCACCTCCACCCTGCCTGTCCACATGCCATGCCCCTATCCCATTCCTCCTGTCCCCCATGGTCCATATTACTGCCACACCCTTCTGCCATCCCTGGTCTGTTGTGCTGCAACTGCTCCTCCTGCCTGCCCCACGTGGTCTGTTGTGAGGCCCCTTCCCCTGAACTTTCATTTCTGTGCCCAGGTCCTGACCCTCCCTTCTATCCTCCATGGTCCTTTGTGCATGCCCCTGCACCCTCCTTCTTGCCCATCATAGCCATTGTGCTGCCACTAACCCTCCCGCTTGCCATGCATGGTCTTCTGTGCTGCCATGGCCCCTCCCACCTTCCCTGTGTGGTCAGCTAGCTGCCCCTGACCCCCTCCCACCTTCCCTCCATGGTCTGTGTGTATGCCATCGTAGTCTCATTGTTGCTCTCCATGGTGTGTCTTGTTTCTAGTGCCCATCCTGCCTGACATCCATGGTCATCTTGCTGCTCCTGCCCTGCCCCCTTGCCCCCAGCCCTCTGTTTCCATGTGCAGACCCCTTTTCCATCCCTCCTGGCTTGTCTGTTCCATTGTAATGCCCCTGATCCATCCCTCCTGCCCTTTATGGACTGTTATGCTGCAGGTTTCTCTCCTGTCTGTCCATTATGGTCAGCTAGCTACCATTGCATCTTTCCCCTCTGTTCACTGTTGTCCATGTGCCTGGTCCTGTCCCCTCCCTATTACTTCCTATGGATTGTTGTGCTGCACTCCGGTCCCGCATGCCCTGTGTGGTGTAATGTGCTGTTGCAAATAGGCCTGGGCAAAAATTTCGTTCCGTTCGCGGAAATTGCGATAATTTGACATTTTTGCGTTAAGCGGAGAGCGCGAAAATGTCAAAAATTCCGGTTTCCGCAGCTTGGCGATAATTTGTTTCTTGCTCGCGCTGTAAAATAATACATTCTCGCGCGCGCGCGATCGCCTTACCTGAATCCCTGCGTTCGCCGACAAGTTTTCTTGATCCGGTCGCGTTCTCCATGAGATGTTGTATTGTTTTTAGCCATTTGCGCTGTCTCGCGACAGTTCGCGCCCGCAGTGACGTCATGCGTCGCGCGATCACGTCTTTCTTCTCGCGATCATGCACCGCGAGAACAACTCAAAACAAGATGGCCGCGCCCGCAAGCAACCACATGGGTAAGTTGGCGACCCGCAACCATGCAGAAAATCTCGCGAACATGCCGGAAAAAAACTTCCGCATCTTCGCGATATTTCTGCTTGTTTGCGATAATTTTAAACATTCTCGCGATAATTTGCGAAGGTTAATTCCGCAAATTCCGGCCTGCCCTGTAGGGTCAGTTTGGTGCACCTCTCCATGTCCCTCCTGTCCTCTGTTATCCGAGTCCATGTCCCTACCCCAATTCCTCCTGCCTACCATGATCCAATGTACCATACTTACGAACATTTTGAACTTGGTAAGAGGGAGATTTTGAAAAAAACTGGGGTATTGATTTTCCCCTTTGCGTTACATTGAAAAAGAGGAGATTGTAGACAGGAGACAGATCAAATAAAGCCCATTTGAGCCTTAAAACATTGGACATTTCCTGGCTGAAATGAGTCTGTTGGCATGTTTGGTTGTACTACCACTGCCTCTTCCTTCTGCCCACAATGGTCTATTATATTGCCACAGCCTCTCTTGCCAGAACTGTATTGTTGGTTTGTTGCCCCTGGCCCCCTTTCCACTGCCCTACATAGTCTGTTGTGCTGCCACTGCCCTTCCTGCCTGCCCAGTGTGGTCAAATTGTTGCCTCTGCACTCTCCTACCTGCCTTCAATTTTCAGAGTCCGTGCCCCTGGCCTCTGCCTCTCAACAGTATCCCAAAGAACAACTAGATTGCTAACATTCTATATTTATTACAAAAGTGTGGAACGCCTGACGTCATCTTGATGTAATCAAAACTGTAATACCTAGAGTATTTCCTTTAGAAATTACATATATGAGAGGGTCTTATTTGCATCAAAATTATGGTTAGTGCTCTAAAAAACTAAAATGAGGACATATTTTCTGAGTTTTCAAATAGCGACAAAGAACTTTTAAATTATTTGTAATCTTTATGTTTTTTTATCCAGTTGACCACTTGATTAAATGTTGCACCTAGGGGAGAGGATGTGGTGTTACTTCCAGAGCTGCAGACTTTGCAACTGGGGAACCAGGTGGGAGTTTCTGCTTCAGCTCGACATTCTGTGATTCTGGTCAAATCACTTAATCTCCCCATGTCTACAACCAAAATGAATTTTGTCCCAAGATGGCTGCCAACACTTCTTGGATGAAGTACTGACAGCCAATCAGATTTCACGATGAGAAGTGTTGTTAGGCTCCGCCCAGATATATCTATCTTTTTAACTCTAATTTTCTCAGGAGCTACTGAACGGATTTACACCATTTAAGCAAAAGGCACGAGTCTGAACTGAGGACTACCTCTTTGCCAAATTTGGTGTAATTCCGTTCAGCAGTTCGGGCTGTAGCTGCGTCAACAGGTCCTATGGGAAAATGCATGGGGAAAAAGTGTTTTGGGACCCCCCTTTTTTCTCAGCCCCCGGTTGATGAATCACCATGAAATTTTCAGGATTGGAGCGGACCGGAGTTGGCCAAAAGTTTGGAAAATGTTGTGAAGATTCGTCAATCGGCGCCAACGTTATTCCAAATAGAATGTTGCGGATGTCCTATGGAAAATAGGTCCTAACTATAACTACCTACTGGCGACTGCCAGTAGGTAATACATATATATACATAAATATATGTGTATAATTATATAGGTGTATGTATAATATTTATATATGTGTGTGTGTGTGCATAAAAAGAAGCAGAGAACTCCGGGTAGTCCCTAATTTTAGGTGGAGAGCAGCTTCTGTGTAGAGCACTCTACAATACCAGCGACACCCTAAATTTGTTCTCCTCAAATTGATGCTTTTCTATAAAAGTTTTAAAGCACAGGATTAGCAGAGTGCCATCCATGCCAAGATAGATTGGGACAAAGGGTCAGATTTAGGAAGACAATTTGCGATCGCAAATGCTGAATTTCGCAGAATTTCAGCGTTTGCGTTCGCAAATTAGTAAGTGTGCAATGTAGCACACAAAAAACCCCTCACAAAATAAGGAATCTCAAAATTTGAGATTCCCTATTTTGCGATTGCATTTAAGGAATCGCAAATTGCGATTCCTTAAATGCAATGTAAGAAGCACAAAAGAAAGTGCGAATTGTCCTTAAGTAATCGCAAATTTGCACACATTCATGCCCTTATGGCGTGTGTGCGGCACATGTGCACACATGAACATTTCAGGGGTGCAACAGGGTTTCCCTCTGGAACCGTGCGCAATTCCCATTCATTCCAATAGGCCTCTTGGCCCAAAGGAATGAATGGGAAGGTATTCCTTGATTGCGAATCATATTTTGCAATTCACAATTAAGAAATATTAAGGAATCGCAAAAAATATTGCGATTCCTACCTACATGACATTTTGCGAGTACTTAGTAGGGATCCCCTAAAATTCGCTACTAAGGACTCGCAAAAGTGCTTTTACCTACATCTGGCCCAAAGTCTTTTGCCATTTTACACCAAAGGCTGTAAGCGTAGGATTACCACAGTGCTACCCATGCTGAGCTATAAAATGACAAAAGCCTTTTACCATTCCAGGCACAGTATTACAGCTTTGGATTGGTAAAATACCATCCAAACCAACCTGAAATGAATAAAAGCAACCCCTGACATCACCATAATTATAGCTCTTCAGAGAGGTTTAGCTTTGTTCAGAGGCAAGAGAACACTCAGTACAAGTCAAAACAATACCCTTTCAGGCATGGAGTGCTGATTAAATTATGCAAAAAAAAGCAGAGAACTCTGGGTAGTTTCCAAGTTAAGTTGGAGACCACCTCCTGTGTAGAGAACCCTACAACACCAGTGACACTCTAAATTTGCTCGCCTCAAATGTCTGCTTTTCTATCAAAGTTTTTAAGCATTGGATTAGCAAAGCGCCATTCATGCCGAGATAGAAAGGGATAAAGTCTTTTGCCATTCCTACAGCAACTGCTAGGCTTAAGGATTTTGCTGTAGACTTGCACTTTCCTCTCTAAAATCCTGTAATATCTCCCTTACTTTTTTTAAAATCACATTTGGGGGTGGCTGTGTTCTGTTACATTGATTACAGCATTATATGTTGTAGTGGCGTCCTTTAGCATGCATTATAATAATATTTCATAAATATCCAATTTATATTTTCCATTGATTGACTATTTTGGTTGAAGATGCAGCCCATGTGACTTGGGACCCGATAACATTCATTTCCGATACTTTTGAATATTGTTTTATATATAAATATCTCTGTTTAATGCTTATTGTAAATATTTTTTTAACAGAAAATGTAGTTATCTTTATGTTTGTAAATAATATTGTCATTAACCTGCTGCTACTGTTATAGCCAATATTGGGTGAGGTGATATTTTTGACAAAATAGAGGAGAGGAGTTTGCCTAACGGCTAGGACGGTCGACCTCGAATCTGGGGAACTGGGTTCGACTCTCGGCAGCGACGCTGAACATCCTGTGATTCTGGGCAAATCACTTAATTTCCCCGTGCCTAACAAAAATTAATGTGTTCTCATGTAACGCAACTGGTGCTATGTAAAGTGCTCTAATACCCGATACCGGGTCGAGTTCGCGCTATATAAAACTCTGTTAAAAAAAATCAATAAAAAGAAAAATCATATATTTATTATATTGTTAACAATATTTTTGCTTTTAGTATTTTGTTTACCATACAAGTAAAACTGTATATTTTTCATAACAATACATGTGTTCTCGATATTTGTGGTTTTATTTGTTAAGGCAATATTTTTGTTAACAATATTCATTTTCCGATGTTTTTGTGTATCAATATTGCGTGCAGTGATATTATGTCAGTGACTCACAAGATAGAAGGACACGTTGGGGCCGATTCCAATCCTGGAAAAAGGCTGTACGAATCGTTGTACGGAGGAAATAGTAGGAAATACTTCAGTTATTTATTTTGGTTCCATCAAGAAGGCATTCAGATGTGTCACACATTTGCCATAAATTCTGAATGTTAGCACTCTAGTTGCTTATTAGGTCACTGTAGTAAAGCTACTGCTCACCAGGGAAGCCTGCTGCTGGTATTGAAAGTGCATGTTTCAGTCTGCATGTCAGAATTTTTTAATGAAATAGAAGCGGATTTGAGAAGTCACTCAAATGCGCCCTAATTTTTCTTTCTGCAGCACTAATCATACTTTCTATGGCAAAATGAACCCCCTCATTTTGTTCCTTTTTAAATTAAATGTTTTAAGAGTTACCACTTTATTCCAATCAAGATGGCTTCAGGTGTGCAATACGTTTTTCATAAGTAGGACTGTTAGCGCTTTAGTTGTTCTTTAGAACACTCTGGGAAGCTGCAGTAGAATACAAAGGAATCAACTGACAGTCTCTGCCCTTGTTGGATGTACATGTTTTACTGAGAATGTCAGACTTCAATCTCACATGACTGAGAAAGATAATGTGAATTTACAGAAAATATGCTCTCAGTTTAACTTATAGATCACCTTTCAAACCTCTGTGGGAAAAGCATGAGAAAATAGTTTTCTCTCAAACATGATTCATGATATCACAGCAGAAGGCTTTTTCACATGGTAAAATCACTTTAGAACACACCACAATTCCTAAAATGAGTATGGTACCATCAACAAATGATTTATAATGTAACTAAAGTCTTAAAACCTTCTATTAACTGCAATGCTTTTTAATGAGGTGCTATCATGTATATTGGTCCCAAGATGGCTGCCAACACTTCTTGGATGAAGTACTGACAGCCAATCAGATCTCATGATGAGATGTGTGGTTAGGCTCCGCCCAGACATATCTATCTTTTTAACTCTAATTTTCTCAGGAGCTACTGAACGGATTTACACCATTTAAGCAAAAGGCATGAATCTGAACTGAGGACTACCTCTTTGCCAAACTTGGTGTAATTCCATTCAGCAGTTTGGGCTGTAGCTGCGTCAGCAGGTCCTATGGGAAAATGCATGGGGAAAATGTGTTTTGGGACCACCCTTTATTCACAGCCCCCGCTTCACGAATCACCGTGAAATTTTCAGGATTGGAGCGGAACGGAGCTGGCCAAAAGTTTGGAAAGGTTAGACGTCAGTCAACATTCCAATTGGTCGAAATCAGGAAGTGACGGATGCCATTTTGTGTGTGACAGTGAAAAAGAAAGGTGGAGAACGTGAAAAGGGGGCAGGGTATAGAGTTCCTGACCCCCTAGCCTTTGTCAGGGGGTCCCTGAAGGACCCCGAAGGGTGAAAAAAACATTTTATTTTTTTTCAAAAAATCGAAGGTGGGGGGTGCGCACGGTGCGCGCACCCCCAGCCGCCATTTTGAATTTTAGAGGCAGAAGAGAGCTAAAAACACAAGTGGAGAACGTGAAAAGGGGGCAGGGTAGAGAGTTCCTGACCCCCTAGCCTTTGTCAGGGGGTCCCTGAAGGACCCCGAAGGGTGAAAAAAACATTTTATTTTTTTTCAAAAATCGCGGGGTGTGCGCACGGTGCGCGCACCCCCCAGCCGCCATTTTGAGTTTTAGAGGCAGAAGAGAGCTAAAAACACAAGTGGAGAACGTAAAAAGGTGGCAGGGTAGAGAGTCCCTGACCCCTTAGGCCTTCTCAGGGGGACCATGAAAGACCCCTAAGGTCCCAAAAATTTTTTATTAATATTGCGCGGTGCGTGCACGGTGCTCGCACGTATGCACGCACGGTGCATGCACACATCAGAAATGAATTACTTTTAACCCGATTTCTAAAACATGAAAAGGAGGCAGGGAAGACACTCCCTGATCCACTAGACCTTCTCAGGGGGTCCCTAAAGGACCTCGTAAATAAAAAAAAATATATTGTTTAATAAAAAAAATTGCCGGTGCGCACATCGTGCGCGCACCATGAAAAACCCTTAAAAAAAAAAACATTTTAAACTGTTTATAAGTTTATAGAAGATATTAACTATGCTGTTCAACTTTATCCAAATAAAAAAAAAAAGAGCTGAGCCATTCCATATTACAGGATACAGTCAATCTATAATTATATACATAGGTAGTTTATTGTAAAATAAATATATAAAAAATATAATAATACATACATAAATTAGCATTTAAAAAACCTTACAAATTCACAAAAAAAAAACATAGGTTTCACACACGTTATAGTTAGGAATTAGCATTTAAAAAACCTTGCAAATTCACTGAAAAAACCATAGGTTTCACACACGTTATAGTTAGGAATTAGCATTTAAAAAACCTTGCAAATTCACTGAAAAAACCATAGGTTTCACACACGTTATAGTTAGGAATTAGCATTTAAAAATCCTTGCAAATTCACGGAAAAAAACCATAGGTTTCACACATGTTATAGTTAGCTGGACATTTCACTCATACAAAACCATTGAAATTCCCCCATTGTAGTTAGTTCAGCTAACAATAACTCGCGCGACCGCAATCCCCTGCTGATGACGTCACATATTACATCACTCATGACATGGTCAGTGACATCACTCATGACATCACTGATGACTTCTCAAATGCCGATCTCGATGGAGATCTGAAGAATGACCATCCCATTATTCCTGTCTTATATTTATTGCCCAAATTGCATAAGGACCCCATCAATCCTCCGGGTCGCCTGATTGTGTCATCCAGGGGTAGTGTTTCTGAAAACATTTCTAAGTATGTTGACCATTTCCTCAGGGACTTTGTTACTCAATTGCCAAGTTATGTGAGAGACACCAAGGACTTTTTAAACAAATTACAAAAGTTAAGGTGGGAGGAAGGTTTCCTGTTCATTACTCTTGATGTACCATCCCTCTACACCATCATTGACCACCAACATGGATTGGAAGCATGTAAACATTTCCTAAGAAACAGACACATTCGCTTCAGAGATCATACCAAGATGATATTAGACATGATCGAGTTCTGTCTCAGTAATAACATCTTTCTGTTCAATGGTGTGCTGTATAGACAAACCATCGGTACCGCGATGGGTTCTTGCTTCTCTCCCAGCTTTGCGAATCTCTTCATGGGGCGCTGGGAGGAAGAACTGTTTGCGAATCCTGAATCGGCCAGACACCTTGAACATGTGACGACTTGGATGCGCTATATCGATGATCTTTTCATCATATGGAAGGGTACCGAGTCTGAAGCTAACCAATTCATTGAACATCTCAACAACAATACTTGCAATATTGTCCTTACCAGCAACATCAGTGGCACCATGGCTGAATATCTTGATGTCAGGCTTGACATCAAAGATAATTCCATCTGTTCTGTTCTTTTCAGAAAATCCACCACAGGCAACAGTATTCTTCATGCCCTCAGCAGTCATCCAGATACTCTCAAATGGAGCATTGCGTTTGGAGAATTGCTGAGGGCTAAGAGAAACTGCAATACTGAAGAAGCTTACCAACTAGAGAGCGTTTGTATGTTAGATCGCTTTAAGGCCAGGGGATATCCCAATTGGGTATTACGCAGAGCGAAAGACAGGGCGGATGGGATCAGTAGAGTCTCTACCATCCAGGACAAACCTCTTGCTGACAATGAAGAATCCATGAATGATACCAGGCTGATCATGACATATAATTCTGATTCCAACAACATATGTAAAATATTGACCAAGAATTGGGAGATTCTCAAATGTGACAACATCATTGGGGAAAGCATTCCCACTAGACCGAGCATCACCTACAGGAAAGGGAGGAACATCAGGGACCTATTGGTGCAGAGTGACATTACCATCTACCCTAAAAGACAGGAACATGGCCTACAAGGATTTTTTCCTTGTGGCCTTTGCAAGGCGTGCAAGAACAGCACTTTTTGCAAGAGGGTTGATACAATGGTATCAACACGGAAATCAATCAATTCCTGACCTGTAGTTCAATGTGTGTCATCTATGTGATTGAATGCCCGTGTAAGCTGTGGTACATTGGCAGTACCACCAACATGGCCAAAAAACGCATTTTAGAACATTACCGGGCCATCATACACAAAGATGACAAATACCCTGTTGCACGGCACTTTAGGGATAGACACTTTTCAAACTCTTCTCTACTTAAATTCTTCATTTTGGAGCAAATTTTTGGCAACCCCAGGGGTGGCAATCGAGTTCTCAAACTCAGACAAAAGGAGTCTAAATACATTGTCAATTTCCAAACTAAGTACCCTGGGGGGCTTAACAAGGATAAAGAACTGGCAATTCATCTTAGAGAATAACCATGGAGGCTGCCGTACATTCCTTGGGGATAGGCTGGTCTCTTTGTGTGACTTGTTTATATGTGATGTTTACTAACTAGTTTTTATCACATATGTATCCCTTTAATGCACAACATTTATACAGTTGCTTACTATGCTCCCTCTCATCTTAATCACTTCCAGTTGCAACTGTGCATTGAGAAAACAACATTTCATTAGATTATACTAGTTGGAAATGTGTTTTGACATATGTATATGTATTTACATGAAATACTTTTCTTAACAATTTTTTCTTAATTTTTCTTATTAATAATCTTTTCTGAATTTTTTCTGAATCTTGTCGCACACTGTTTTTCTCAACTATTTTTATGTTTATTCATTTCTTTCAGAAGGAAAGGAAGGGGCCCAAGCAACCGGCACTCACCCCTCACGGGCAACCTACCCTTTTCCCCTTATCATCACTCTCATGGGCGATTGAAGGATACTGTTTGTGATTCGACAGGGACTTGTTGACAATAGGGTGGTAAGGACACTGGTCCTCTTTATTCTTGTGAACTATTGCTCTTTATTAAGGCTAAGTACACATTGGTACCCTTATCCTCTTGAACACTGTTCTCTTGGAAACATGACTATTGTGTCCTTTTATATATGTGCACACTACAATGGTCCTAAACGTAACCAGCACTTGTTATGTACGTTCTTTCCTTCAAGCTGAGATGTACTTATGTTGTACTTCCTTCTTTCTTTGCAACTTATATTCACTAGCCGTAGATTAATGTGATTATTTTTGACTCAGCTGTTTATCTGGTTTGGTAATTTACCATGTCATTAATTTCATGGATGAATTTTATCCACGCAGTCTTTATGACAGATATCTTGTGTGCATCAGACATCACGATATGAGGGATTTGCATATGTACTTTACGAGTATGCTAGGTTTCAATGTGTTGCACTCAGATTCAACATGTCCGCCGTACGTATGAAATGTATATGATATGTGATATCCTATCAGGTCAACATTACTGTGAAGGATTCTATTTTGACACAAATGTTGTATATATTTTGGATCATTAAGTTTTGAGGGACATGCACTTATACATTACAATTATGTTGAGTCTCGAGGTATTTTACACTGTTCCAACATGTCCGCAATACGTAGGACACCTGGATGTGAGTTTTCTGTTGTCCCTTGTCGGTTTTCAAAATTAACTTTATCAATCACCCGGCGTGTATGCACAAGGTATTACGTGAACAAGGCTTCGCTGGGAGCTGAAACGCATCGTATTAAACACCTCTTGTTGAATCTTTGCTGTGGAGTGCTGTGTTACTGAGAGCGCATTTACTGGTTACAATATTTGGATAGTACAGCCGGCGTATGCACCACGTCCCTCGGGTCCCATGCGGTCGGAAGGAGCAAGAATATATATATATATATATGTATATATATATATATATGTATATTACCTACTGGCGGTCGCCAGTAGGTAGTTATAGTTAGGACCACGTTTCCATAGGAAATCCGCAACATTCTATTTTGAATAACTTTGGCGCCGGTCGACGAATCCAAGCGAATTTTTCAAAATAGGTGGGGTGCTACGCTCCGCTCCTTCCCTGAAAGTCTCGGGGGGATTCGTCAAGCGGGGGCTGAGATAAAAGGGGGGTCCCAAAACGCGTTTTTCCCATGCATTTTTCCATAGGACCTTTAGACAGGGCTACAGCCCGAACGGCTGAACAGAATTACTAGAAATTTGGCAGAGAGGTAGTCCTCAGGTCAAGGAAGTGCCTTTTGTAGGTTTGGTGTAAATCTGTTCAGTAGATTCTGAGAAAATAGCCTTTAAATCAATATATATATCTGAGCCAGCTTACGGTGCGCTTACGGTACGCTTACCGTACGCGTACGGTGGCGTGCGCGAGCGCGATTCTGATTGGCTCTTAGATCTTAGTAAACATTCGAATCGGTCGAAACCAGGAAGCGGCGGCCGCCATTTCGTGTGTTTCACTCAGAAAAAAAAGAGTGATAACAAGAAAAGGGGGCAAGGAGGAGAGTTACAGACCCCCTAACATTTGTAAGGGGGTCAAAGAAGGACAGAAAAGTACAAAGAAAACATTTATTGATTTTAAAAAAAATCACAGGGTACGCGTACGGTAAGCGTACGGTAAAAAAAAAAAAAAAAAAAGAAATGAAAATCAGATTTAAGTGTTTAGATATTAGGGGGCTCTAAAAAGAGCCGTTGTGTTTATGAAGTGATTTTTTTCTGGTACCTACAAGTAAGTACCGATGCAGAGTCTAAGGTTCAAGAGGAAGACTCTGTTCCCTTCATCATTGAAGTGCACACCATCTCCTCTATAAATGTCTTGCATGTCATAACGCAAGTTGTTGTGGTAAATGGAACCCATACCATAGTCACGGAGGAAAGCAGAAACAGATTTGTTGACGTGCTTTCTTGCTGTGTCAATCTGCGGACAGAAATGATTGGACCAGTTCCATTTTTGCCTTTGGCATATGTTAGAAAACACAAAGGCAGTTTTAGGGAAAAGTGAAAACAGTTGTGCAAAGGTGTCCTTCATAAGCATTTCCAGACCTACCCCAGTCAAAGTGCCTAGGTCATTGCCACCACAGTGCACTCTTATGAGGTCAGGGTGTTGGATGTGCATGAAGGATTTCACCAATGGCATCAATTGGTGCCACTTTAACCCTCTCTGACCAATCCATTTAATGTCTACATTTGGCAAAGCAAGGTCTCTCACCATACCTGTTTTCTCTGCAAACTTTTCACTCCAGAAGACATAGCTGTGCCCTACAATCCACACTGTGAACATCTTCAAAGGAGAACTGGATGCACTCAGGAGGTGTAATTCAGTAGAATGGCAATATGAAAAGAAAGACAGTTTGGAAATGGAGGCATACATATTTTATTCATAAAAAAAAGAACTGATTGGCTGTTTCATACCATTCTAGAATAAAAACTAGGCTGTATGTGTAAATTAATAGAAGCATGTTTTGTATTGGTACAGAAAAATGTGTTACCAAAGAACAGTACTATGGATTTGCTGTTAGGTTTGAAAAGTCAAGCACTCTTGCTCTGTGGAATTGAAACATTGTTTGGCGAACTTCTGACCTGACTCCACACAGCAGTGTTCCATGAGCTGTTGCTATGGTAGCAGGCAGAAGTCAAGTTGGGGGAAGGGTACTAGGCAGAAGTCAAGTTGGGGGAAGGGTACTTTTGGAAAAGGGTTGGTTTTCAACCAATAGAAATGTGTGATTACATTTGAAAAAAAGGGGGAAGCACTGATATTTGAAATTAACATGTATATGTGTGGAAAAAGAGAGGGAAAGTTTGCCATTATCTGGTTCTGCTGAGAGGAGAGAGGTGTACAGAACAGAGATCCTGGCTCTGATAATCTGCTGTTTGAGTGCCAAATTTCTTTCACAACTAACTAATTTTAAAGGTGAGTTTAGAGTTTGAGAGGGGATGTATATGGTAAATTAAGAAATGAATAATAGAAATGCAATTCTTTTTGTTGAAGTTGTGTTTATTATTTTCTGTTTTGGGAGAAATTTAAATGTGAGGAACAAGTAAAATAATATGGACTATGTTTTCACAATAAATTAAGGTGTACTGGTATAATAAAAGAATAGTTTAAGGGTTTGAGGTTGGACTCAGTAATGCAAATACATTCAGCATCACTAAGGCTGGTTGCCCTTGCTGGAGTGTAGGCAGACACCCAGGTTACAAATGATGCTGGTCTGAAAAAGCAGTTTGGACATGTGCTTTTTAAAAAATCTGAAAAGTGGATTCATAATGTGTCATTCTGTAAAAGTGTTTATCACTTGCCAAAAAAAATAGCAGTAAGTGTGCTTTCAAATTAGCAAAGAAATTTCGTTTTGTGACTAATGTGAAAACATGACTCTGTGTGCAAATAGGAATTACAGGCAGAGATTTATTGCGTATTGCTCTGGTGATTTCACAGTTGCATTAGATGGAAAGGGGGAGCCATTTTTTGGTGCAGAAGCAGACTCTTAGCACACAGGTAGCTGCTTACCATGTGGAATCATGCACAGTATTCACAAGCGAGTGGGGTTTGAGGTTTCAGTCAGTAATGCAAATACATTCAGCATCACTAAGGCTGGTTGCCCTTGCTGGAGTGTAGGCAGACACCCAGGTTACAAATGATGCTGGTCTGAAAAAGCAGTTTGGACATGTGCTTTTTAAAAAATCTGAAAAGTGGATTCATAATGTGTCAGTCTGTAAAAGTGTTTATTACTTGCCAAAAAAAAGAGCAGTAAGTGTGCTTTCAAATTGGCAAAGAAATTTCGTTTTGTGACTAATGTGAAAACATGACTCTGTGTGCATATAGGAATTACAGGCAGAGATTTATTGCGTATTGCTCTGGTGATTTCACAGTTGCATTAGATGGAAAGGGGGAGCCATTTTTTGGTGCAGAAGCAGACTCTTAGCACACAGGTAGCTGCTTACCATGTGGAATCATGCACAGTATTCACAAGCGAGTGGGGTTTGAGGTTTCAGTCAGTAATGCAAACACATTCAGCATCACTAAGGCTGGTTGCCCTTGCTGGAGTGTAGGCAGACACCCAGGTTACAAATGATGCTGGTCTGAAAAAGCAGTTTGGACATGTGCTTTTTAAAAAATCTGAAAAGTGGATTCATAATGTGTCAGTCTGTAAAAGTGTTTATTACTTGCCAAAAAAAAGAGTAGTAAGTGTGCTTTCAAATTGGCAAAGACATTTCGTTTTGTGACTAATGTGAAAACATGACTCTGTGTGCAAATAGGAATTACAGGCAGAGATTTATTGCGTATTGCTCTGGTGATTTCACAGTTGCATTAGAAGGAAAGGGGGAGCCTTTTTTTGGTGCAGAAGCTGACTCTTAGCACACAGCCAGCTACTTACCATGTGGAATCATGCACAGTATTCACAAGCGAGTGGGGTTTGAGGTTTCAGTCAGTAATGCAAATACATTCAGCATCACTAAGGCTGGTTGCCCTTGCTGGAGTGTAGGCAGACACCCAGGTTACAAATGGTGCTGGTCTGTAAAAGCAGTTTGGACATGTGCTTTTTAAAAAATCTGAAAAGTGGATTCATAATGTGTCAGTCTGTAAAAGTGTTTTTCACTTGCCAAAAAAAAGAGCAGTAAGTGTGCTTTCAAATTGGCAAAGAAATTTCGTTTTGTGACTAATGTGAAAACATGACTCTGTGTGCAAATAGGAATTACAGGCAGAGATTTATTGCGTATTGCTCTGGTGATTTCACAGTTGCATTAGATGGAAAGGGGGAGCCATTTTTGGTGCAGAAGCAGACTCTTAGCACACAGGTAGCTGCTTACCATGTGGAATCATGCACAGTATTCAGAAGCGAGTGGGGTTTGAGGTTTCAGTCAGTAATGCAAATACATTCAGCATCACTAAGGCTGGTTGCCCTTGCTGGAGTGTAGGCAGACACCCAGGTTACAAATGATGCTGGTCTGAAAAAGCAGTTTGGACATGTGCTTTTTAAAAAATCTGAAAAGTGGATTCATAATGTGTCAGTCTGTAAAAGTGTTTATCACTTGCCAAAAAAAAGAGCAGTAAGTGTGCTTTCAAATTGGCAAAGAAATTTCGTTTTGTGACTAATGTGAAAACATGACTCTGTGTGCAAATAGGAATTACAGGCAGAGATTTATTGCGTATTGCTCTGGTGATTTCACAGTTGCATTAGATGGAAAGGGGGAGCCATTTTTTGGTGCAGAAGCAGACTCTTAGCACACAGCCAGCTACTTACCATGTGGAATCATGCACAGTATTCACAAGCGAGTGGGGTTTGAGGTTTCAGTCAGTAATGCAAATACATTCAGCATCACTAAGGCTGGTTGCCCTTGCTGGAGTGTAGGCAGACACCCAGGTTACAAATGGTGCTGCTCTGTAAAAGCAGTTTGGACATGTGCTTTTTAAAAAATCTGAAAAGTGGATTCATAATGTGTCAGTCTGTAAAAGTGTTTATCACTTGCCAAAAAAAAGAGCAGTAAGTGTGCTTTCAAATTGGCAAAGAAATTTTGTTTTGTGACTAATGTGAAAACATGACTCTGTGTCCAAATAGGAATTACAGGCAGAGATTTATTGCGTATTGCTCTGGTGATTTCACAGTTGCATTAGATGGAAAGGGGGAGCCATTTTTTGGTGCAGAAGCAGACTCTTAGCACACAGCCAGCTACTTACCATGTGGAATCATGCACAGTATTCACAAGCGAGTGGGGTTTGAGGTTTCAGTCAG
Source organism: Triturus cristatus (assembly GCF_964204655.1). Taxonomy (NCBI): domain Eukaryota; kingdom Metazoa; phylum Chordata; class Amphibia; order Caudata; family Salamandridae; genus Triturus; species Triturus cristatus. The sequence goes on along the minus strand of NC_140584.1, from coordinate 751,955,590 downwards.
TAATGCAAATACATTCAGCATCACTAAGGCTGGTTGCCCTTGCTGGAGTGTAGTCAGTCACCCAGGTTACACATGTTGCTGGTCTGAAAAAGCAGTTTGGACATGTGCTTTTTAAAAAATCTGAAAAGTGGATTCATAATGTGTCAGTCTGTAAAAGTGTTTATCACTTGCCAAAAAAAAGAGCAGTAAGTGTGCTTTCAAATTGGCAAAGAAATTTCGTTTTGTGACTAATGTGAAAACAAATGTAGTAATATATTTAAATAAAATAAAGGAATTTTTATTAGTTTTTTTCAGGTATTGCTAAAGAGCAGTGAACAAAATTTAAGATGCCTACAAAATCCAGAGAAAAAAAAGAGCACAAAAAAAACCTATATTTGAAGACAACTGGAGGACCTAAGTTAGTTGAAGATGCTCATGTTGGGAAGAAGAAAAAATCTTCTGGTAAGCAAACAAAAGATTTTCTAAGGAACATATTCAAAAAAAGGAAAAATGTACAAAATGTCTGTACTGGAAAGAATGATTTCAATCGAAAAGGACAGGAAAAAATTGAGAATTTAGTTAATGCAAATATACCTTCTGCAAGTAAAAAGATAAACTTAAACAGAAAAACAGCGTTTAAAGAGATACGTAGAAAAATGTTTCAGAGGAGAGTTATGTCCAATTTGATAAAGGATGTGAAGAAATATAAGCAAAAGGCAAAGTTTTATAAGAGAAAAAACGAAATTGAAGCCATTGCAGCAAAGGCATTAGAATTAAAAAGGAAACTATTCATTTTAATTTTGAATAGGATGCGTACATTAGACAAAATGGTTAATGTACTGAAATCACATAGCAAAAGGAAAAGAGTAGTGAACAGAATAAACTTTTGTAAAGTGTTTTTAGGAAAATGGATGCATAGTTCAAGTAGTGAACCTTTTTTTAATGAAGAGAGTTATTTTCAAAGTAATAGTTTGCTGCATGCAGTTGACACCAGAGGTCGTGCTTATGAAGTGAAAAATGGTTGCATAATGGAGAAGGAGATAATGGTTCCAAGAGATGAGGTACAAGTGATGGCGGATGAGGCTATGGGGAGACGTCCTAAAGCCCCAGTGTACACTTGGAATTGTAGTAGTATTTGCACTGTGCGTCAGGAATCTATTGATAAATTTCGTGAGTTTCTAAGAGAATATAGCAAAAAAAGTGTGAAACAGAAGATTAAGGTGCTTCAAAGTCTAGATCCATGCAGAGTGAGAGAGAATACTGGTTTGCAGGGTCATTCTCTGGCTTGTCTATCTAGAAAAGTGTGTAATAGTGTTTTCCATCATTTTAGGATGCTGGCTGTTCATCATACTGAAATGAGAAAGTTTGTGAGACGGTTGTATTTTGCTAAAAGTCCAGCAATAAAGTTAGATGAATTGAATAGGGCTCTGTTCCGTGGAACGGTATCAGATGTAGAGAAGGTTGTTGATGAAATTCAGTTTTGTTACTTTGGTCCTGAACAAAACAGTGCAGAGAAGGACACAGTAAATGAGGAAGAAGTGGAAGAAAATGTAGAACCCTCTGTAAGTAAGACATTTAATGATCACATAACAAAATTTGCAATAATCTCTAATGAAAGACCAAATATTACTTGTATTTGTTGCCGCAGAACTCATTATAGAAAACAAACCAGGTATGTTGATCTCTACAGAAAGAGTGAAAGTGAAGATAATTATAAGTGGAAGGATTTTGCCACCTATATATTTCTTGAAAATTGTTTTGAATTGGGTGAAGTTCAGCGTATTTGTAAATACTGTTACAACAAGTTAGAGGAAAATAGAATGCCGACCAGAGCTGTACATAATAATTTAGAATTGGATGCTATTCCTGCTGAACTTTCTGAATTAAATACATATGAGTCTATACTCATTCAATGTGTTCATCCGTTCCAGACCATAGTACGTATGGAGCCCAAAACTGGTAAATTACCTCCTTCAGATTTACTGAGAGGTTTAAAAGGTAGAGTGGTGTATTTGCCCTTGGATTTGAAAAAAAATATGGAAACTATTGATGCGGATACTTTGGAAACTGAACCATTAATTATTCTGGTTAATGGTGTACCTACAAAGAATAAGAAGATTTGGCAGGAGCTGGTAGATGTACGGAAAGTACAAAGAGCAAATTTGTATTTGAAAAGGAATAACAAATGGTATGAATCAATTTATATAGAAGAAGAAGAAGAAGAAGATTTACAAGAAGACACAGAAACACCAACTGGACAAATTGAAAAAGTGGACAAGTCAAAGGAAGAAGAAATTTATGAACATTTTAGCATACATCCTCTTCATTCAAAAGAAGTTATGGGAGACAATATTGATCTATTTCAGATGAAGAAAGCAAAAGGAACTCCCGTGAGTGTATGGGAGGAGAGCTTGGAAGCTCGATGTTTTCCCCAGCTGTTTCCTAAAGGAAAAGGAGGACGATACGATGAACGTCCGGAACAGATTCCAGCTTCTGAGTATCGGACTACAGGACTATATGCTGAAGATCCCAGATTTCGACAAAGTATTCCTTATTTGTTCCATCTTTTATTTGAAAGCGACTTGTCTGCACTGTCTTATGCAGTAAATCACATTTTAAAAAGTGGAGTACATTTACAAAATGTGTCTGCTAAGGATTTTATGGAGAAAGTGCAGCACCGAGATGATCATTTGGAAACACAACTGATCAATCTGATGGCTTGTCAGCGTGGGACAAATGAATATTGGTACCGACGCCATGGTGAATTAAAATGCATGTTACGGAATTTAGGAACTCCAACATGGTTCCTTACCCTAAGCTGTGCCGAGTACGCTTGGGATGATTTACTGGATTTTCTACGAGAGGCAAATTCAAACATTAAAAACATCGAATACAAGACAGCAGGAGAACTGTGCTCATTGGATCCGGTTAATGTTTGCAGATATTTCAATCATAGATTTGAGGCTATGATGTCCTTCATCTGCAATAAAAAAAATCCACCTCTAGGAGAAGTAGTGGATTTCTTTTGGAGAAAAGAGTACCAGGCAAGAGGTGCTCCTCATATTCATATGCTGTTGTGGATCAAGGATGCCCCAAAGTTTGGAACAGATACTGATGAAGCAGTGTTATCTTACATTGAAGAATATGCAACATGTGCTATACCAAAAAGCACAGAAGAGAAAAAGTTAAAGGAGCAAGTTTTACGTTTCCAAAGTCATCGGTGTGGAAAATACTGTCGACGGAAATACAAGAGCAAAGATAAATACTACACTAAATGTCGATTTGGATTTCCTAGACCTGTTCTTTCAAATGGAAGAGTTAACAGTTTTATGTCATCTGTGAGACATACTATCACAAGAAAATCACCTAAGAATACCTACAACCTTAAAAGAAAAGAAGAATCAAAAAATATAAATGACTACAACCCAGTGATTTTATCCATGTGGAACGCTAACATGGATATACAGTATGTAGCTGACAATTCCAGTGCTGTTGCTCGATATGTAACGTCTTACATTACGAAATCAGAAAAAACAGAATTGAAGGAAATGTGGGAAGAGATTTCTCACGAGAAAACTGTCAGTAAGAAGCTGTACAGTTTCAGTTTGAAGATGTTATCGCATCGAGAAATTGGATCCTACGAATGTTCAGATAGGTTATCTTCTGCAAGTCTCTACTCGAAATCAAGAAGAATAATTTGGGCAAGTTTAGGCCTTGCAGCAATGAGAAATCGGGTACTGAAATCTGTTGGAGAAATTGAATATTTGGCCGAGAATGACCCAGAAAGTACAGATATTTTGAAATCAAACATGTTGGATACATATTACCCAAAGAGAAGTCATCATCTGGAGAACATGTGTCTCTATGAAGTGCTGCAGAACTACATTTATTCACGGAAAGCCGCAGAAGACATCAACAATGGAAAATATAAAGTCATTGGTGAGGAAGGATGTTTGGTGAAGCAAACAAAAGAAAGTTTGATAAATCACCGGAAGCTGAGTTGCGACACTACTGACAAAAAGGAATTTTACTACTTGGCTCTTTTACAGCTGTTTAAACCATGGCGTACAGAGGATGAACTACTGGGAGAATTTCAAAGCTATGAAGATTCTTTTAATGCTTGCAAAGACAGCATACAATGCAGTACATTCACAACTTATCTGCAAATGTTAAATGAAGAAATTGAACAGGAAACTACAATTGCAGCAGAAATAGCTAGAGACAGTTCTCAGGACAGCCAAAGTTCAGGAACACTCAGTCAAGATCCCCTAGGACAACCAATCGTTGAAAATGAAGCATCAATAGCCATGAATGAAGTGGAAACGGCTATGAATCAAGCTCAAGGAGAATTTATAGACTTACAAAATTTGGAAAGACAACTGAACGAAGAGCAGCAACAAATTTATGAAGAGATCAGAAACAAAATTGATCACGGATTTCTACATGAAAAAAAAGATTGCTCATGCACATCATTTCATCCAATCAGGATGTATGTAAGCGGACAAGCTGGAACTGGAAAAAGTTTCCTAATAAAAGTCATCAGAAGCTACCTACAGCAAAAAACGGATTCTACTTTGTCTTGTGTGGTTACTGCTCCAACTGGGTTAGCAGCATATAACATAAAAGGAATCACTTTACATCGTTTGCTAATGTTACCAGTGGAGCATGAGAACAAAATACAATACAACAAGCTAACTGGAGAAGCATGCTTGGAAGTTTCAAGAGTATTGAAGAAGATGCAAGTTCTCATTATTGATGAGGTGAGCATGGTATCGAACTTAATGCTTGCCTTTGTGCATTTAAGAATGCAGCAAATTCTGAAGTCAGACTATGACGTGTTATTTGGAGGAAAACACGTCATAGTTTTTGGAGATCTTTTGCAACTTACTCCAGTTAAAGGACAACCAGTGTTTAATACTGTGACACATGAAGACACGAAGAAGTCATTGGGAAGCATCGGTAATACAAATATTTGGTCCTTCTTTGAGTACAAGGAACTTACAACTAATATGAGGCAAGCAAACGATGAAGAATATGGAAGTATTCTGAAAGATATCAGGATTGGACTACTCACAGAAGCTGGCAAAAAAGCATTACAGACTCGGCTGCTACATAATTTATTTCCAAAGGAAGAAATAGTTGCAGAGAAGATATACAAGAACATTGCAGAAAACAAAAGTGTCATCTGCTTAATGCCAACTCTACGTGAATGCTCAATATTCAATGAGGAGCTTTTGAAATTGGAAAAGGAAGATATCAGGAAATTGGAAGCAGTGGACAAAATTGAGGATGGAAGAATTACTGTCACATTAACAGGCACACTGAAAAATAAATTGGATTCACTAGAGAAGAAGATTTCCAAAACAGCTGGATTAGAAAAAAATCTATATGTTTGCATGAACTGTAGAGTATTTTTAAGGAGAAATTTGGATGTTGAAAAAGGTTTAGTTAATGGAGCTATGGGAAGAGTTGTGGGTTTTATTAATTATCAGAAAAAAGATGGAGTTGAATGTTTAAAAATAAAATTTGATCAGATAGAAGAAGTTAAAGATATTTGTCGTTGTACAGTTCGTTTCATGCTTGTGAAAGACTTATATGTACGTAGGAAGCAGTTTCCGTTTTCTCTAGCATATGCTGTAACTATTCACAAGTCTCAAGGATTGACTGTAGATTGTGCATTTGTGAACATTGGTTCAACTGTGTTCAAAGAAGGTATGGCATATGTTGCTTTGTCACGAGTGAAAACATTATCAGGTTTATTCATGATAGACTTTGATGATTCAAAAGTTAGTGCTGATACAAATTGTGTAAAGGAGTATAATAGATTAAGAAGAATCTATGCTCCTCATTTAGGTCAGTATCCTGTGTTGGAGAAACGTGTAGTTTCTCGTAAAAGGAGAAATGAGAATATCTGTAATGAAGATGTAGAGAGGAGGAAAAAAAAGAGGAGTGATGTAATTGCAAGCAAAAAGAATAAGGAAAATGAAGAACAGGTTGTAGGATGTTATTTTGAAAATAGCTCTGGTGTCAACTGCTACGCTAATGTAGTGCTGAATGTTGCATTTTATCTGGAAAGTTTGCAAGAGCAGATAATAGTAAATCAGGGAAAAAGATTCTGTACTGTGCTGAGTCTCCTTTTTGAAAAGCTGAGTAATGATAAAACTCAAATAGAAAGTGCTACTGAAATTAGAAAAGTTTTAGATGTATGTTCAGGACGAACACAGTTTTCTCAAAATGTACAGCAAGACGCACAGGAATTCTTGATTTATTTTCTTCAGGTACTGGAAGAAGAAGGGGTTAACATTGAAAATGTATTTGGTCTCTCTTATAAATGGGAACATAGTTGTGAAAACTGTTATAATATATGTGGCTCTAATGTTGATTCTGAAAGGTTCATTTATTTAACATTGCCAGAGAGTAAAACAGTCACTTTTGCTAAATTAGTTAAAGATGCTAATCATAGCATGGAATGCGGTGAGTGTAAATCTGACATGTTTTCAACATTAATTTTAAAGGAATACAGACAGTATGTAATTTTAATGATGCAACGATGTAAAGCTGATGGTTCAAAATTGGATACTTTAATAAAGAAGCTTACAGGACAGCAATTATCAATTTCAGGAAAAACTTTTGTAACAGTTGCAATAATTTTCCATGATGGACCTACTGTAACTTCTGGTCATTACACAGTTTATCTTAAATGTGAAAAAGGCTGGACACTGTGTAATGATTCCCAATTGATTTTTAAGCAACGTTTGCCTTTTGATTTAGCAAATTCCTATCTAATCTTCCTGAAACCTAAATTTTAGAGAGATTTGACAACATCTGAGGAAACAATTTTACCATTTTATTGGATTACCATTTGGAATTTACAAATAAAAAGATTTAACAAATTATCATTTGGCCTAATGGAAAGGTAACCAATTGTAATGTGGAATTTTTCCATTTTTTAAGGAAACTTTGGAAAACCAAAAATTTAGAAAAAATCGGTAACATCTGCACAATTTAAATTTTGGAATGTTATTGGATTGCCATTGGAAATTTTTTCAAAAAAGATTTTTAAAATTACTATTTGGCCATGCGGAAAAGTAAACAATTCTATTGTGGACTTATTTAATTATTAATTAATCTTTCGGAAACCAAAATGTTACAGAGAATCGGTGACATCTGTACAATTTAAACTTTTGTTTTTTATTGGATTACCATTGGAAATTAAACAAAAAAAGAATTTTAAAATTACTATTTGGCCTAAAGGAAATGGAACCAGATGTATTGTGGAGTTATTTGACATATATTATTGTGATTATACTTCTGAAACAAAAATATCAGACGGTATTTTAAAGAAATAAGTATTGATATTAGATGATATTTTTTTAGAATATTATGCATTTCTTTAAAGTTATGTTTATGGAAAAAGAGATTGTGGGCTTTTTTAAAAACAATCTTTGAGATTGTTAATTTTTTTTTGCCTGCTGTTAAATGATGAATACAATTGCTTTCACAATTTATAGTGAAATGCAATATTTTCTGAAAACAGCAAAAAAAAGGCAAAAATATTTTTTGAAAAATATGTAAATATGTGTACTGTATTATTAAATGTTTTATTAAATATTAATACTTTTTTCTTTTTTTTCAGATTGAGATAGAAAATTTTCGAAAACTAGAACCATTTTAAAAGCAATTAAAAATAAATTAAATGAATAAATCTTTTTTTGAGTGGGTATGGTAAGTCAATAATGTCATGGTCCCTTTTTTCCACTTCTCTACAATCACATTTGCAGTTTTTAATTGTAGTCTCTCAAGGACCTTGTAATGTGATAATTGATTTTTAGTGTTTTAAAAAAAAAAAAAAAAAAAAATTACGCGTACGGTAAAAAAAAAAAAAAAAAGTTTTAAAAAAAATATATAAAAAATAGATGAAAGGTAAGGTTGGCTCTTAAAAGAGCCGTTGTGTTCATGCAGGGACAGAGGAAAGAAAGATTGGGAATATTAGACGGTACGACAAGTGTGCTGATCTATTTTACTGTTCACTAGGGAAACACTGGTCTCCCTATAAGTAATTAGATCGTGACAAGTGGCGCACCGTACTTCAACCCTCGCAAACCGAGGGTTAATTTCCAGAGGACCAGAAAAAGGAGATGCTCCCCCCACAGATGAAGGGCTCACCTGACCTGCAGAAGAAGGACTCGGCACTGCAGATGATGGTCCGAGCTGAGCTGCTGTGGATGTGCTTGGTTGATTTACTGAAGGGTTACCTTCAGTAAGTCGAGCATGTGTCCTTCTGTGTACATCCTTAAGGTGTCTCATCATGGTGTGATTCCCAAAGGAATACTTCCTGTCAGGATTACCTCTTGAAAGTACACGCTTACACAGCTTGCAAGTCACTAAGGGTGCATTTACCTTTTGCTGGCCTTCTGGAAAAGTAAAATACTCCCATACGTAAGAGGTCTTTTGTTTCCTCACTCTCTGCCTCAAGGTAGTGCTGCTAGCCTCACTCTCAGAAGAGCTCTGCTGTTCTGCCATCGTATCACAAAGACAACCCAGCTCCTTCTCCTAAGGGATCACAAGCAGAAATGAGGGGAATGGGTGTGGTGTAGGAGAGTTCTAGAACTGAAAGTAGTTTCAACCAATCAAAAGTTGTGTTTCATGATCACATGACCTACCGTAGGCTTATTTTTGAATGTTTGTATCAAAGGTTATATTAGGGTGAGAGGAGGTCTACCACTCTGTCACAAGGATAATGTCATCAGTGATGTCATTTGAGATGTCATCAGTGATGTCATGAGTGATGTCACTGACCATGTCATGAGTGATGTAATATGTGACGTCATCAGTAGTGCATTGCGGGCGCGCGAGTTATAGTTAGCTGAACTAACTATAACGGGGGAATTTCATTGGTTTTTTACGAGTGAAATGTCCAGCTAACTATAACATGTGTGAAACCTTTGGTTTTTTCATTGAATTTCTAAGGTTTTTTAAATGCTAATTCCTAACTATAACGTGTGTGAAACCCATGGTTTTTTCAGTGAATATATATATACATATATATATATATATATATAAAGCAGATTTAAACTTTACAGTCACTGGATGATGTCATCAGTGATGTCATAAGTAATGTCATTTGAGATGACATTAGTGATGTCATCAGTGATATCACTGACCATATCAGGAATGATGTAATATTTGATGTCATCAGCAGTGCATTGCGGAGGCGCGAGTTATAGTTAGCTCAACTAACTATAACTAACTATAACGGCTAAATTTCTCTAGTTTTGTACGAGTGAAATGTCCAACTAACTATAATGTCCCTGAAACCTGTGTTTTTTTCAGTGACTTTCTAAGGTTTTTTAAATGATAATTTCTAACTATAACGTCTCTGAAACCTATTGTTTTTTCAGTGAATTTCTAAGGTCTTTTAAATGCTAATTCTTAACTATAACATCCCTGAAACCTATGTTTTTTTCAGTGAATATATACACACACACATGTATATAAAATTATATAGATATACATACCCTCACACACATATCTCTCTCTCTCGCTCTCTCTCTGGTGGTTGCTCATAGGTAGTTATAGTCAGGACATGGTTTCCATAGGCAAAGCATTTTTTTTGCCAATATCTTTGACGAATCTTTGTGAAATTTTCAAATTAATGGGGTTCTCTGGTCAGCTCCTGTCTTGAAAGTTTCGGGGTGATTCGTCAATCAGGGGCCAAGAAAAAAGGGGCAGTCCCAAAACACGTTTTCTCCATGTTAATTTCCTTAGGAAATCTTTGTCGTGGCTACAGCCCGAACTGCTGAACGGAATTACACCAAACTTGGCAGAGAAGTAGCTCTTGGTCCATAGTGCACTCTTGCCTTGAAATTGTGTAAATCCATTCAGTTGTTCCTGAGAAATAAAACAATAACAAAATATAGCTATCTGGTGACCTCGGTGGATCCGCAAACCCTCCCGATCACGAGCTTCATTTTGATTGGCTGTCAACATTCCAAACCAAGAAGTGTTGGCAGCCATCTTGTGACTTGGTAAAACCAAGTCACAAGAAGAAAGACAAGAAAATGGTTAAAGAAAAAGAAAAAAGGCAGGGTAGAAACACCCTGACCTCCTAGGCCTGGTCAAGGGTCTCTGTTCCAAAAAAAATCATTTTTTTAATGACGGGATTTGCGGTGTTCCACGCTTCATTTTAGTAAGCCCCCGGGTGGACCTGGTCCTGGGTACAATAAGTAAAATATATGCTGGGGCCAACGGGGGCCCCTGCAGACCCAGGGACCGGCACCTCCCCGGGGCATGAATAATATTATGCAGGGGACACACTGCCCCCCCAGCCGCGGGTACTGCCACCTCCCGGGGCTTGTCAACATTTTTGCATGGGAGCCCCCCACACTGGCCCGGGGACTACCACATCCCAGGGTTGCCAGGGCCTCACGGGCCCTCAAGCCTCGGGACTGCCACCTCCCTGAGCCTTCATTAGAAATAAATGTGTGGGGGGGCTTATGCCCCCCATATTGCCCCAGGGACCACCACTTCCCTGGGGCATTAACTCAATTAAATAAGGGAGTCCTTAGCTAACCCCCTGGGACCACCACCTCCCTGGGGCTTTAAATCTGTTGGAGGGGGCTGCACAGCCTCCCTCGTGGAGCCCTCAATCGCCCTGGAGACAGCTACTCCCCAGGGATGGCTCCAGCAATGTTCCGGGGTGTCCACGCGTAGGACATTGCAGTTTGCAATGACAGGGAAGGAGCTCTGCTCCCACTCTGTCATTGCAAACACTTCTTCGCAGAGGAATTCCTGAGCGCTGGTCAGAGGCCCAGCCACCTTGCTGCACCACTCTGCAAACGCAACTACAGCATTATGGTTATGAATTAGCATTTACAAAACCTTAGAAATTCACTGAAAAAACATAGGTTTCAGAGACATTATAGTTAGTAATTAGCATTTAAAAAACCTTAGAAATTCACTGAAAAAAACATAGTGTTTCAAGGACGTTATAGTTAGTAATCAGCATTTAAAAAACCTTAGAAATTCACTGAAAAAGCCATAGGTTTCAGGGACATTATAGTTAGAAATTAGCATTTAAAAACCTTAGAAATTAACTGAAAAAAACATTGGTTTCAGAGACGTTATAGTTGGTTGGACATTTCACTCATACAAAACCAGAGAAATGTAGCCGTTATAGTTAGTTGAGCTAACTATAACAATCTCGCACCCGCAATGCACTGCTGATGATGTCACATATTACATCACTCATGACATGGTCAGTGACATCACTGATGACATCTTTCACTTAATATCTGATGCACCTCCTCAAACCATAACATAACTTTTCATACACCTACTCTAAAATATAGACTACCATTCTTGAAACCATAGAGACACCAATTCGTTAGTACACACCCACTCACTGATTCATAGGTCAACACATATCCATTCACCCATACAGTCACTCATACATGCAGTCACTCATCAATGCAGCAACTGATATATGCACTCATACACCCATACAGATACTCACATGCCGCCACACACTCAGTTACTCACACACCCAGTCATTCACCCAAAAAATCATTCACACTGCCATTTACTCACCTATACAGTTATTCACACACCACCTCACTTATTCATACAGATAGTAACACATACTTACTCTTGTCTACAATCACTCACACAAGCACACACTCACTCATATAGCCACTCTCACACTCACTCACTCACACAGTCACTTATATACTCAAAACTCAAATATAGTCTGCCTTTCAAATATGCAGTTACTCACCCACATACCAATGAGACATCCATACACCCACCGAAAAATCCATATGCACACTCACTCAACTATACAATCCCTCACAGACACAATCATGAACGCATACAACCAGGAATTTACCCACTCATACATCAATGCAGGGAGTCATGCAGCCCCTATCACACCCACACAGTCACTCAGTCATCCATACAGGTAATAAGAAAATGAATCAATAACCCCTTTAGACACTCATGTACCTACTCAACAACCCAAGGAGCCACTTACACACCAACTGACAGACTGATATACATATTTACACAGATTATTCACTCACCAGTACATTCACTACGACACGTTTAATCACCCACATATACAATCAGTCAAACACCCAAAAAATCATCCATATAGACACTCATACACCTACTCATTTTTTTATAAACCTTGGCGTATATATATAACATTCTTAAACTTTTTAGAAACGAATGTATGACGATACATAGAATGCCATTACTACGCATGCTTTTAGTGCGATGTTTATACATCGCAAACTGCATTAGTACGCATAATATTACTACGCTTACCATAACTTCGCAAAAGCATTAATAATATAACAAATGTATTTTAATGCGCAGACCATTACTTAGCATTCCACTACTATGCGTACATGCCCCTACACTACACATACATGACGACAATACACTGAAACCTTTAACACTACACACCACTACTCTTCCCTAAACCCTAACTCACTACCCCCAGCACAACCCCTTACACTACAAAAACACAACATTACCCTGAACCCTAATACACTACTCCCAGCACGACCCCTACACTAGATTTACACAAAAACGCTACCCTAAACCATAATACTCTACCCCAGTATGACCCCCACGAGCCCCACTCCTGTCCCTACATTACCACACTACCCAACACGACCCACCTACACTACCCTTAACCCTAAAACACTAACCTACACTACACATACACCACAACACTACCCTAATCCCTAAAACACTTCCCCAGCACGACCCCCTACTCTACACATACACCACAACACTACCCTAAACCCTAAAACACTACCCCCAGTATGATCCCCTACACTACACATACACCACGACACTACACTCAAACCTTAAACACTATACATACCCCTTAACACTACCCTCAACCCTTAAACTGTACCCCCAGCATGACCCCTTCCCCTATAAAAACACACTACATCCCCCTTACCTCACTCTCCTCGCGTAGTAATGCTTGGGAAGTAATGGTATGCGCAGTAGCAGTCGCGCACTAAAGGCTGTTTACCTTTAGAAACACTCACACTCACAGGATGATGTCATTTGAGATGTCATCAGTGATGTCACTGACCATATCATGAGTAATGTATTATGTGATGTCATCAGCAGTGCATTGCGGGGGCACGAGTTATAGTTAGCTCATCTAACTGTAACGGCTGAATTTCTCTGGTTTTGTATGAGTGAAATGGCTGGGTTCAAACTGGAACGGCATGGTGAGCAAAAAAACGATGGATTTAGGCCCAGATCTCCGTACTGGGTTGAATGTATGACATTGTTCTACATTCTGTCCATCAACTGTTGTTTTTGCATTTGTCACCCCGAGTGAAAGGGTATGCCCAGACGTGGGTCCCGCGTTCTCCATGCCACTGGAATCAAGCTATCCTGGCTGAAGAGGCGTGAAACCCTGAAACTGGTCCTAGCATGCTTGTTTCCAGTCCAGGGAGGACCTGGCTTGGAAGTTCGGGCTGGACTGTTCCCATGAGGCACAGGGTCGAGACTGATTTGCATATGGCTGGGTTCACACTGGAACGGCATGGTGAGCAAAAAAATAATTGATTTACTCCTGAGGCGGAAGCCGGGAGATCACCTTTTAAAATTTGTATATCTTGTGTCACTACTTCGCCGAACACCTGATTTTAAATTGCACTCACCTGCCTGGCTCCACCAGAAACGGGCTACAGAAACGCCTAAAACAGCGATCTTCGCTGAAAACAAACAATTGGGAAAGCTAACGATCCTGCCGCCACTGACGGCGAGGAACCGAGGCCACGCCTACCCTAGGCGACGCCCACCCGCCCATGCCAGTATAAAACGCTGCTGATAGCGCGTCGATCTCAGAACTTGCTTTACTCCTGAGGCGGAAGCCGGGAGATCACCTTTTAAAATTTGTATATCTTGTGTCACTACTTCGCCGAACACCTGATTTTAAATTGCACTCACCTGCCTGGCTCCACCAGAAACGGGCTACAGAAACGCCTAAAACAGCGATCTTCGCTGAAAACAAACAATTGGGAAAGCTAACGATCCTGCCGCCACTGACGGCGAGGAACCGAGGCCACGCCTACCCTAGGCGACACCCACCCGCCCCTTTCCGCTCCCTCAAAAGATGTGCAATCACCGGACGCGCAGCGGACGGGCGCAGCGGGCGCGCCGTCAGCGCGCCGAAGGCGCGCCAAAGGCAAGCCCGTCTGGGCCCGTCTGGGCCCAGACGGCCTTAGGCCTAGCCACTATGCCCAATCTGCAAAAGCACATATCATACTCCCGAGGATCACTGCTCGCCTGGAACCCGAAAAAACATCCCCAGTGCAAATACATCCTCAAGGAAGACACTCCCTATGCAGGATGCATCCGCTGCAATAGACCCGAGGAAACGGAACGCCACCAAGGACTTCGGATTGGCCTTCTGAATTGCAGATCCTTAGTAAAGCACGCCCACGAAATTAACATCCTCGTTCAGAATGCGGTGTTAGATCTTCTATTTTTGACGGAAACATGGCTGACCCCGCACAATGACTTTGATGTGGCCAATGCAACACCCCCTGGCTACCAAATATGTTGCCTGAACAGACCAATCGGTAGAGGTGGCGGCCTCGCCATACTCTACAAACACCATCTTAAATGCAGAATTGAATATGGGACCATTAAAGACTGCGAGAACTGCCACTTCACTATCCAGATCTCGCCATCTACCTCCCTTTCGGGACTGTTAGTGTACCGGCCACCAGGCTCTCTAGGCGAATTCACCAATACTCTAATGGACCACATCTCACTTAAGACTATTTCAGTCTCTAACTATCTCCTCCTAGGGGACCTTAACATGCACTTTTTGGACCCCACGGACAATGCCGCAGCAAACTTGCTTGCTGATCTCACTACAGCCGACCTCCATCTGCAAAACCCTAAAGCCACCCATGAGAAAGGTCAACTTCTGGACCCTATCTTCTCCAACATTAAGAACCTATACGTCCAGGACCCTACTCCCCTTCCCTGGACAGACCATATGCTGATCCTTTTGCACTGGTCACTCGAAACGACACCAGCGCTCAAACAAAAAACTAGGATACTAACCAGACGATGGCACAAGTTAGTACCAGAGGAATGGGAGGCCAAACTACGTGAAACCATCGCCCCCCTATCCACGGAGCCAAACACCGCGGACAGAGAATTCACGGACTGGCTAGTCCGACCCTTAGATAGCTTCATCCCACTAACCAACACTTTAAAACATTTTAAAAGAATCAACCCCGCCCCCTGGTACACACCCGCCCTCACTGCTCTTAAAAAAAAATGCAAAAAGTTAGAACGCACGTGGAGGAAAAACAAGTCCATAGAAGAGAAAAGCGCTTATCAATTCTCAATGAAAGCATATAAACGTGCCCTACAAGACGCCAAAAAGGCTTACTATGAGGAAAAAATAAAAAGCTCCTCCTGCTCATCCAAGGAGACTTTCTCCATCCTCAAAGAACTCCTCCATGTCCCTGACCCCCCACAGAAACCCATGGACCCCAAAGCAGCGGAGGAAAAATGCGTCAAGTTGGCCACCTTCTTTGACGAAAAAATAAAAAAATCCTCACTTCCCTCCCGACCGCCAACTCAGACTCCACAGAGAGAGCTAAGGAGCAGCGGCCCCCTCCCGACAAGCCCTCTTTGGTGTCGCTCGGCCCAGTTACAGAAGAGGAAATAAGTGTTGCACTCACCACAATCAAGAGCGGAGCCCCTAGTGACCCAGTCCCCATACGATTCGCTAAAAACATCCCGCTGACCATAGTTCCCCAATTGACAGCCCTCATTAACATTTCGCTGGAACAGGGAGAGGTCCCTTCAAACTGGAAGGAGGCTGTCGTCAAAGCGCTTCTCAAAAAACCGTCGCTTGACCCAGCAGACCTTTCCAACTACAGACCTATCTCACTCCTTCCTTGGATAGGTAAAGTCGCCGAAAAACTTGTGAATAAAAAACTATCGCACTACCTAGAGTCAAACCAACTCCTCAACAACTCGCAAACAGGCTTTAGACCAGGTCAGGGCATGGACACTGCTCTCCTCGCAGCAGTAGAAAGAACTAGAGAAATCATCGATACAGGAGGATCAGTGGCAGTGGTCCTCCTAGACCTAAGCGCGGCCTTTGACACGGTCAGCCACCAGGTCTTAACGCAACGTCTGGAGAATATCGGGGTCAAAGACAGAGCGCTGAAATGGCTATCGTCCTTTCTCTCTCGACGCTCCTACCAAGTATGGGAAGGCGAAAGCCGCTCCCCCTCCATCCCCCACCAGTGCGGCGTGCCTCAGGGCTCATCCCTGAGCCCCACGTTGTTTAACGTTTATATGGCCCCACTGGAGGAACTCGTCTCTCCCTTCGGAGTCACTATCGTCAGCTATGCTGACGACACACAATTGGTGGTGACACTCTCCCACCCCAAGTTAGAGCCCTCCAATCTTCACGACTGCCTCTCCAACGTACATCAGTGGATGAGTGACTCTGCTTTGAAATTAAACGGCTCCAAAACGGAGATCCTGCTCCTAGGACATAAAACCACGAACCTCCCTTCTAACATCTGGCCTGCCTGCATGGGTGAACCCCCCACTCCCAAGAAGGAGGTCAAGAGTCTTGGAGTATGGCTGGAGACCGATCTTACCTTCAGGACACAGGCAAGAAAGACGGCCGGCATATGCTACGGTCTACTTAAATCCTGCAGGAAGGTACTCCCGCTACTACCTTTCCAGCCGCGTCTCATGCTGATCCAGGGCCTAATTCTATCCAGGCTGGACTACAGCAATGCCATTTACCTGGGCTCTCCAGAATCCACTCTTCAGACTCTGCAAAAAGCTCAAAACGCCGCAGCCCGACTCCTAACGAACACCCCGGCTAGATCGTCTGCCAAACCCGCACTTAGGAGGCTGCACTGGCTCCCTATCAGGGAAAGGGTCACTTTCAAGGCCCTTTGTCTCGCCCACAAGGTATTACACAACACCGGCCCTCCCATACTCAACAACTGGATCACCCCCTATAGACCCACCAGAGCGCTCCGCTCGGAGCACAGAAACCTCATTACGATTCCCAAGGTGAAAAAGGCCCGCATAGGTGGCCGCCGCTTCTCGGTCAATACAGGAAATAAATGGAATGCACTCCCTCTGAGCCTCAGAGCGGAACCCAACCTCCTTCGGTTCAGAAAATCCCTCAAAACCCTACTCTTCCCCTAAACCGTCACTTCTACTGACCAATTCCCCTTTGCGAGTAAAAAAGGTTCAGCGCTGGGATACCCACTGGGTGACTACGCGCTTTATAAAACCATAAATAAATAAATTTAGGTTCAGATCTCTGTTGGGGTGAATATATGACATTGTTCGACATTCTGTCCATCAACTGTTGTTTTTGCATTTGTCACCCCGAGTGAAAGGGTATGCCCAGACGTGGGTCCCGCGTTCTCCATGCCACTGGAATCAAGCTATCCTGGCTGAAGAGGCGTGAAACCCCGAAACTGGTCCTAGCATGCTTGTTTCCAGTCCAGGGAGGACCTGGCTTGGAAGTTCGGGCTGGACTGTTCCCATGAGGCACAGGGTCGAGACTGATTTGCATATGGCTGGGTTCACACTGGAACGGCATGGTGAGCAAAAAAAATAATTGATTTAGGTTCAGATCTCTGTTGGGGTGAATATATGACATTGTTCGACATTCTGTCCATCAACTGTTGGTTTTGCATTTGTCAATCCGAGTGAAAGGGTATGCCCAGACGTGGGTCCCGTTCTCTCCATGCCACTGGAATCAAGCTATCCTGGCTGAAAAGGGGTGAAACCCCGAAACCGGCCCTAGGATGCTTGTTTCCAGTCCAGGGAGGACCTGGCTTGGCAGTTCGGGCTGGACTGTTCCCATGAGGCACAGGGTCAAGACTGATTTGCATATGGCTGAGTTCAAACTGGAACGGCATGGTGAGCAAAAAAACAATGGATTTAGGCCCAGATCTCTGTACTGGGGTGAATGCATGACATTGTTCTACATTCTGTCCATCAACTGTTGTTTTTGCATTTGTCACCCCGAGTGAAAGGGTATGCCCAGACGTGGGTCCCGCGTTCTCCATGCCACTGGAATCAAGCTATCCTGGCTGAAGAGGCGTGAAACCCCGAAACTGGTCCTAGCATGCTTGTTTCCAGTCCAGGGAGGACCTGGCTTGGAAGTTCGGGCTGGACTGTTCCCATGAGGCATAGGGTCGAGACTGATTTGCATATGGCTGGGTTCACACTGGAACGGCATGGTGAGCAAAAAAAATAATTGATTTAGGTTCAGATCTCTGTTGGGGTGAATATATGACATTGTTCGACATTCTGTCCATCAACTGTTGGTTTTGCATTTGTCAATCCGAGTGAAAGGGTATGCCCAGACGTGGGTCCCGTTCTCTCCATGCCACTGGAATCAAGCTATCCTGGCTGAATAGGGGTGAAACCCCGAAACCGGCCCTAGGATGCTTGTTTCCAGTCCAGGGAGGACCTGGCTTGGCAGTTCGGGCTGGACTGTTCCCATGAGGCACAGGGTCAAGACTGATTTGCATATGGCTGAGTTCAAACTGGAACGGCATGGTGAGCAAAAAAACAATGGATTTAGGCCCAGATCTCTGTACTGGGGTGAATGCATGACATTGTTCTACATTCTGTCCATCAACTGTTGTTTTTGCATTTGTCACCCCGAGTGAAAGGGTATGCCCAGACGTGGGTCCCGTGCTCTCCATGCCACTGGAATCAAGCTATCCCAGCTGAAGAGGGGTGAAACCCCAAAAACGGTCCTAGGATGCTTGTTTCCCATCCAGGGAGGACCTGGCTTTGCAGTTCGGGCTGGACTGTTCCCATGAGGCACAGGGTCAAGACTGATTTGCATATGGCTGGGTTCAAACTGGAACGGCATGGTGAGCAAGAAAACGATGGATTTAGGCCCAGATCTCTGTACTGAGGTGAATGTATGACATTGTTCAACATTCTGTCCATCAACTGTTGTTTTTGCATTTGTCACCCCGAGTGAAAGTGTATGCCCAGACATGGGTCCCGTGCTCTCCATGCCACTGGAATCAAGCTATCCTGGCTGAAGAGGGGTAAAACCCAAAAAACAGTCCTAGGATGCTTGTTTCCAGTCCAGGGAGGACCTGGCTTGGCAGTTCGGGCTGGACTGTTCCCATGAGGCACAGGGTCAAGACTGATTTGCATATGGCTGGGTTCAAACTGGAACGGCATGGTGAGCAAAAAAAACGATAGATTTAGGCTCAGATCTCTGTACTGGGGTGAATGTATGACATTGTTCTACATTCTGTCCTTCAACTGTTGTTTTTGCATTTGTCACCCAGAGTGAAAGGGTATGCCCAGACATGGGTCCCGTGCTCTCCATGCCACTGGAATCAAGCTATCCTGGCTGAAGAGGGGTGAAACCCCCAAAACGGTCCTTGGATGCTTGTTTTCAGTCCAGGGAGGACCTGGCTTGGCAGTTCGGGCTGGACTGTTCCCATGAGGCACAGGGTCAAGACTGATTTGCATATGGCTGGGTTCAAACTGGAACGGCATGGTAAGCAAGAAAACGATGGATTTAGGCCCAGATCTCTGTACTGAGGTGAATGTATGACATTGTTCAACATTCTGTCCATCAACTGTTGTTTTTGCATTTGTCACCCCGAGTGAAAGGGTATGCCCAGACAAGGGTCCCGTGCTCTCCATGCCACTGGAATCAAGCTATCCTGGCTGAAGAGGTTGAAACCCCAAAAACGGTCCTAAGATGCTTGTTTCCAGTCCAGGGAGGACCTGGCTTGGAAGTTCGGGCTGGACTGTTACCATGAGGCACAGGGTCAAGACTGATTTGCGTATGGCTGGGTTCAAACTGGAGCGGCATGGTGAGCAAAAAAACGATGGATTTAGGCCCATATCTCTGTACTGGGGTGAATGTATGACATTGTTCTACATTCTGTCCATCAACTGTTGTTTTTGCCAGTGAAATGTCCAACTAACTATGACGTCCCTGAAACCTGATTTTTGCAGTGAATTTCTAAGGTTTTTAAATGCTTATTTATAACTATAATGTCCCTGAATGTTTTTTTCAGGACTAAAGTGGACTTCTTCCCCCAACCAGTAGTGTGCCAGAAGGAACATTTGCAGAGTGATGGAGAAAGGGGTGTGCTGCTGATGACCTCTCAGCAATCCAGCTGTATGGGGCTTACTGGAGATAATAGGAGGGGTAGTTAGCCCCCAAGGACCCTCAAGATCCACAGGGATTTCATCCCCTGACTAGTAGTGTGCCGGGAGGCACTTTGTACAGTGGTGGAGAAAGGGGGCATGGACACCTATAACCCCTCAGCAAACCCACTGTGTGGGACTTATGGAGGTAACATGCGGCGTATTTCCCCCAAGGACCTTAAACAGCCAAAGGGACTTCATCCCCCTACTAGTAGGGTACCAGGACAAGTATTTGTAGAGTGGTGGAGAAAAGATATCAACAACCTCTCAGCCATTCTGCTATATGGGACTTACTGCAGGTAACAGGAGTGGTAGCTAGCCCATCCTGGGGGACCAACTACTCCTCTTGTTACCTCCAGTAAGCATTGGTGAAAGTTCTTCAGAGGCCATGCCCCCTTACTTTACCACCCTGCAAATGTGCCTCCTTGTACACTACTGGTTGGGGGATGAAGTCTACTTCTCTGGGACCTTTGGGGCCAAGAATCCCACCTGGTACCTCCTGTAAGTTCTACACAGCAGGATTCCTGATAGTTGGTTGAAGGCCCCTTTCTCAACATATCTGCAAACACGACTACTACTTAAAAACATAGAAATGCACTGAAAAAAACAAAGGTTACAGAGACATTATATTTAGAAATTAACATTTAAAAAAAACTTACAAATTCACTAAAAAAAACAAAATGTTACAGGTACATTATAGTTCGGAAATGGAATAAAAAATAAACCGCAGAAATTCATTGAAAAAAACAGTGATTACAGGGCCGTTCTAGTTAGGCTCAGGTTTCACTTGTACAAGGCCAGTGAAATTCAGCAGATATAGTTAGCTGGGCTAACTATAACTCACACCTCTCACAATAGACTGCTCATGATCTCACATATTACATCACTTATGACATTGTCAGTGACTTCTCAAATTACATCAGTGAAGACATCTCTAATGACATCATCAAGTGAGTGTAAATGTTTTTAGGAGTTTATAGGTTGTACACATATAAATTAATCTACTGCAAAAGTTAGATTATTATGTTAGTTACAATACTACTGAGTGATATTACTTCTAACATAAATTATGTGAGTGGATATGTGAATGTATCCTTATGTGTATGGGTCTGTAATTGGTTGTATGGGTGTATAAGTGGGTGTGTGAGTAGTTGTGTAGGTGAGTAACATGCTGTGTGATTAGCTGTATTGGTGAGTAGCAGAGTGTGTCAGTGGTTGTATGGAGTGAGTGGCAGTGTGACTGATTCTATGGGTGAGGTAGTAGGAGTATAGAGACTCTATGGGTGCGTGAGTGGGTATCTGAATGGCTGTATGAGTGTGTGACTGTGTATAAGTAGATGTATGGGTGAGTGAGTGGCTGTTTGAGTGGATATTTGGTTAAGTGAGTTGGTGTAAGAATGGCTATATTGTAGAATTAACAACAACACACATGCCAGTACTGATACAAAATTCACAAATTCCTTTCCTCAAATCACACGTGACACTCATTGTGATTGAAAATAAACTAATTTTATTTTTTTATTTTTAGTTTCAAAAGAAATTCAAAAACCAATTTTTAAATGTTTGCAATCCTATTAATCTTCATTAGATCTATTAATCAATTTCCATAGACCACAACAAATACCATCACTACATGGAGTGTATTACATGTAGTGTGTACACATATAATTTAAACTATACTAAACAGTAAGTAAACAAACAATGTTTGCCACAAAAAATAAGTTAAGGTTCCAAACAAAATTGAAAAACTGACATACATGTGAAAAATGAAAAGAGAAAAAAGAAAAAACAAGTCCAACAAGGTTGGGGAGTATATTTCAAGAACTAACTATTGTTTTTCAGCACAACCCTGGTCTAGATGAAGACAAAACAGCGTGGTATTCAGTTAACCCCAGTAATTTATTCAATGATTTGTCAAACATTCATAAAAACATTAGTACATAAAAGGGTTAGCCTGATACAAAATACATATTCACTCATTTGGTCAAGAATACTGGTGAACGCGTTTCAAACTCCTAAATTCTTTGAGGGGGTTTTTCTCAGGACCT
Source organism: Triturus cristatus (assembly GCF_964204655.1). Lineage (NCBI taxonomy): Eukaryota > Metazoa > Chordata > Amphibia > Caudata > Salamandridae > Triturus > Triturus cristatus. The sequence continues at coordinate 751,933,319 of NC_140584.1, read as the reverse complement.
GGAACCGAAACAAAGCTTGTAAGAGATTATCCAATTTCTAATCCAAACATGGGTTTTTTGATTATGCCATGTGGAAAATAGAATTTTGAACTCTAATTAGGCTCTGTTTGTTTGAGAAGAAAGTTGTGGCTAGAAAGGTGAGAAGAACCGATCTTCTGAAGAGAAGGTGATGACGCTGAAGATGAGTGATGATTTTGTTCAGTTCTAATGTCAGGTTTTTGATGTCATTTGTTTTGCAAAAATCGGCTTTAATGGTGTTTGCTTCACTTGAGTCCTGCTTCTGGCTCAACGTCTTCTCTTCTGCTTGTATGGATGTGTGAATTGGTATGTAAGTAGTTGTATGGGTATGTGAGTGAGTGTTTGTATGGGTGAGTGATTGGCTGTCTTGAGAGGCTGTATGGGTGAGTGAGTGGGTGTTTCAGTGATGTTGTAGGTAAATAAGTGGGTGTGTGATTAGCTGTTTGGGTAAGTGTGTGACTATGTGAGTGTCTGTAGAGGTGAATGACTAGTTGTATGAGTGGTTGTATGGGTGGGTGAATGGTCATGTGAATGGCTGTATGAATGAGTGAGTGGGTGTGTGAGTGTCTTTATGGAGGAGTAATTGGGTATGTGAGTACTGGTATGGGTCTGTGAATGGGTATGTAATTGTTTGTGTGGGTATGTGAGTGGTCGTACGAGAGGTTGTATGGGTGTATGAGTGAGTGTGAGTAGTTTTGTGGATGATATCATCAGTGATGTCATCTGTAATATCAGTAATGTCATTCAAGATACCATCAGTGATGTAATATATGAGGTCATAAGCAGTGCATTGCAGGGGACATAATTTATAGTTAGCTCAGGTAACTATAACAGCTGATTTTCGATGGTTTTATAGAGTGAAATCTAAGGTTAAAAATAACGTCTCTCTAACCGTTGTTTTTTTTCAGTGAATTTTCAAGGTTTATTTATTCTATTTTCTAACTATAACATCCCTGTAATTTTTATTTTTGCAGTGCATTTCTAAGTAACAGTTCATGGTATTTCCTAACTATAACGTCCCTTTAACATTTGGTATTTTTAGTGAATTTCTGAGGTTTCTTATTGTTATTTCCTAACTATAATGTCCCTGTAACCTTTGTTGTTTTTAGTGAATTTAAAAGGTTCTTTTTTTATTCTATTTCCTAACTGTAAGAACTAATGTTTGTGAGTGGGTATGTGATTGCCTGTATGGGTCTGTGAGTGGGAGTGGGAGTGATTGCATGGGTCCTTCAGTGGGTGTGTGAGTGACTGTATGTGTCTGTGACTGGGTGTGTAAGTGCTGTATGGGTATGCGAGTAGTTTTCTGGGCACGTATAGGTCTGTGAGTGGGTTTTTAAGTGGTTTTATGGATCTGTGAGTGAGTGTATTAGTGGCTGCATGGGTCTGTGAGTGGGTGTGTGAGTGGCTATATGGGTCAGTTACTGTGTGTGTGAATACTGTATGGGTGTGTGAGTGTTTTTTTGGGCATGTGAGTTGCATACTACCAAGGTAGAAGTGTGGGTCAAAAGGACAATGCCTTCAGTAGCCTGGGGTGGTAACTTCTGCTCCACCACTTCACACTCCACTTGGAGCGTGGTATTTGGCAAAAGAAATCCAGCAATTTTCCATCTGCCTCCAGCCAGAAGTGGACTTAATGTTTGCTCTTGTTCCACAGGAGATATCAAAGCTACCACCAAGGGTGGGGACCGAGAGAGAAAGCCGGAGCAAAACCCCAGGGCCATTAGTGGCTCCAGGAGGGAGGCCATGCTGCCCTCCTCCTTATACAAAAAAAAGAAAGCCCTGGTGGTGGTCCCTGGAGCCATAAATGGTCAATGAAAGGGGCCACTTTCCTTTTGTTATTTGAATTTGCAGCCTCAGGAAAGTGGTGGTGGCCAAGGCCTTTAAGGGCAATGGAGCGGAGGTCCTCGCAGCCCCTGCTCCAATATACTTATAAAGCCACAATGGAGGTGGTGGTTCCTGGGGTTTTTAAAAAGCCACAGGAGGGGGGCCTTGTGTACCATCCTCCATACTTTTATGTATGCCCCTGGACCTCACACACTTGGGGGCTAAAGTGTAAACAAGCACTTTAAAAAAAAATCTCTCAAATTTGCGAATCCTCAAAATTTAGAAGCAACATTAAAAAAAAAAAGCTTTTTTTTGCTTGCACTATCCTTGGGGGACCCCAGCACCAGTGCTAGGAGGTCAGGGTATTCCTACCCTTCCCCCTTCTTTATTTTTTCATTTTTAAAATTTCATTTTCGGCTGAGACCGAGTCCCAAGATGGTTGCTATCACTTCCTGGTTGAATTGTGGGCAGCCAATCAGACCTCTGCACAAGATCGGGAGTATTTGTGGGTTTTTTGCACCTCTACATATATAAATGTGTTTTTCTTAAAATTTCTCAAAGACTACTGAAGTGATTTACATCAAATTAACAGAAAGGGCTCCTTCTGGACCTAGAGCTACCTTTCTGACAAATTTGGTGTAATTCCATCCAGCACTTTTTTGGCCCCCCTTTTTTCAGCCCCGGCAGGATGGATCATCCTGAAATTTCCATTCACAATAGGACCCACGGCACACTTTTTTGGGGAAAATTTCGCTAAGATTCATCAACCAGCCCTAAAGAAATAGGCCAGTCAAAAATGGTTTTCATATGGAAACCAGGTCCTAACTATAACTACCTACTGGCTGCGGCCAGGCGGTATTAGTAATAAATATTAGTACATATTATTTTTTTTACATTACAGTACATTATTTAAAATGTACATAATACAGAAATAACATTTACTACTTTTATGGACGCTAATAGTGTCAACAATTATTTTTTTCTGATATTTTTGTACTTGCCATTTTGAATATAGAAGCGGACAATTGTTATTTTTGACACAATATTTTTGTCAATTATATTATTTACCACAATATTGTGTCAGTGAACCATTGAAGCAGCAGCATGGATCTCTCTCACTTTATTCTCCTTAATGCAGCCATCAATATTTGGACATTTTTGCTGTTGTGAAGGGAAAATGGGGGAATGTGTAAGGGGATATCTTCTGCATTTGTCTTCCAGAAGTTATGATCTTGATGTAGAACTCTTTGATTCCACTAGTCATCTCTTTGAATGACCTGTTATGGATACACAAGAAAAGAAACCAAAAAAAACAAGAAATAGATGGGTTACTCTCAAGCTGAAACAATTCTGACAAATGGCACAGCATTCACTCTTCCAATTATTCTATCAAATTTACCTCTGTTACTAAAGTGTCCTTTCAGCCAGAAGCGTTTTTTTTCTTAGTTCGAAAAGTTCAAACATCAGAGGCGTTCCGAACAGCACAACAAGGTAACGTATTCAAGATTTAGGCAAGTCGAAGGCGGATCCATGACCCAAGCAAGATGGCAGCTCATTAAAGTAGCTCTGCTGAACCTGTCCCATTTGTGGCTGCTGACAGCTAATTACAGACATCCACTAATAGATCTCTGGTGAGCACCCCTGGCAGCTCCGACCAAGGGGGCAGAACCCCACAGTTGCTGTGCACAAGGAGTGCAGACAGTGCTGGTAGCTGGGGCCACACTGCTATGCACACAGCCTGCTCCAAAGTCTGTAGTGGTGATCACTGCAACCCATACTCTGTGACCTGGAAGGCATGAACAGCTGCTGGTGCTGCTGGAGCATAATTTCTTCTACCAGTAAGCAGCCTGTTTGTGCTCTGACAGGTCCTCAGTGCTGCTCTACAGGAGACTCAATAACACTGCAGTTTCCCTGGATTGATGACGCAGTGTGCATGGCATGGTGGCCGAAAACTACTGCACTTCCCTACATGCTGACCCCTTCTTGATTTTACCGGTTGCCTCCACCCCTGCTTTGGCTGCTGGCCCACTTTGGTGGTCATTGTGTACTGGGCTCATTGATGGTTCTGCTACTTCAGCTCTCACAGACCTTTTAAACTGCCATCTTGCATCTCACAGAATTTGCACCAAATATATTAGCGATCTTAATACAGCGGTTGCCACTTTCCTTTTTCTGGCATTTCTTACCTGTATAGACTTTGATTCTTTGGAAGTGCGCTACTCAGGGCTCTGTCAGCTTCCTCTCATGGAACCCCTAAGTCACTGGTACAATATGGAGTCCATCTCGGATTGCGTGGTTATCTTTAGCTAGCCCACTGAAGGGTACAGTCTACAGGTGCTGCTACTTTGCACCATCCCAACCTCCAGTATGTTTGTGGCTGATCCTATTGTCTTGTAAAGCACATAGATTGAAGGTGCATCAGGATTTCAGCTTAGATGATCCCAGACCTATCATTGCTTGTCTTCTTTGCCATACACAATCTCACACTATTCTCCAACTCTCTCATCAACATGGACCCTTTTAGTATAATGATCACCAAATTGCCATCTTTACTGAATTTTCTCATGCAACCAATCTCTTGAGGAAGCAATACCTGGCCCTTTAACCTATTTTGAAGTGCATGGACATCTGACACAGCCAACTGGATCCTGCTGTAAAGATCATCACAGTGAATGACAAGACACACATATTTACTGAACTAAATGCTATGGAGTCCTTTCTGGACACCTGCCTTACACACCCTGTGGAGACAGCACTGGTAAATCCAACTGACAAAAAAGAATCTACAAAACCCTCTGACAAACTTATGGTGAGAACAAGAGTTAAGCACCTCACAGGTCGACATACACACCCAAGACCAGTAGCATGCAGTCTCCTCACAATCAACAAGAGACCAGGACAAATCCAGGTCACCCCTGAAACCCACCCAGAAAGAAAAATGAAATCCAACACCTATCTTAGCTCACTTCCAATCATTGTGTGGCTCATTGAGCTGGGGGACGCCACTGACTGACTCTACCTCTACTAGCCTATACTGAAGCCCTTTTCGTCCATTCGCTAATAGCTCTCATCGGAGCACCTTTTGATCAGACTCCTTTGTTGACTACTAGATGTTACCATGTCTTCCAATGATCTACGGATCGTCTCCATGAATGTGAATGGCCTCAACAGCTATATGAAGCAGAAAAAACTATTAGCCTATTTAGAACCACATCTCCAGATGTGCCCATACTGAAAGAGACACACTTATCTGCTGCAAGACTAAGTGGGTAAAGTAAGTGATTTATGCACTGACCCTAAGAAGGTGGTACCACTATTCTGCTTCATAAGTGGATGTTGTCCCTATACACGGCACTTGGAAAGATAAGGGCAGAGGGAATGTGCTCATTAAACTCCTAATTCAGTACACACAGGTTATAATAGGCAGCATATACTCTCCCACGGGACTCAAAGTCTCTTACCACTCTAAGGCAATGGACCTTAGGCAAATCTGTCTGATACTGGGAGGGGACTGGGTGCCAGAGACTAGTTGGAACCAAGATAGGATAGCACTTCTAGATTTACTGTCAGACCTGGCTTGGTTGACCCCTGGCTTCTCCTGCACCACAGAGACCTGAATTTATGCTCTACTCCTACCACTTTGGCACTGCGTTATGGATCAACACCTTTCTCTTGACTGGCATGCTCTCGTTCAACTTGATTTCCTGCAACATTCATGACCATGGCTTCTCGACAATTCTCTTGTCCAATTAGATTTGAACCTGGGTGTCATCCAGGATGGTAGTGGATGCTGACTTGGAAATGTAAACATCCAGAGGCCAAACAGAAACTACAGCATCTCCACACCTACATTTTGCTAAATGAGTGCTGGATGACTGTTCTGCTCAATTTTCCTGGCCTTTTTGTGTTAACAAGTGATTGAATGTGACTTCAGTCTCTTACCATTCAAGCCTAAGGGTTAGAGTAGTGGATGGAGCCTATTTACTAGGCACTTCGACATGATTCTGTGCTCTTCCCCATAGATCACGGCTTGCACATATAGCCTAGGGGATAGATTCGTTAGTATTAGGGATAACCTGTCCTGTAGTGAGGGTATTTTATGGAGCCGTGCTGAATGCAGGCCTGGTAGGCCTCAAACGGGAGAGACTCCATCTTTCTTTCTGCTCCGGCAGCTTGTGATTCTTCTAGGTCAAACGTAATGTTTTAGTTATGAGGTGTTATTCGCTTGGAGAGAACCGGTTCAGGCCGGCCCTTATCTAAGGATTGTATTTTTCTTCATGCCGAAGACACTACATCAGGCCGGCCGGCTGGGAACGTGTCCTTGGTACGGGGAGGTACAAGAATTTGGTGGGCGGCAGGTTACGGGCCGGAATTTTCCATGAGGAAATGCACCTCTATATTAGTGAAAGTCTGAGGCAGTTATATGGCCAGTCCGTAGGCGGCATCTAGCCGTTAGCAGTAAAGCTACTACTTATTCCAGGGAAGACAGACGCCATCTTGAGGGCGGAGAAGAACTGAGAGACAGATGCTTTCCTAACAGAATAATCAGAGAGGAGAGAGTAGCCGATAAGGAAGAGGTCCCAGTGACTCGGAGAAGGGTGATTCCAGGCGAGCCGAGGCACAGACGAGAAGGGAGCCTAGATGACCACTGAGTGCAGGCTACATACTACTAAGGTGATGTCGACCCTTTCTTATTAGAGTGTACAACTTAATCTTTCACTTTTCTTTGCAGGTTATGTGTTATATCGTAATGTTATGTGATTGTATGTGCAATGAGTAATAAAGTATCCAGTTTGTAGTGAACCAACATATGCTGTGTGTTCTTGTATAAGAGGGTAGCCTATTCTTCTAGTCAGCTGCGGCTACATGAACAGATGTTAACCCTGATCAGGTAAGTGGTAACTGAATAAGGGAAAGAGGAGCCCCTCAAACCTGAGAACAGGCTATGCCCGAACTGGCAATCCTTGTGTGATCTGATGAATAGTGAGACTGATTCCCTTTTTGTATGTTATGGTGATCATAGGATGAACTGTCGTATGAGACTGCCGTCTAGGTAGAGAGGTCTGGATTCGTAGGGGATCGCGAGGCCGCCAACTATGCTGAGACTGCCGTCTGGGTAGAGAGGTCTGGGTTCGTATGGGACCGCGAGGCCGCCACTTGTGATACTGTCGTATGGGCAGAGAGGTCTGGGTTCGTATGGGACCGCGAGGCCGCCACTTGTGATACTGTCATATGGGCAGAGAGGTCTGGATCCGTATGGGATCGCGAGGCCGCCGATTGTGCTGAGACTGCCGTCTGGGTAGAGAGGTCTGGGTTCGTATGGGACCGCGAGGCCGCCACTTGTGATACTGTCGTATGGGCAGAGAGGTCTGGGTTCGTATGGGACCGCGAGGCCGCCACTTGTGATACTGTCGTATGGGCAGAGAGGTCTGGATCCGTATGGGATCGCGAGGCCGCCGATTGTGCTGAGACTGCCGTCTGGGTAGAGAGGTCTGGGTTCGTATGGGACCGCGAGGCCGCCACTTTTATTTATTTATTTATTTAGCAATTTGTATAGCGCCTGGTGACCCGAGGGCATCCCCGCGCTGTTAATATTGAGTCCTGCTGAGGGGGAGAGAGGTGGGGGGTTTATTTAGGGAACAGAAGGGTTTTAAGTTTTTTCCTGAATGTCAGGTGGTTGGGTTCCAGTCTGAGGGAGCGTGGGAGAGAATTCCAACCAGTGGACGCTTTAACAGAGAAGCGTCGGCCTCCAGTGCGTGTTCTTTTGAATTTAGGGATGTTGGCCAGGTGCTCGTTCTCCGACCGTAGGGCCCTTGGTGCAATGTAGGGGGTGACCAGACCCCTAAGGATCGCAGGTCCCGATCCGTTGATTAGTTTATGGGCCGTGCACATGGCCTTAAACTCCACCCTTTGGCGGACTGGCAGCCAGTGCAGCGCCTTGATGGCGGGTTTAGCGGATGCTCTAGGAGGTACGCTCATGATTAGGCGGGCTGCAGCGTTCTAAGTTCTTTGCAGTCTCGCTAAGGTGGCTTCCGGCGCACCTAGGTAGACCAAGTTGCTGTAGTCTAGCCGTGACAATATGAGGCCCTGTACTATTAGTTTCCTGGACACGGGTGGTAGGAGGGGGAGAAATTTTGCGAACAGTTCGCAGAAGCCCAAGACAGATTCCGGCGGTTTTAGCCGCTTGGGTCTTCATTGAGAGAGCGGGTTCTAGCCAGACTCCGAGGGTCTTGATTTCGTGTTTCGGGGTGGGGATTTCCCCGAACACGTCTGGCCAAATTGCCGGGGGGATGGTCGCCCATTGTTTGCCCATGAGCATCACCTCGGTTTTGGAACCGTTGAGTTTTAATGACGATTCACACATCCACCCGTGAATTTCGGTGAGACAGTTTGGTAATTTGTCTGGGTGGTCGTCAAGTTGGGAGAGGGAGACGACCAATTGTGTGTCGTCAGCGTAGCTCACGATTTTTATCCCGTATGGTGTTACCACATCTTCCAAGGGGGCCATATACACATTAAAAAGTGTGGGGCTCAGGGAGGAGCCCTGAGGAACCCCGCTGGTGAGTGGGAGTGTGGCCGAGTGGAATTCGCCATCCCAAACCTGGAACGTGCGTTCAGTGAGAAAGGACTCTATCCATTTGAGTGCCATCCCGGTGAGCCCTGCTGCAGCCAGTCGGTGAAGAAGGACACGGTGATTGACCGTGTCAAAGGCGGCACTCAGATCCAGGAGGATCACTGCCACTGATCCCCCTGAGTCTAGAATGCGCCTTACTTCCTCGATGACGGCAAGCAGGGCGGTGTCTGTGCCGTGTCCCGGACGGAACCCGGTTTGGGATTGCCGCAGGATGTTATTAGTCTCGAGAAATCTGGAGAGTTGACTATTCACCAGTTTCTCGGTGATCTTGCTAATCCCTGGAAGGAGTGATATGGGCCGGTAGTTTGCCATATCAGTAGGGTCGAGCTGAGGTTTTTTAAGGAGTGCCTTCACCACTGCCTTTTTCCAGCTGTGGGGGACTGATCCTTGAGCAAGTGAGCAGTTGATAAGCTCCGTGATTGTAGGGGTGATAGCGGGGGCCACGTTTTTGAGGAATCTCAGAGGAACAGGGTCTAAAGGAGATCCACTTTTTATTTTATTCAATGTCGTTTCCACCTCGTTGGGCGTTGTCGGCTTGAATGTCTCGAGTTGGGGACGTAATCCCGTCTCATCGGGGGGCTGAATAGTGTTTCTGCGGGAAGGGGAGCTGGGGGGAGGGAGGGATGTGAGGATGCGGGCAATTTTGTTGTTGAAGTATGAGGCTAGGTCATTACTTCTATCTACCTGAGGGGTGGTGGGCGAGGAAGCGATGGGAACTTTCAGAAGCTCCTTCACAATGAGATAAGATTCCCTAGAGGAATTGGATGATTCCTTTATCCGGGTGTCATAGTGAGAGGCTTTGGAGAGCTTGATTGCGGTTTTATAGGTTTTGACTGAGGAGTGGTATGCCTCTTTGCTGGCGTTGTGCCAGTCTTTTCTCCAAAGCCGTTCAGCTCTTTTACAGTTTTTGCGGAGCTGGCGGAGTTCTGGGGTGTACCACGGAGCAGAGCCGATGTTGTTGGTCTTATCTTCGCGCATTCTGAGTGGGAGCACAGAGTCAAGGGAGGTCGTGATCCAATTTCTGAAGTTGCTATCGGCGTTGTCCGGGATATTGTCGAGAGTAGGGGTGGTAGATGTCAGGGTGTTGGCCCATTCTTCAATAGGTAGTTTGGACCAAGTCCTGCCTTTAGTGAAGGAGGGAGGTTTCTGAGGTTTCTTGAGGGGTCCTGGGAGTTGGAATAGGACCAAGAAGTGGTCCGTCCAGGGAAGGGGAATGGAGTCTATTTCTTGCATCGCGGGGGTGCTGGTGAACACTGGGTCCAGCAGGTGGCCTTTGATGTGGGTGGCTCCTGAGTTAATGAGACGGAGGTCCGAGACCGCTAGTTCGGAGATCAGGTCGGCTACTCCAGAATCTGCCGTGTCTTCAAAGTGGATGTTCAGGTCTCCCACTAAGATGAAGTTCGTGGCGGAGTGAGCCTGTGTTGCTACCATGTCTAGGAGGGCATTGGAAAAAGGGCCGGGGTGGCCGGGGGGACGGTAGATTAGAATCCCTGAAAGGGAGTTCATAGGGTCAAGTTTAATTGAGAATTGAAGACTTTCCGAGTCTGGGATTTGTGCATCGCTGGCGTTGCAGGTGAAGGAGTCACGGTAAATAATGGCGATGCCTCCCCCTCTGCCAAGTGGTCGAGGGGGAGGCATACTGTCGTATGGGCAGAGAGGTCTGGGTTCGTATGGGACCGCGAGGCCGCCACTTGTGATACTGTCGTATGGGCAGAGAGGTCTGGATTCGTAGGGGATCGCGAGGCCGCCGATTGTGCTGATACTGTCGTATGGGCAGAGAGGTCTGGGTTCGTATGGGACCGCGAGGCCGCCACTTGTGATACTGTCGTATGGGCAGAGAGGTCTGGGTTCGTATGGGACCGCGAGGCCGCCACTTATGAGATCTTGGTATGCATAGTAGGAATCCCCTGTCCTTAGGTGATAGATATATGTGGTTGTAGGATTGTAAATAGGTTCTAGGGAGGGGGTAACGTTCTGGCTGGGTTAGTGAGGCTCTGATGAGCGGGTTCTATCTGATCCGAAAACCCAAGCAGAACATTTGGCGTCACGAACCGTTTACGAAACCTGTGTGCGTTGTGGTTGTATTGTGTTTGCTTTTGGCGCGTGCGTGGTTTTGTTTGTATATTATTTGTATCTACCTGCGTATAATTTTCTTTTCTCTTTCTTCTTTTTCTTTTTCTCTTTTTCTTTCTTTTCAAAAATGTTTTCTAGAAAGTCGAAATCTACTTTTAAGTTGCCCGTTGATATTCCCGGTTGGGATTCAACGCCTTATGAAGCCTTAGCCCGTGAGTGGGCTGATTCTACTGGTTTGAGTGAGAATTGGAATTCTTTTTTGGAGCTGGCGGAGCTGGCTAATGTGATTACTTGCTTACAGAAGGCGCCGGTATCTAAGGGTGATGAGCTTCCCGTTTTAGGGCGCAGAGGTTGGATTGTTCTGTCTGCGTACAGGCTTCTCAATGAGAGATTGTTGAAGTTGCAGAACTTGCATAAGGATTTAGAAGCGAACTTTGTTGAGATTCAGAATGCTCATACTTTGTTGCGGTGTCAAAATAAGTTGCTTGCTGATAAGCTTGAGACGTACCAAACTATTGCCGAGAGAGCGGCTGTGCGAATTGCTCGTTATAAATACAAGAATCGGCGTGGTCGGGTTTCGACGCGGAAGGTGCGTCTGGTCGTGGCGAAAGCCGGACTGGATTGGAATCCTGATGAATGGGATGGTAATATCTGGAACTCGAGTGATTCTCCTTCCTCGGGTGAGGAGTCTGCCAAGCGCGAGTCCTCTCGCTCCGGCCGTGCTTGTAAATCTGCTTCTTGCGCCTCTGATGGTGCACCCCGTAATTGCGCTCGTCCTTCGAGCGGGGTCAACGCTTCTTCCACTGATTGTTCCTCTACGTGTACTGGTCGAGCTCCTTGTGATGCTCATCCCGCGGTCTCGACGCATCCAGTTTTTCGACGGAAGGTGCAGCAGGCTCCCGGTGCTCCGAATGGTATTGCTTTAGACTCTTTGGAGGATTTTACTCAACAAGAAATTAGTGATATTTTGCAGCGATTTCGGCAACGAGTTGGTGAGCCCTTGCTCACATGGATGGTGCGCCTTTATGAACTGGGCGCTGCTGGCATTATGTTGGATGCTGGCGATTGTTTGAAGTTTTGTTCCTTGAGTTCGGATTCTACTGTACAGGATCATTTTCGTAACTTTAATGGTGGTGGTCAAATTTCTTTGCTTCAATTGGCGACTGAGGGTTGTAATCAAAAATATCCTACTGAGTCTGACTGGCCTGTGAATGACAAACCGTGGTATACTTTGCGCGATGCTGCGCAACGTCTCAAAGAGGAGGTGATGAAAACGGCAATTTTTCTGAATACTGCTGACCGGTTGCTTGATGCTTTCTTGACATCTTCTGTGCGGAATCGTATTATTCGTTCTTCCCCTGTTGCTTATAAGCAGGTCATGATGACTTTATTGATTAATCAGACTGGTAACATGTTATCTGTGGTGCTGGAATCGGTACGCCAACTCGGTGAGTTGGGTGAGTGGTTTAAACCTGAACGGCAGTCCCGGCCTGACACTCGTACTCCTGGTGAAAATAAACTTACTAGACGTGATATGTTTCTTGCTCTTCTGGCTGATGGTGTGCGTAAGGAGGACATTGATGGTGAGACTACTTCTCGTTTGTGGGAAATGTTTCGCAAACGTGGCTTGGATCGAAAGGAGGGTGCCCGGCGTGTTCGGACAACTGAGTGTGATCTGACGGTAGCGGTGATGACGACCGCCGTGGGCGCTCTGATCGTCGTGATGATCGACGTTATGTGCGTGATTTGTCCCCCCGTCGTGAGAGAGACAGGGAGAGAGAGGGGGAAAGAGAGAGGGGGAGAGATGATTATGTTAACAGCAGACGTAGAGATGATAGGGATCAATCCCCTGAGTTGAGAAGGAGAGAGGATCGACACATATTGGCCGATCGAAACCCGCAGTACAATGCAGGGAACAGTAATCCATTTCGTAATGGAGATGGATATGAACAGGAGGTATCGATACCTAGGAACCGTGAGAGTCTTTATCCTGATTTATCCTGGTACACAGAACACAATAAAAAGGACTAGGAAATAGGTCAAGCTCCAGTACACAGATGGGCTCACAGAAATAATAGACCCTATGTAGATATTGATATTTATTGGAGACATCGTAATATCCAAAGGGCCCGAGCATTGGTAGATACAGGAGCGGAGGCCACTCTTATTCATGGAAAATCAAAGAAGTTTAAAGGTCAGCCTTTTACAATTACCGGATTAGGTGGAAAGGAAACTCCTGCAGTTCAAACCTTACTTGAAATGAGAATAGGTAGAATTCCTAGAAAAGAATACTCTGTATTAGTGGTGCCACTCTTAGAACTCATAATTGGAATTGATTATGATGTATTATGGTGTGCCATTCCAAATTCAATCTGATAATGCATCCCATTTTCGTGGAAGATTGGTACAGGAATTCTGTGTGGAAAACAATATTGAATGGGTATTTCATATACCATATTATCCACAGGCCTCGGGTCTTGTGGAGAGGTTGAATGGCCTGCTAAAAGACCAACTTCGCAAATTAACAGATGACAAGTATAAGAATTGGTGAGATTTTTTGCCTCAAGCGCTATTGATTTTGAATAACCGTCCTTTTCTAAATGCTGAATCCCCACTTATGCGTTTGTTTCCTCCGAATGTTGATGCTAAACCTAACGAGATCAGAGAGACTGTGATGTACTGGGAGATTACTCCCGGAGCTTTAGCTCCATGCAGAGCGACCCCAGGGTCGGCAGGTTTAGACTTGCATGCCATGGATGACACCATTATAAAAAGTAAAGATCGAGTCATCATTGAAACAGGTGTTGGTGTTCAGATACCACCTGGAAATTTCGGATTAATTGCCCCTAGATCGGGGCTGGCTGTAAAAGGTATTCAGGTGCTTGGAGGAATCATTGATAGTGATTATCAGGGAGAGATTAAGGTGCTCCTGCTGAATAGCAGTGAGGTTGACTTACTGATACATAAAACTGACCGAGTGGCTCAATTGCTAATAATGCCTGTCTTCAGTGGTGAGATGGTAAAAGGCACTGCCCCAACGTTGCTAACTGTACGAGGCCAGAAAGGTTTTGGCTCCACAGATAATCCTGGGGCCAGAGTTTGGGTGCAGTTGCCTAAGAATCCCCCTGAACAAGCAGAGGTCATTGCAACCGGTCAAGATAATACCATTTTAGTTATGAGACCAGGGAAAGATAGCTGGGAAGCAGTCCCGGCTGACAAATGTTACTTACGAGAATGAATAATGCCTGTATTTGATTCTCTTTCAGATCATTCTTTGGACTGTTGCTGCAGGATGTGTCGGCGTTGGACTGTTTTTGGGCTGCTACGACGAGAGAGGAGGGATCCCATCAACCCGGGATGAGTTGAGAACCCGAGTGTCGCGTTCCTTCGCTGCGTGGGATTCGTCGTCGAACTTTTGGACTTCACTAGCAAAACGGGGGACTAGCGCCCCTCATTTCTGCTTGACACCGATGAGATCAGTGAATGACATTTTGGCAACTTGTCTGGTTGCTGTCCCTGCTTCGTTGGAGACTCTGACTCATATTTTCAATATATCAACCGCTCGCCCCAATATTCTTCTGGGCGATTTCGCTACCCATCAGTATTGCCCCTTGTGTACTGAATTGTCAGACCCGATACCCCCCATCCAGTCCCAAATAGTTACCTATAATATCACACAAGGTGATTTGTGTTTTTTCCTTACGTGTAATCCTAGTGCAATTTCGGAATGTATGCGTTTAAAATTGAAAGGTGCCACCTCATTCACCACTCATGAACGAACTTTGTGCCTTCAAAGGACACCGAAAATATGTACTTCTGTTCAGAATAACATGACTTGCAAGAGTATGGTAGTTGCCCCCAGTCATTATCGCACGATGTTACTACCTGCCGGATGGCTTTTCTCATGTGGTAATACTTCCTGGCCATATGTCCCCGCAAATATTTCTGGAGGCCCTTGTGCCATTACTAGACTAAGCTTGCTCATGTTTTCATCACATCCGAATGCCAACTCTCGTGTGATTCGAGATACAGTGAGGTTACAGGAGGATTGTGACTCATCTTTGCATTTATATTCTCAGTCCGAATACCTTAGCCTGGCTATTTCAATTATTGGTGTTCCTGCTTTGGCAGTTTATAATGCAAAATCTATTGAGAAAAGAGCCTGCTGGATGGTGAAATCCATTAATAATACTTCTACAGTCCTGTCGGACATGCTATTAGACGCCCAGGGTGAACGAAGGGCTATCTTGCAAAATCGAGCGGCCATTGATTATCTTTTGCTTAAACATGGACACGATTGTTCTGATTTTGAGGGTCTTTGTTGTTTTAACTTGTCTGATCATACACAATCCATTCGAGCTCACATTAATAAGCTACATGACTTAACAGAAGAAGTTAGAAAACACATTGACCAGGGCTGGTTTGACTGGCTCTTTAATTGGTTACCTGATTTACATATGTTACGTCAAATATTAGGAGGTATTCTGATTACTATCGGCATTTTGATTTCCATCTGTTGCTTTATTGAGTGTATTCCTTCACTACTTCAATTCTGCACACCTGGTACTAGACATAGATCAGTTAGTTTTGTTTCATATTATTCTTCCACAGATGTTAGTTCTGTTTAATGAATGTATAATAGACTGAAGTCAAGGGTGAAATGTTCTGCTCGATTTTCCTGGCCTTTTTGTGTTAACAAGTGATTGAATGTGACTTCAGTCTCTTACCATTCAAGCCTAAAGGTTAGAGTAGTGGATGGAGCCTATTTACTAGGCACTTCGACATGATTCTGTGCTCTTCCCCATAGATCAGGGCTTGCACATATAGCCTAGGGGATAGATTCGTTAGTATTAGGGATAACCTGTCCTGTAGTGAGGGTATTTCATGGAGCCGTGCTGAATGCAGGCCTGGTAGGCCTCAAACGGGAGAGACTCCATCTTCCTTTCTGCTCCGGCAGCTTGTGATTCTTCTAGGTCAAACGTAATGTTTTAGTTATGAGGTGTTATTCGCTTGGAGAGAACCGGTTCAGGCCGGCCCTTATCGAAGGATTGTATTTTTCTTCATGCCGAAGACACTACATCAGGCCGGCCGGCTGGGAACGTGTCCTTGGTACGGGGAGGTACAAGAATTTGGTGGGCGGCAGGTTACGGGCCGGAATTTTCCATGAGGAAATGCACCTCTATATTAGTGAAAGTCTGAGGCAGTTATATGGGCAGTCCGTAGGCGGCATCTAGCCGTTAGCAGTAAAGCTACTACTTATTCCAGGGAAGACAGACGCCATCTTGAGGGCGGAGAAGAACTGAGAGACAGATGCTTTCCTAACAGAATAATCAGAGAGGAGAGAGTAGCCGATAAGGAAGAGGTCCCAGTGACTCGGAGAAGGGTGATTCCAGGCGAGCCGAGGCACAGACGAGAAGGGAGCCTAGATGACCACTGAGTGCAGGCTACATACTACTAAGGTGATGTCGACCCTTTCTTATTAGAGTGTACAACTTAATCTTTCACTTTTCTTTGCAGGTTATGTGTTATATCGTAATGTTATGTGATTGTATGTGCAATGAGTAATAAAGTATCCAGTTTGTAGTGAACCAACATATGCTGTGTGTTCTTGTATAAGAGGGTAGCCTATTCTTCTAGTCAGCTGCGGCTACATGAACAGATGTTAACCCTGATCAGGTAAGTGGTAACTGAATAAGGGAAAGAAGAGCCCCTCAAACCTGAGAACAGGCTATGCCCGAACTGGCAATCCTTGTGTGATCTGATGAATAGTGAGACTGATTCCCTTTTTGTATGTTATGGTGATCATAGGATGAACTGTCGTATGAGACTGCCGTCTAGGTAGAGAGGTCTGGATTCGTAGGGGATCGCGAGGCCGCCAACTGTGCTGAGACTGCCGTCTGGGTAGAGAGGTCTGGGTTCGTATGGGACCGCGAGGCCGCCACTTGTGATACTGTCATATGGGCAGAGAGGTCTGGGTTCGTATGGGACCGCGAGGCCGCCACTTGTGATACTGTCGTATGGGCAGAGAGGTCTGGATCCGTATGGGATCGCGAGGCCGCCGATTGTGCTGAGACTGCCGTCTGGGTAGAGAGGTCTGGGTTCGTATGGGACCGCGAGGCCGCCACTTGTGATACTGTCGTATGGGCAGAGAGGTCTGGGTTCGTATGGGACCGCGAGGCCGCCACTTGTGATACTGTCGTATGGGCAGAGAGGTCTGGATTCATAGGGGATCGCGAGGCCGCCGATTGTGCTGATACTGTCGTATGGGCAGAGAGGTCTGGGTTCGTATGGGACCGCGAGGCCGCCACTTGTGATACTGTCGTATGGGCAGAGAGGTCTGGGTTCGTATGGGACCGCGAGGCCGCCATTTATGAGATCTTGGTATGCATAGTAGGAATCCCCTGTCCTTAGGTGATAGATATATGTGGTTGTAGGATTGTAAATACGTTCTAGGGAGGGGGTAACGTTCTGGCTGGGTTAGTGAGGCTCTGATGAGCGGGTTCTATCTGATCCGAAAACCCAAGCAGAACAATGACCTCGCAACAAAATGTATGGGTGGCGAGTATGGCCTATATGCGTAGTCAGCCCATAAATAAATCTGAATTATGACCTGGTGGGTTAATACTGCTTACATCTGACAACAGCTATCTTTTGCCTCCTTGTGAGAGCTAAAATGGATCCTAATTTCTGTTCATCACACTAGCAGATAAAGCATTGAGCTGTATAAAACATCAATATTACGAGTGTGGGGAAAAAGCCAGCTGCCTTCTTGCCCACCAGATCTGTCAGGAAGAGTCCTAATGCTCTATTCTGGAACTTAATAGACCTCATGGACTAATCACCCAATCAGTTGGGATCCCTGAGGAGTTCAAATGCTTCTATAATGAGCTCTGTTTCTCAACAATGGAGGCAACACAGTATGTGGAAGCAGTCACATTTGTTCACTGACTTAATCTCCCTCGTCTTATTTATGACTCGGCTGACAGCATGTAGGATGACATCACCGAAGACAAATGTGTGATGCCATAAAATTATACCTACTGGCAAGTCTCCAAGAGATGACAGCCTTCCCATTTAATATTAGAATATAATAATAGAAAATAAATGAACAGATTGTAATTCCTTTATTTGCTAAGGTTTACTAAGAGCTGGGTGACTGATTCCATACCTCAAACTTCAACAAGGTAAATATGTCCTTTTTCCAGAACCAAAGAAGGACCTGCTTCAATGTGGCAACTGCCACCCCATTTGTTCTCATAAAAACTGACTTAAAGGTCCCGGCAAAGGTGCTCATCACTCACTTCTTAAAGTTTATCCTAACATTAATACACAGGGGGGTATGGCCTGAAGCGTCCAGATGGCGGTCGCACTCTAAGAGTGCTCCGGACCCCTCCATCATCCGCTTCGAATGCTACTGCTTTCAGCTGCCATCCATACCTTAAACCCGCATGCTGACATCCCCTGCAGCTGGTGCGGTGTAACAGTGGTTCAAACTGCTGCCCTGCTGAGCCTGGAGCCTGCTCTGACTCCAGATCCCTGGAGGCCCTTGGGCTGCAAGATCGTAGCTTCCACTGACTGGAGCCCATGACTCTGGCGAATCCTGCTGCTGCGTGCCTGCCAGCAGCGTGGCTCCTGGTGCAATCAGAGCCCCGTGTGGTGGGTGATGTGGACCGTCCTGACTCCGTAGCCCCTAAGGCCCTAGGGCTGCAAGATGGTGCATCCCACTGACTAGAGCCGGTGATTCTGGTGGGATCTGCGGCAGATTGCCTACCGGTAGCGGGGCTCCTGGTGCAAGAGGAGCCACACGTGACGAGCGATTTGCCTGGGGAGCAGGCTTGAAGAGGTGACATGTTCCTGGGTGGATACGATCCCCGGGCGGCCTGTGGCAGGGGGTACTCCCGAGGCCTTATCCATAGTGACTGGGACCCAAGGCTGTGGTGGATTTCCATGCCGTGGGGGTGCCAATGCCTGGTGAGTGAGGCGGGATCCAGGGGTTCAGCTGCCGCTTCGGGCAGTGGGGGGGAGGCTTGTGGCTTGGGCCTTGACCCTCTCAGGGTGCTGTGCTGCATAGAAGTGGGACTGGCCTGAACTGGACTTTGCTGCCTGGGAGTGCTCTGAGCGACCCCCTGCCTGTCCTTGCTCGGCTGGTGCGGCGGGGGCCCTGACGCTGTGGCTTCATTCTGTGGTTAGGCGGCGGCGGGCTGATCGACTGCTGACATTGCCCAGCTGGAGTCTCAGGAGGGAATCCCTGCCCCCTCCTTCCCCCAGTCCTCCCCTCGCATTCCTCCTGCCCTCATGCCTGCCTCAGGGGCTGGGCGTGGACCAGTCAACTGCCTTGGTCCTGTGGTGAGCGCATGGGGAGATACTCCCTGGCCCCCATCTATTGTCCTCTTCCCTTGATCGTCTTTCCCTGGGCGGTCTCCGGGGGTAGGGGTTGGGCCGTTCAGCTGCAGGAGTCATGTGGCAGGGGCCCCCCAGTGCATCAGCTGCGCAGACACACTGGACTACCTGCCATATAGGTCCTGCAACCTGCAAAGCAATCCACATGGGCCTGACTGTACGCTGAGGGTGGTCTCCTCACCCGTCTGCCCAAGCGGCCGGGGCCCCGGTCCCAGATTGGGGAGGCCTGCCCATCCTGCCCCTGGGAACACTGAACAGCCGCTGCTCCTGTGACCTACCACTGATGACCTCTGACCCTCGGGCCCCCTGGGGAGATTTTGTGGGAATCAGAGAGAGCTCCCACTGCCCTTGAAAGGCTTCCTGGCACTGAACTCCCCGTTCAACCTGCCTGTATCATGGTGGCCTGAGGCTGGGGTGACCTGTTCGGACTGCAAGAGGGTTGCAAGACTGGCTGGGACCGACGCACTTCCCCTTGGCAACAGAGGAGGCGCACACAGTCCCACAGAGGCCGGGGACCCCATAGGGGGTCATCTGCATCGGTTGGCTCAAGAGCCCTGGATGCCAAGAATGATGCAGACCCTCCAATTTCACCGGACCACAGCAAGGAGAACTCCATGGACAGCATGCACCGAGATCCTTTACCCTTCGAGGTCCCAGACCCTGTAGCCTCGGACACTGACTTCTCCAAAAGCCTGACACTCTGAAAACGTAACCTGACGTCTGAGAGCAGGGTACTGGAAACTCCAAAGTGGCAAATATCGTGGAGGGGTCCACTATCATCACGCAATCCCCGGCTCAGTGTTTCAGTTTAGCTTGTTGTTGTTGTTAATGTTTTCCTTTTCAGGGCTACAGATGCTTCAGTTCCGGAAGTATAGGGCAGGGGGAGGAGGGCGGGAGGGAGGGAGGGGACCGTTGTCCTCTGGGTTGTTTTAAGTTTCCATCTGTTAAGGTCTCCTCTTCTAACAACCGACAGCACATCAACACTGGTTCACCAGCCTGACACTGCAAGAACATGTAACACACAACACTCATGACATGCATGCATTTGGCCTACCCCGTTTGCACCCCGTTGGGGCTCACTACCCTTTGGCCCACTCATCACGCACACCAGTCGTGATGCAGTCATCCACCTTAGGTAGGCCCCTCCATGCTTGTCCTGGAATGTGAACGGACTACTAGACTGTATCAAAAGAACAGCAGTCCTTAGATACACCTAGTGCCATTTGCCCCACATACTCCTACTTGAGGAGACACACCTCCTTGGGACTCAATGCCTTTTCCTCGCAAGATATAGTTTCGATAAAGTGTGGCACTCCGGTTTCGAACACAGCTCACGAGGGGTTGCATTCCTAACGCGGCGTGGACTCCCTTTCACCCCTGACCATGTCACGACAGACCCTCAGGGCAGATTTGTGATTGTGTCCGGCAAATTAGAAGGAAACATCCTTACCTAGCATCCATATACATCTCACCTGCCATGCTTGCCTCCATGCTGCAACACCTCACAGACGCATTCTCCTTCCTACCCTTGGGGCAGACGTGATTGGGGCGACTTTAGTGCTGTTATGCAATCAATGCTAGATGCGACGGGCATACCTTCCTCAACACGGCTAACCCATGCATGAAAAGTGACAGATTGAGCAGCCACTCTCAGCTTGTGTCTGGAGGGTCTAGAATCCCTGAGATACCCAGTATACTCACACCTTGTTGGCCCACCACACGCACTCCCGCATTGACCTGGTACTTCTGCCTGCCTCCGACTGCCACAGGGTGTTCAATAT
Organism: Triturus cristatus; assembly: GCF_964204655.1. Taxonomy (NCBI): domain Eukaryota; kingdom Metazoa; phylum Chordata; class Amphibia; order Caudata; family Salamandridae; genus Triturus; species Triturus cristatus. Next base: position 751,912,589 of record NC_140584.1, on the reverse strand, counting down.
AACTATCCTTCCCCGGGGAATTTCGGATCACTCAGCCCTATCCCCACACCTGGGTGGGACCTCAGGCACAATGTGGGCAGTGTGGAGACTAAACTCATGCTTCCTGCAAGACAAAGAGGTTAAGACGTCTATAAAGGAGCTCCGTCACTACTTTCTCACTAATCAGATCCCTCTCCGAGCACCCTCTGGGGAGCAAGTAAAGCCACTATCTGCGGTGTAGCAAGAGGTCGGGTGCACATGAAACGCTTGGCACAAAACGACCGCCTGACCCTCCTTGAGGCCCAAGCCATATGGTTGGAAGCGACCCAAACTGAGACCCCCGATGCCCATCAAGACAGGCAACTGACGATCACCCGAGAGGAGATCAAACAGATCTTCTTGAATTCGGCCAAGATGCTGTGGCGTTCATCCGTGGCGCGAATTTTGCAGTTGGGGAGACAAAAATGGAAGTCTGTTACACAGATTGATCTCCTACCCTCTCGCGAATAGGATAATCCCTGAAGTTCAAGACCCCTCTGGTGCTATTCAACACACTTCACCTGCCATCGCACAGGCAGTTTCCGACTACTACGCCCAGTTGAACTCTGCTGGGACACCAGAGGCTGCCCTTTCCGATGTGCTCTGCCAGGTGGAATCCACCTCCCTCACCTCTCAGGGGATGAGGCAGCTGACCTGGACCGCCCGTTCACTCCAGAGGAGATGCACAGCGTGATCTCCCTGCTGAAGGCCGGGAAAACTCTGGGACCCGACGGTTTCCCCCAAGAATACTTTGCAGCATATCGAGACTTGTTGGTTCCCCATCTTGTGCACCTCAATCGACACGTGGCTGAGGTTGGCTCCTTCCCTTCAGAGAGTGACGTGGCGACTATTGTCTTATTCCCCAAGACCCAACCACCTTCCCCTAGATGCATGGACTATCATCCAATCTCCCTTATCAATACGGAGATAAAAATATACGCTACAGTCTTAGCCCAGAGACTTTGTCCACTTCTCCATAAGATGGTCCACGCGGATCAATGTGGCTTTATGCCAGTGCAGAGCACCAGACACTGTCTCTGCCGTCTCCATTTAGCCCTGGCCAACCACCAGGTCCGTTCGCCCTATCTTGCACTCCTCCTTGTCGACTTGGACAAAGTGTTCGACGCGGTGGACTGGCACTATCTGGAGGACGTCCTGCAGCTGATGGGTCTGGGACAACAGTTCCGACACCTTGTCAAGGTCCTCTACTCCAGCTTAGAGCCAGGGTGCTGACCAACGGAACCCTATCCAAAGACATTTCCAATTCAGAGGGGCACCAGGAAGGGCTTCCCACTCTCTCCTTTCTTATTTGCACTGGCAATGGAGCCTCTGGCCTGCCTCATTCGATCCGATCACCGGATACAGGGCTGGTCCTGGAGACCCCACCACATTGACAAAATCTCCTTATACGCAGATGATATCCTGCTTTACCTGTCCGACCTGGCCACTTCCGGAGCTTTATCCCTAGATGTCTTACGGGCCTTTCAGAGCGTCTCAGGCCTCTGCCTTAATCCGAAGAAGTAGATACTGGTGCCCTTCACCTCTCCTGGGAATGCTTCGACTGGCAGTCCACCATCCGCATCAGAAGACAGTTCTTCAAGTACCTGGATGGGTGGGTCACTCTGCTCCCTGAGCTGGAATGGGCAATGAACATTACCCCGCTGTTCAATAAAGCCAAAGCAGATTTCAAGCGCTGGCAAACCCTGCCACTCAACCCACTCGGGAGGATAGCGCTGTTCAAAATAATGATCCTCCCGCATTTCTTGTGCATCATTCAGAACACCACTTTTCATTTCCCACGCAGTTGGTTTAAGGAACTGGATGGAGTGACCACGAGGTTTCTATGGGGTGGAACGAGGCCTCGGATTGCTCTTGCCCTTTGCAGGATCCCACACTTTGATGGAGGTATGGGTATGACCGATCTCCACCTATACTACTTGGCCACCCGGCTTTTTGTAATGCATGACTGGTGTACTGGGGGATGGTATGACCTGGTCTACATGACGGAACTCAGAAACATGATTTCCCCCAAATAAAAGAATACCTATATGTGTGTCCCATACCCAAAGGGATCCAGCCGATAGCCAGGGCAGTCTTGGAGGCATTCCGCACAGTTCTGAGGGACACGCAATGGGACAAATGACTGACACAACACACAACTCTCTGGCATAGTACATGGCTGGGGGAAGTAGCGGCACTTTCAGGGTTCAAGCAATGGGATTGCATAGGGATCTCTCTGCTGGGTGACGTATGGGTTGGCGACCACATTAGGACATTCCAGAACCTGCAGGGAGGTTATACTCTCCACGCTTCACAGTTTTATAAATATCTGCAACTTCGTCATGCCCTCATCACAAATATCCCAACAGGTAAGTCCCTTCCGGAATTTAACCCGCTAGAAGCCCAGGTCATGATGGGGAACCCGTTAGAATCCCAGGTCATGATGGGGAACCTGGGAAGGAGGGGTCTCCCGAATGTATCGTACCCTTGTTAATAACGGACCAGCAACTTTAGACCCACTCTGGACCCGCTGGGAGTGGTGGTTGGGTCCTATGGAGGAAGAGGATTGGCGACAAGCCCTCATGGCCCCTAAGACCATTACGACATCAGCCAGACTCTGCCTTATTAAATTATAATAGCTCCATGCGGCCTATATCACCCCAGCTCGCCTACACAGAGCAGGGCTGCATCCCTCCCCTGACTACACACGCTGCGGCCGTGCTCCAGCAGACATCTATCACATGATTTGGACATGCCCCTACCTTGCTCCATATTGGTCAGAAATAGAGACGTAGCTTACGCAGGTCCTGAAATGGCCGGTTCCTCATGATACTGTGCATCTGGTCCTGGGGGTGATGGATGGCCTAGACGGGTCACGAGCAGACAAAGCATTTCTTGTGACAGCAGTCTCGGTGCTCAAGTGGACATAGCAGCTGCCTGGGCGCTGGCAAAACCCCCAACCATGGCAAGGTGGCGCCGAGGAGTAGACTGGTGTGCCACGCAGGCGAGACCCTTATTCGAGGCCAGGGGATGCCCAGCCAAATACCACAGAGTTTGGTGCAAGTTGCTAAACCTGCTGGACTAACTGCGTGAATCCTCCACTTACGCATTTGGGTGCAGTACTAACGAACCAGGTCGGTGCTCTCATCCATTCATTGGTGTATGCTCAAAAATAGCTATTGTGGTGAATGCCTGTAAAAACACTCAAATGTCATGTGCTGCAATTGTGTTTGACTTTAAATCAATAAAGTTGGTCATCAAAAAAAACATGAATACACAGGTCACAGGTGAGTTTTTTAACAAAGTGCTCTTTTTCCAGCCACATGCACCTTCTTTCGCACATTCTATGGCAGGACACGAATGATGGGGAACATAATGTGGCGATATACTTGGATGCGGAGAAAGAGTTCAACAGGGTTGAATGGCCACACCTGTTTCAAGTCTTTCAGAAAGCAGGATTTAAAGACTGTTTAAAAGACTGAAACATTGCCATTCTGTACCATTTCTCAACAGCAGCCATCACCTGTATTGGCTTTTACTCAGAACTGTTCTCAATTGCATGGGGACCTGGCGGAGCTGTCCCCTGTCACCCCTCCTTTTCTTGATAGGGTGGGAATATTAAGCAACAAAATCAGGGGTTCCAACACTATTTCTGTTATCGCTAAAGAGGCAGGGGAATTGCCTCCTGTATAGGTATGACTTCCTCCTTCTGCTTATCGATCCAGGACCCTCTATCCCTCATCTGCTCACTGTTATCACCACATTTTCTGATTACAGAATAAGCTGGGATAAAAGCAAAGCTTTATCTCCCAACCGAACAACCACGGAGGGGTTATTGGATTGGCTAACTTGCAGATGATCTACAACCACCATCAAGTATCTGGAAGTCATGGTCAGTAATGATTTGCCACAAGTGGCCCAGGGCAATATGAATTACCTACTTATCAGAACTGCCACATAGAGTTTCATAAATAGACCTCTCTTAAAATATCCTTGTGGGACCGTATAAAGTGAAAATGATGACTATGTCCCCCTTTATTTATTTATTTAGGATGATCCAGACTTCTATACCTGAGCACCAGCTTTGTAAGTTTTGCAAGCTCATCAAACAGTTGGTGTGGGATTTGGGATGGCCAAAGGCCAAGACTCCCTGGCGGCAAGCTGAAAGCAGCCTCTTAAGCTTGAGGCATCTGCCTCTCTGAGATGATGCTTTACTATTAAGTATTCTCTTCTTGATGGTGCCAAGAGGTGTGCACTCTTTACAGCACTCCCACATTGAGTGTGAGTAAAACAAATTCTGTTCTCATTGAAACTACACGTGGTGCACTGCCTCTTGAAGACTCATACATATATTCATGATGCAGCCTCCATCTGGCACAACAAGGTCATCCAAATTGAACCCACACAATACTGTGAAAGGAACCCGCAGGTGCTGGAATTCAACCGGTTGATCAGTTATGGTCTGGGACTGACTTTAAATTCTTTCTGGATCTCAGCAATGAATTTCAGTAATAACCAACCAAAAACTCTGGGCCTACATCCAGTCTAAGCATTGCCTGCAGAGTTTCAAATTACCTACTATTATATCTGTGTCTCCTAGTTCCTACACAGTTAAAGGTGTGTATGCAGCATTAGGATTTCTAACATTCATTTGGTGAGAACCCATGGCATTTATTTTAATGACCAATCTTCGGTCTAGTATTGGAACTACTTTTTGGTGCTTTGATCTGCTTTGACCATCCTTTACATGACTCACAGCAATTACTTTCTGCAATAATTTTTTGTTGTAACGCTGGAGCTCTTATACACTTTCATGGATTGTGCTGTGATTAGACTTGTGAAGTGAACCAGTGTCGATGTATGCAGCGCACAGCTGGCAATGCGGTTATTCTGCAGTGCAACTGAGGAGGGGCACCGCAGAGTCAGTAAGACATCTATTTGGGCCGTGCTGAACGAAGTCTATATGCATTAAAGTTTGTGGAAGTTACCACCAGGCGCGAGAAACAGTGTGTACCTTTTAAAAAATTTGAATAATGCACTCACGGGTCCTTCCAAAGCAACGTCACAGCAACATGATTCTGCTGTGATGTGAGAAAGAACCATTCTGGAAACAGTGCTGGATTGCTGGAAGTTGCATTGTGGGCGAAACCTGTGATGTCATTGCGTTCCTCTGACACAGAGCGTTTGTTGTTGAAGTGGCATAAGGTGGTCATTACGTAATTGCTCAGCAATGCTGTTTGTGTCGGACACATCGAGAACATTGACAGGGGATCACGCGCATTCAAGATCGAGGCGAGTTGTGGATTGAGTGCCTCAGCTAGTACCAAACACACACCTTCCTGTTCATCCCAAGTTTCTTTTGAAGAGTGTTTGTTTTAGCTGTGATGCTGTATTCTCTGCCAACGGCTGTCTAGGTGGATTGAGCACTGATGAAACGTTGCTGAAGACTGCTTATTATGGCAAGAAAGGATAAAGATTTTTACTGCCACTGTGGTTTTCTACAACTGTTCAACTGAGAGGGGAGTTATAATGTACCTCAACTTTCATCAATACGGTATCAAGTTTCTCAGCACACTACACCCACACTGATGTCAGTGTGGGATTTAATGACAAATGCACACAGAGGGCATCTTAGAGATGAGCCCTGAAAAACAACCCAACCATAGTGTCTAGGCTCAGTGGCTGTTTTCAGCTTCCACCACCAGACAAGTTTCTGGACCCCTGGGTCGAGAGCCTGCTGCTCTCGGGGGCCTGAAACAATGCACATCCTGGGACGAGGTGCCAAGCCTCGTCCCTAATCTCTAAATTATACGCTGTATTCTATAATCGAGTATGAGATGTTATACTAATTGTGACTTTATATAATTTCAATTATGCAAACACTGAAAAGTCACTTTTTAAGTCACTTGCCTGTGGTAAGGAAATCGGCTGATTTCCTTTTAACCTACTCACGGTTTGCTCACTTATCCCACAGCATATTACTTGCTTTCTATTTATTGTTATTACATTGCATTTATTTCTCTATTCAAGGACATGGATAATTCCACTTTTTGATTGTAAAAATTGTGATACTATACCCATCCCAGTTGAATGGGACCTTTGTTGCTTTTAAAACATATCTACCCTTGGTCCTGTCTGACCCTTAGGGTTTCTTTGTTTTTCTCCATATCCACAACCTTGTGGCCTGCTCGTAAGCAGCCACCAACCGGAGGCTCCCTATCCATCATTGGATAGCATTGGGCCTCAGCACTCTGCACCCGGCCGCCCTAGTGACACTGAGGGTGTAACAAGAGTGTATCCTTGACACTGGAGGACCCCTGAGTCCATCCCCAGACCACCAACTCCCACTACCGAATACTTACCTTTGAACCGATAACCCTATTTTCCCCGGTCGGATAACATTGACTGTTTTCCTGTGAAAAGTTTCTAAGCATGGAGGTGGAAAATCTATTAAGGTCTCTAAAACTGTAACAAAATAACCAAAACGCTTTTACTTACCTGTTTACAGGAAATGTCCCAGTGCATTTTCCAGGTATAATGCACTGTGTAAGAAAAGTAATCTGTAAAGTACCCTACTTGACATTCTACGAAAAAGCCAATACAAAGTATATGTACAATATTTCAAAGCATGGCATTACTAGTAGTTCTACAGTAATCAAACCAAAGTATATATACAACTGTTATCCAAACTGTTTAAAAATGGTTTTATTACTGCAACATACTCTGTGCCAGGCTTGCTTGGGTTTAGGAAATAAAATAACTAAAAGAATATTTTTATACAAAACCAATTGGTCTGAAGTTCAGTCTTTGAGTGTGTGATATCATTTGCTGATTGAGTGTGCACAACAAATGCTTAACACTGCCCCCTGATAAAGCCTTACTGCTCGCCCACACTACCACAAATAGAGAGTAAGGTGGTATCTACTTTTACCTCTGCCTAGCTTTGGAGTTCCACTGGACTATGCATACTATGCCTCACTTTGGTATAGTATATATAGAGCCAGCTTCCTACAGGAATGGAAACCTTCCTGCACAAAAACAATCACAAGAGGTGTTTTCCTATTTCTACATGTGCTGCAGAATGCAGCACACATAGAAAAAAGAAAAACAAGAAGAAATGAAGATATTTATCCTCATCATGCCTCCCTTACGCCTCCCCTGGGGATACTCACGTTTTTGGCTGTGCCTCATTATTACGGTTTCTCACACCTCTGGGGCAGATGTTCCGGCGGCGCAAGAGGCCTCATAAATGAGGCCTAGAGAGTCACTCTCTCCCATTCTGACTGGATGCAGGACATTGTGGTAGCAAACTGACAGGAAGACAATATTTATAATCTTCCATATCAACTCACAATATTGGAATCAATATGGTCTCCTTTTGCTCTGATGAGTCCACCATCTCCTCATTGACCTAATCCAAAGAGTCATCCATCTCCTCACTATTGGACAGATCAGGTCTATCCTATATATTTCTCTTTTTCGGCTTCTTTTTTTTCTCTTCTTCCATGTTAATGTCTTCATTTGTTTGTTGATGTGTTGACAGAGATAGGGCAGATTGTTTATTTAAATTTGTCTTTGACTTTTATGCTACTATTACATAGTAGGTTAGATGATGGAATTGTAATTATTTCTTGTTCTCTGTCAGCCGTTGGTGATTACCAATGAGTAATTCAATTACAAATACCTTTTGATGAGGGAGGCATAAACTGAGTACAGGCTGCAAATGGTCAAGCTCAAGATGGAGGAGAGGAGAATGGCCCATGACCTAAAGGCGGCCTGAAGACCACCGCACTCTCTGAGGCACTTCGACCACCCAATTGTGATCATGGCAGTATGACCACCACAAGACCACTGTCACCGCCAGGTTCCTGGATCCCGTGGCAGTAGGGAAAGTGACATTTATGGGGGGTGGTGCCACCGCCAGCACTACTGTCCCAATCAGAAACTTCCTCTCTGCTGACCTTTTCAAGGTGGGGACCCATGTCATTAAAAGGTTGGCAGAAAGGCACGGAAGGGGCCCCAAACAAAGCATGCTGCTGCGATGACACCACTGCCGCAAAATTGCCAGCCTGGGGGTAACATCGCAGTGCAGCAGTCGGGATGCTGCGGGCTTGGTGGCATTCTCCAAACCGCTGCAACGACAGCTCAGAGAACGAATCGTCTAAGTCGTAACCTGCCCCTAAGTCTCAGGTAACAATATAAAAGCTAGTCATCAATATTGGTGACAGCAAGCATACTTGCAGTGTCTGAGGCAGACAAGAAGGTCTGCAATACCCGAAGTTCTGGTGCCCAAAGATGTGGTCGGAGATGATATAGACAAGTGGTTTCCACCTATGAAATAGATCTGAGTATACACAAGGCCCCAGAGGAGTACTGGGGGGGGGTTAGCTTGTGGAAACATATGCCTACTGTGGGGAGCAACACATTTTTCAAACTCAAGGTAGAAGACCAAACAAAGTATGCCCCCAAGAAAGCCATACTTGTTGCTAAATTTGGCGTAAACCCTCAGAAGTATCATTAGAAGCTCACGGACAGCCACAAACTCTCAAAACAGTTATGGGTGGATTTCTTGGATTGTTCCAGCAAGGTACTTAATGGCTGGACATGGGGCAGCAAAGTTAATGAATTGGTTGGGCTGCAAAAGTTGATCTTGAGGTAGTGCATGCTTAATACTTGTTTTACAAAGGTGCACCAGCACCTAGTGGATTGTAAGCTCACTGACCCCAGGTAGCTTGCTAAGGAAGCAGACCTCTGATCAGCACCAGTCTAAGAAGGTACCTGGAAGTGACCCCAGAAAGACTGGTTCAGGCACCCCTCAGCAGAGTGAGGTCAAGGGAGATATGGACAAGTCCCAGAGTAAGGTGGAGGGAAAAGAGTCTCCATGCCCCTTCTGAAAAACAGGGAAGAGGTACTGGTGGGCAATGACCCAGAGCACCCCATTCCCAACCGTGCAGCTGTGATTGTTCTTTGTTCACCACCCCTGGATTAGCACAGGCTCAGCTTATAAATTCCAATTCCAAATAAGGCGTTGCCATACACCAACCTAGTACATAATATATGTAGGGAAAAGATGGCAAGAATCACAATTATATTGCCAACATCAAACAAAATGTTGAAAAACAATCTCTGTATTTGTCTAATTCCTCTAAATCCTAGTCTAAATATGCTAGTAGCTAATTGTATGTCATCGTGAAACGTGTGATACAGAAGGTGTATACCTGCCTTCATACCCAACGCCGTGTGAAGGCTCACTGAGGCTCCAGAGTGCCAATATAACAAGGCAAGAACCTCATTAGACACTGTCAAACGGGTGTAGAGAGAATTATAATCGAGTACTTGGGCTAGAAATAACAACGTCTGGCGTACCTTAGGTAATTCTGATACGTTAGTAGTCAGCACTTTGTGCAGGCATAATGCATTACATTTCAGAAGTCTCTTCGGTGATATGCGGCAAGAGAGAATCAGTGCCACAGTTGAAATTGATGTTATCGAAAGTCCTGTAGCATCGCTAAAGTGATAATTACTGTTGAAAATAAGCGAGGCAGCGGGGATTCCACAGGGGTTATAGTTATAATGTCTGGTATGTTCTGATTGTTAGTTGGGTTGTTTCTGATGTGGTTTCGATTGTGAGTGTTTTCCAATGTTTGCGTCCCTGACCTGTAAGAATGTTTCTGCTTTGTGAGTTACATGTTCTATCGATGTGGAGTTTATTTTGCATGACTCATCATACTGCTATTCGGATTGCTAGTTGTTATGATGCACGCAGGAATCAATCATTTTTATATTTAAATTTACTGGTTACTTTATGTATCAAATGTGGATTTGTTTTGAAGTTTTGAATATAAACTTAACCAAAAACGAGGGATGCACAAAAACACAGGTATATTAATGGGAACACCTACAATCTCATCTATAGCACAGAACGTGGAAATGGGAAAATTACGATCAATAAAAATGGGCTACAATAACCTTTCTTCCCCTCAAAAGTAAAAATACCTGTGGGTTTTAGGCTGAAGCTCTCAATAAATGTGTGCTGTTCCAGACATTCTTTAATTTAAAGCTGAGATGCTGCAAAAGTATGGCGAGGGGGAGTGCCTACACATGATGCCTACTCTTCAAACAATATGCAGAGAAGAGCTACTTCTTGCACAGAGGCTGTCAATCGAGCATCTTAACTGAGAACTACACTATTTTAAAACATACTTGAAGTTTAAAAAAAGGGAGATTTAATTTGTAAAATCAAATGGTATTCACCATGTAATACCAAAGTAGCCTGAGGTAGTTATTACAAATTTGGCCAATGCAGGGCAGCCCTGTACGTCAACTTTGCAATTTCCCCGCCCCATTCAAAATTGCTGAGCTCTGTCCTGAGAGCAGAGACAAAAGCCCCTACTGACATGATGGCCTGGTGGGCCACCAGCATAAGCATGAAGGACATCCTGAGGGAATTCGTGGGTGGACAGGGGTGAACCTGTTTTAAAGTGTCAGCAAACTTATAAACTTTTGCTTGGTAAATTCAAAATACAGGGGCATATCAGCAACAACCGGCGATAATTATCGCTAAGCGCACTTAGCGCTAGGATAATTATCGCCGGCTAGCATGGATTTTTATCGCTGAGATAGCGTGCTTATTAGCAATGCTTATCTCAAAAGCGATAAAAATCCTAGCGCTAACTGCCAAACATTTGATTATCGCTGGAAACCCAGCGATAATCCCACGAAGTTTGGCGATAGCTTGCTGATGGGCTTCACATACTTAGCCATGATATCTAACTTCCATAGGATATCATGGCTAAGTCAGTTTCAAGCAGGTGTAAGCAAAGTAGCAATAACAGAGGCTATCTCTACTTTTCCTGTCGCTGTGCTGCTTTGCGTGAGGCTTGATAATAGGAGAAATGTCGCTTAGCGACATTTCTCCCGTTATCCTGTGGAGGAACGCCCACTTTGCATCTCATTAGAGATGCAAAAATGGGCGTTAACGGAAATGGAGATAAGGCAAGGTTTCACGTGATAGCGTAACCTTGCACATAAGGCGAGAAAATTATCGCCGCTTTTCGTTCGAAAATGGACGCAAAAGCGGCGATAATTTTTTAACGCCTGCTTGCTGATATGCCCCACAGTTTTTAGGAAAGGCTTTACCGATTCCACGTATTCATGTTCTGACTTTCCAAGCGGTTTAGACAAACAGTATAATACATCTTTATAAATCTTTAGTACATGACTTCACTGGCAGCGAGTGGGCGGAGGAGTATGAGATGAAGCATAAGAGGGGAGTGACTACGTCCGAGAACAAGCAAGAGCGAGATAAAGGGCTGCAAATAACATTTGGGCATCTTACCAGATGAGAAACAGCACTTAAAACAACTCTGACCACAGAACAGCCTGTAAACGACTAGGATTACAGTGGTAAATTGTGATCAGGTTTATGCAGTGAAAGTTATTCCTTGGCAATTCCTCTCTGATGAAACTTTCGATAAAGTATGCTACATTTCACTCTGTTGTAAGGGAGAGAGGTGGATGAAGAAAACTCCATTACAAGACAAGGAATACACATGTAACGGACATTCATGTGTGGTCAGTTGAATGTTGAAGCCGCTCATTCTGATTACATATGAACGAACGTTTATGTCTCTAATATACAAGGCTGTCAATCCATACATAATGCTTTTTCTTCTTCCTATTCGGCTGGGGCCTAGTCGACATGTGCTGATGAACATGTCCGCAATTCTAATTGCCTCTATACAGGGCACTTCAGCACCACAACAACAAACAAAAATATCGCAATACACAAATATCGAGAAACAATATATATATATACTTTATTTGGGTATAAAAATATCCTTACAAGAACACCTCAAAGTTACAACAGCAATACACATTGTTAAAAAAGGCAAAAAACCATAGCATAAAAGCAGTGGTTGTTAAAAACTTCAAATTGCATTAAAAGCTACAAAATATAGTCAATAAATATTTTGGTCTAGAGTATCATCAAAAAATAGGCATGCATGTTGGATTTACTATATATAGCATATACTGAATTTAATTCAAATATATACCGCAAAAACAATAACACATAAAGAAAGAAAAAAACAAAGAATAAAACCAAAGCATCTAATTAGTGAATGAAAAATTACCAATTATTTAATTTAATATATATATTTTTTTAAATACAATAAATATTACTGCTCAACACTAAGCAATGGTGGGGAAAGTGTTAGACTTTGCAGAGGCTAGATTTACTATTTCTACTTTAAACCTGCATTAAGTATGCATAGGTAGAGTAAGATGTGAATTTCTGGGCACCCAAAGACATCTAAGCTTTTCAAACACTAGTATATGGGTATATGTGGGTATGTGTATATGGGTGGGGGTTAAAAATTGGGTTTCTGGTTGGCAGAGGTATGCACCGTGTCCAAACAGGGAACAATCCTAGGCCCTTATTATGACTAGTTGTGGTGGCTGTCCAACTACTGCCACACTGCGGAACCACCTGCACGATGAGGGAAATTAATTATTTATTTAATTTTCCCTCATTGTTGCCTTTCGAAATCGTCTCCCAACCAGTCGCATCGCTCCACCGCTCTTACCTGCACAGGCCGCTGCTGGTGAAAGTCCTTTCAAAAGCACAGCAGTCCTTTTTTTGGCAAAGTGACCTTAAGTACAGACATGTAGTAAGATGTCTGTGTCAGGGGTCCAGTACGCATTTGTTAGTAATCAATGAGAACTAGCTCTGGTTTAAATTGTTTGAATGTCTGCGGGTGGAAAAAAAACTATTAGGTTTTTTATGAAGCCCCTCCCCCACCAACCTAGTTGGTGGCATGCTTCATCATTGGGCGCCTCCCAAGGTACCGAGTGTACCTCAGGTGTGCTTCGATGCCAGATTACTGCGGAGCGGGTTTTTTGGTTCGTGAGGATGCTGTGAGTGTGCTCTAAGTGAGGTTTAAAATACTGTCCTGGGTGTCCAAAAGACTGTTTTAATGGTGAGCCCCAGGCAGTCGATAAAAACAAAGGCTGTGGGACGTGCACGGTAGGATTATGGCCTCCGACGTCCTGTGCGGTCAACTAGTTTCAGCCAGGCCTTTTCTTCTACTGGCTTTCATCAGGACCTTATATGTGTGGGGTGTTACAGGGGTAGTTATGAATTTGTCAGTGCCCTATGTATAAAGCACACGCTACGGTGCTTATATGTGCAAGAGGTGTTTCCTCTCGGGTTGTACCGGTAGCGAGTAAAAAAAAGGGGGGAGGGGCAGACATGAGATTTAAGTAAAGGCTCCTAGTAGTGGGCTAAAAGCTTTTAGTGAGGCGGTGCTAGGTGCCTAGAGGTGAACACGGACAAGGCAGTAGTGTTAGCGTCAGTGGCGGGTAGTGAAAACGTGGCCGGTCTCACAATATGCGTTATTGTGTGTGAAATTAGGCCTATATACTGTAACCAATGTTGGTGAAAACAGTAAAGTGGAGTTGCTTACACCAGATTGTAGCGAACAACTCAGCATGGAGCTCAGCCGGGGGCCAGGACCATGTGCACTCTAAGTTGGTGGAAGAAAAGGAAAACCGCTGTTGGGGGAGGGGGGTAGTATGCACCCAACAAGGTAACGGTAAAAGGATGCACACACAGACACGGCCGAGGGCAGCATGAAAGGTGGCTGTACCGTTAGCTTAGTCGAGTACTGGTACTTACTGCGCGATGTCGCTGGACCCTCAATGAACCTGTTGTCCGGGCAGAGGCTCCGTGAGAAATGAGCATCAATGTAGAAAGAGCTTAAATACCTGTGGAAAGAGCCAGGTGTTGCTTGTTAGCTGTGTCAGGTGTTCTGGCCTGGGCACGAGTGACGGGGCGTATTCCGCTTCCTGTTGTCTCGAGGAGGTGCCTGTAGTAGATGAAATGGAAGAAAGACTCGCATGCAGGTGTATGTAGCGCTCTCTCTATTATTTCCATGGTGCAATTGGATGTCTAAGTTGCTAACATGCGCGTGCAAATGTGCGGTTATTTAGGGGAGTGCTAACCCAATTGGGGGAGTCGCGCTCCATCTGTGCACTGTAATGGGAGGACACCCTCTCTATTTAAATGGAAGTGGCAACCAGGCGGGGCTAAGTAGGTAACATACGTTAATGTGCAGAGATGTTATTGCATATTGGTCCTGCAAAAAATAATAATAAGGGTGATGAACCCACTATGTGGTGTATGTAGGAAAGGACCTGTGAGTGAGAAGGTCACCACCTGGATGTTTGAGCCAGTATGATGCCCAGGGGACGTTTGGTGTTGGGACATGGTCAACCCGTGCCCTAGGTGGGCCCTGTTGATGAGGTGGCACTCAGGAGAGTGGAAATGATCTGTCAGGTGTGGGGGGCCTCATCTGCTGAGGCTGTTCCACAGAATATTATCATTCAGTCCCTCCGTGTGGGTGGACAATCTGTAGATCCAGCGTACACATTCCCAGGTATGCCTTTGAAGTGGTAGGGACTTCAATCAGAGGCCTTTGAAGTGTGCAAGATCCTTGCTCTCCCTGCTCTGGCTCCAGACTCGCCACAGGGGTTTGCAGCTGTTTGTGTGGGACAGGCACAGCCCTAGTCATGTGCAAGTGTCAGCTCCTCCCTCCCATCCTGCCCAGGTTGACGAATCAGATTGTTAATGGCCCATCAGTATGTGAATGGGCAATTATTCACACATCAGCCCTATATTTGTGTGACTGTCTAGAGGGAATGCTCAAAGCGCAGCCGTCATCCATTCCAGACGTGTATTCAGAGACAGGCAGAGGCACAGAATGGTTAAAGTAAGAAAATGGCAACTTTCTAAAAATGGTATTTTCAGACTTACAACTTAAAATCCAACTTTACCATCAGTTGTGATTTTGAATTGTGAGTCCAGGGACACCAAACTCCAAATATCGAATTTTTCCTGATTGGAAATTACAGTTAGAAATGTAATAGGTTAATCCCAATGTTAACCTGTGGGAGAGATATGTTTTGCAGTAGTGAAAAATTAATTTAAGAGTTTTTCATCACCTGGACAAGTAAAACTAAAAAGTACATGTCCAATTTTTTAACTACATTGCACCCTGCCCTTGGGTCTGTCCAGGGTCTATCTTAGGGGTGACTTATATGTATGAAAAAGGAATGTTTGAGCCTGCAAGAGGATTAACTTGCCAGGTCAACAAGGCAGTTTACAACTGCACACACAGGCGCTACAGTGGCAGTCCCGAGATATGTGTAAAGTGCTACTTGGGTGGCACAATCTGTGCTTCAAGACCACTATTCACATTTAATTTATAGGCCCTGATCACACATAGTGCACTTTACTAGGGAAAATGAAATATGCCTATTGTAGATTCCTCAATGTTACCACATTCTAGGGAGTGAGAGCACATGCACTTTAGCACTGGTTAGCAGTGGTAAGGAGCCCAAAATCCTAAAGCCAACAAAAACAAGGCCAGTCAATTGGAAGGAGGAACGCAAAAGGTTTGGATTGACCCTGCAGGAAGGGCAATTTCCAACAGTGGACAACAAGCAAGCAGTATATATGTTTTAAAGATAAATAGCTTGCATTACAATAGGACCCCTTGAATATAGAACTCGATACTCAGAGCACCAGTGATCGGTGTTGTCTTACCTGAAGGGTATTCAGTGATTGGTGTTGTCTAACCTGGAGGGTATTTGGTTTATCTAAGATAAATAAGAGTACTGGTCATTTTCTGGGCAGAGGACACTGGAAGAGGGGACCCAAGCAAATGTATTATTTTCATTAAGCATATTGAAGGATTTCATTCTGAGATTTTAAAATATTTTTCATTTTATTTGATACATTTTATAAACTCTAGCCTTCTTATGAGCTATGCAAAATTGTGGTGCCTAACTTAATTATTAACTACATTTTTACTTTTGTGCACCTGAAGAGTAAGGCAGCTGTAGTTGCTAAGTCGACTTGACTGAATTACTCATTAATATGTGTAATTATAACATTTTACGATCTTAAACCTGCCAAGGTCGTAAGGTTTGTGCCTTTATATTGGAGGAATTTGTCAGAGTTATATTTACAGTCTAGTGTTAATGGGTGTCGATATCAAGAGGTTCCACCACATAGCATTTTGTCATTTGGGATGCTCTGAATTTTTCTGTGTCTATATTCTATGGAATGCTAAGAGTAAACTAACAAGGCAGCAGCATAGATTGGTCACTGAGCTGGAGAAAGAGATTGTCTTACATTTATATATGCCCTTTCTTTTGTATATATTTAAAAAATATGACATTTATCTCACATGAGTTATATATAAACCATCGATTTTACATTTGTGGTATTATGGATTTTATATTATATGGTTTACAATTATAAGCAGAAACAATAACAACTACTGCTACACAATAATATTAACAAATTATGGATTATTAATACTACATTACAAATTCCATAGACCAATTAAAATGAACATAAATTAATATACAAATAATACAGCTGAAAATAAATGCATTGATCAACCAATTAAAAATTGACCCTAGATCCTATGGCATGTGCAGAGTGAAGTGGACCAGCATAAAGGATCTGGTAGATCAGATGAGCAAAATATACTCCCTGGTAGCTGGTTGTTTAGGAGATCTTCTCAATGTGGGGTGTATCCGAGGTATGAAAGCGTGTCTTTAATCCACAACAAGTTGTTTAATGATTTTATGTGGAAGAGAAAATAATTTCATAGTGCACCCCTGTCACAGTTATGGTACAGCAGAGCATGTAAGAGTGCTAAATCCACCCTCCTATCAGCAATTAAAAGTAAGGATTGAGCCGAAATTAGAACCCTGAGGGTTTTGAATAAAAAAATCAGCATGGCTAAAAAAGACTAGAAGTACAATCGATGGGGCCGTATGCTGAAAGCAGTAAAGAGTTGGGACCACCTTGGCTTTTGGGATTTAGTTTTGTTGGGATGCAAAGGGGCTAATTTCCCCACCATGTCTAATGTCTCTGCGACAGAATGGGTAACACACTTCTCTTCACTATACTCTCAGAAATAAGTAGCAATCCCACCTCGCCAAATGCTGATGGCTTAAGACCCAGTGGATGGAGGGGATGGCCGCCCATACAGTGTGAATTTAAACCCAATAACCCTAGAGGATGTTAATACAGCTATCACTAAGCTAGTGGCTAATAAATCTCCCAGATTTGACAAGATCCCAGGGGATATCTATAAAAGTGAAATTGATTTTTGGGGACCTTACTTTCTGGTAATTTTTAATAATATTCTCAACTGAGCTCCTACACCTCCAAACATGGGCAGGGGCCGAAATAATCCAACTTCAGAAAAGGACTCCCTTTCTGCCACCCGCAACTACAGACCAATCAGCCCTATTGATTGCTCCCAAAAATTATTTTATACCATACTCCTTGCTCTGCTTCCTGCCTGGATGGAAGAATAAACAATTCTAACTCCCTTCAGGCTGGACTCAGGAAGGGAATTAGCACAATTGACCAAGCTTTTCATTTCCAAATAATTTATTGGAAAACAGTGGTCCTGGGGTGGCAGTCTTTACACTGCATTAGTCGATTTACAATCAACATTTGACATGGTTCCTCGACTGAAACGTTGCCGGTTTATGACTGCTATTGGTGTTTCTCTTGATATTTTGGCTTTTTTAGCCAGACTACACCTAGATAAATTTGCACAAATGCAGTATGGATTGTCTGGTGACTTAAAGGACCTCTCCCCTGTGCCCTGTGGGGTCTGGCAAGGGTGCATCCACGCCCCCACTCTTCTTTCACTATATGTGAATGATTTGATAACTTTTTGGGATGATTGTGATGGAGACGCACATAGATTGGCAAACATTCAGGGGCAGATTTATGTTTCCTGGCGCATCCCTGCAAATCAGCAGGGATGCGCCAGGAAAGATGTGTCACGCAAGTTTACCCTTGCGCCACCACAGATGCGCCGCATTTGCAATGCAGCGCATCATGGCGCAAGGATAAACAGATGCATGCTGCATTTGATGGCATAAGGGTGGCGCATTGCTGGAGTCGTGTCGCAAGCACGACGCAACTCCAGCAATGCTCAGGGGCTGCCCATACTGAACATGCTGCGTCATGCCTTATGCCTGCTTCAAGCAGGCGCAGGGTTTTGACGCAGCAGCGTCGGAAAAGTGACTCAGTGAAATCTTATAGATTTCACTGCGTCACTTTTCCGAGGCTTTTTCCGACAGAACGCCCACCCTGCATACATTAAATCTGACACAGGTTTAATGCAGCGCAGGGCTTTACAACGTGACGCATCTTCCTAGATGCGTCACGTTGTAAATAAGGTGCAAAACGGCGCATGGTTTATGCCGCCGCTGCGTCACAGAAGTGACGCAACGGTGGCGTAAAACTCTCGCAACGGGCTTGTAAATCTGCCCCTCAGACTTCAGCCTTAATGTTTGCAGATGACACTCTTTTAATTTCCAAATCCCTCATGGGCTTACAAAAACATTTCAAGTCATTTTGAGAGGCTGTGTGAACAGAGTAATCTTGCAATCAATATTCAACACCATCTCCCACCGCACACCAGTCGCCAGACTACACGACGCAGGCATACAAGGAACAGCCCTGGACTGGATCCGATCATTCCTCACTGGAGGAAGCCAAAGGATCAGACTCCCACCCTTCCTCTTTGAACCCATGAAAATCACCTGCGGATTCGCACAGGGTTCATCTTTGAGCCCCACCCTCTTCCACATCTACATGGTCTCCCTCGCAGCCATCATCCGACAACAGAGCCTCAACATTGTATCCTACACCGACGACACCCAGCTCATCCTCTCCCTCACAAAAGACCCCACCACTGCCATATTCAACTTCCAGAAAAGAATGCAAGACGTCGCAGTCTAGATGACCAACAGCTGCCTGAAGCTCAACGCCGAGAAGACCGAAGTCCTCATCCTCAGTACCACCCCTTCTACATGGGAAAGCAACTGGTGGCCGACCGCCCTCGGAAGCCTACCTACCCCCTCAGACCACGCCGAGAACCTCAGCATCGTACTCGACTCCTCACTCACTATGAACCGACAGGTCAACGGATTCACCTCCAACTGCTTCAACTCCCTCTGCATCCTCCGCAAGACCTTCAAGTGGATCCCCCCTGAGTCAAGGAATACAGTCACCCACGCACTAATCACCAGCAGACTGGACTATGGAAACGTACTCTACGCCGGCATCAACAAGTCCCTACTCCGCAAACTCCAGACAATACAGAACACCGCCGCCAGACTCATCCTCGGCATTCCCCGACACAAACACATCAGCCAAAACCTAGGAAGTCTCCACTGGCTCCCTGTGGAGAAAAGAGTAATTTTCAGATTCCTCACTCACGCCTAGAAATTCCTACACAATAACGGACCCAAATACATCAAAAGAAACCTCCAATCTTCCAACCCCGCACTGGCTGATTCCCCGCACATTCACGGAGCCAGAACAGGCAGAAGATCCTTCTCTCACATTGCAGCCAAGACCTGGAATGAGCTACCGGCAGCCATCAGACGCGCCCCCTCCCTAAACACCTTCAGGAAGACCCTAAAGACCTGTCTCTTCGGCTAAACAGATATGCGGATCCCCCACCCCCTCAGTGCCTTGAGACCCTCACGGGTGAGTAGCATGCTGACAATCCCTGATTGATTGATTGAATATTGATAAAGCTAAATTTATGATCTTAAATCCTGGCAGCACCACGAGACCGAACCCCAAGTTTATTGGTGTTCCTTTAGAGCAGGTTAGGGCCTTCAATATTTAGGGCTGACACTCACTGAGGATTTGGACTGGAGCTGCCACATTGAGAATGGAGACTCAAATGTGTGCAGCATAGTTGGGCCTTAGGAAGGGTGCAACAAAGTTTGTGTTTCCGCTCAGTATCTCCTGTGACTCAAAAATATAAAATGCAGGCTTTGGGAGCTGCTTTGTATGGATGTGAACTTTGGTGTTACAGAGAATGGTTTCCTTCGCCATTTATTATGGCTCCCTAGTAGTACCCTGCTAATCCCACTCAGACTTGATTTGGGTTTGTGGTTCATTCATGAAGGTGAAGAGATCAGGCCAATTCCTTATTGGCGATGGATTTGGGCACTCCCGAGTTGTCTTCCTATCGAGCTGGACTTATAGAAGTGTTAGGAATACTGGGATCAAGAAGTATCCCATGGATCAGATATGTGAAAGATACTCTAATTAAAATAGGGTGCCGAGATCTGTGGGAGGTGCCAAAGGCAGTACCAACTGACAGCAAAATCTAGTTAAAAGAAAGTTTCCATCAGTATAAATTGGGTTGAATGCTGTCAACTCCCTTCTTTAGTACCTGACTGATTGTTTCATTCAGGTTAAGGTAATTTATCATTTTGAACACTTCCTTGGTAAATCTGAGCATCTGTTGGCCCAGAATCTGTATCTGCAGTTTAGATTTGGATATCTGTCTATTGAATGAAATGGTCGTTCTTGCCCTACCTGTGGCGCAGAAAGTAAAATGGTAGAAAATGGGTTGTTCTTTTGTCCAATATACATTTCCAGCACGAAAAAGTAGCTTATTCCAATTTGTTGGCTCCTGGGGGTTAGAGAATATAACAATGGCCATCTTATTTTAAGGTTTAATGTAAGTCAACATATAGTCTTTACTGTATCACACCATTTATTCTTAATGTGGAGGCTGAGACAAGTGGGAAGCTTTTAATTGGCCATCTCTGTCCCTAGTATTTTCCATGTTTTAACCTAAAGTATTTATTACTTGTCTAATAAGGGCTTTACATTGTGGTCGCATTGTGAAATGGTTTTCAAACATAATCTTATCTTTAAGTTTCTTAACATTCATCTTGACTTCACTGGAAGTTTTATTCTGTTTTTAGATGCATGTATTAATTCAGAACCTGTGTGAAATGGATTATTGCTTCCTTACTATCAGAAGGATCTGTATTGGTTTCGTTTTGCACTTTACTAGTGTTTCTGATGTCTAGAACTATATTTATAATTGTACTGTGTTTAATTCTATCAATTGAATTTTAGATTTTTTTTTTAACTCAGCGACCCCATAATTGTAATGAACTGAAATGTCAAAGCATATTTTTAACAATAGTATTTTAGGATTTCAATTCTGTGATCCTGTTATTTACTAAGAACTGAAAAGTTAGTGTAAATGGCTAATCTGCAAATTTATGGTCAAAGGAATGAAATAAAGTTTGAAAGTGAAGAATTAATAACCTGTGTGAACAATAATAATTAATGGCTCAATAAAGAGTGCAAAAATCACTGGAGACATGAAGCACCCCTGTCGAGTCCCTCAGGAATTTTAATCTTGTCCACCTGCCCAGAATTGAATATAACGGAAACGGAATCTTTGAAATATGAATTTGTCAGTACCTCTAAACTGTCATGGAAAAGCAAATCTCTGGCGTGAAATAAAGAGGACCCTCCAATTATCTAAATCAAATGCTCTTACCACGTCAACCATTATCTAATCTTAATTGTCCTAAGGCATTTGGACCTCAAAAATTGATTCATTTGTGAAAAATAATTTTTGGTTTCCAAAAAATAATTTGTGTTCGTGTATAATACCGTGCCTGATTTAAAAAAAAAAATGATCACAATTAATTAATTTTTGAGCCACTTGCATAATACGATTCACAAAAGTTTTCACAAATATTTTGTTTTCTTAATTCAAGTAGACTAATTGGTCTGTATGAATGATAATTGTTTTAACTCCCAGCCATGATTTAATTAAATAACTTCATAAGAATTCCGTGACATTGTGGGAACAGTTGTTTCTAAAAATTATGAAGAGATCCCATCATTCACTAAGGCTTTACCATTAGATAGAGCATGCTATGCCAGCCTTTTTTCTACCTCAGAGATTGCATGAATAATTTCTAATACCTTTTCTCGTGTTCATTTTGGGATTCGAATCCGTTCGAAATATTGATTAATGAAACTATCAGTAGCATTGTGTACTGCTTCATATATACAACAAAAAAATTTGTAAGTAAAGTTTTATTTTGTTCATCCAGCTTTGTGAGCATAAATGTTCAGTTATTCTATTGTAAATACATTTAGACTTAGCTACCTTTGCCAAAATTTAAACAATATTCTCACTTTTTTTATTAAATCTACGTCTGCATTTCTAACGTTTACTAATTCTTCTGACAAAATAAATCTTTCAAAACCTGTTTTGCCTGATCCCAATTTCACTTATATTCAGTATAAACAATTAGCATCTTATATACAACACTATCTATAGATTTGTGGATTCCTATTGATGTATTTGCTATTCCCTTCCTTTTTAGAGTATATGCAAAACATGTGCCCTCTCAGAGCAGCTTTGAAAGTATCCTATGGTAATGATACTTATATTTTCTCCAGGTTAAGCTTGTAAAACGTCTTAATAAACATATGAGTGAAGCACATCCGTTCCTAATCTAGAGTGATCAGAAAAATTAGCTGATATTAGTGCTGAACTCTTCTAGGGCATAGTGAGGAGATTAAAAACAAATCAATCTGGGCAGCCAAATGAAATATTTTAGAATTGCATGTATGCTGTCTTGTGAAAGATTTATTAGCCATCGAGGGATCTTCCAGTCAAGACCAGTACATTTCAACAATTAAGTACAGAGCCATTCTAATGAATTACATTCATCCCCCATAGGGCCTTAATAGCTCACAAAATGGTTGAAATTATTACCAAAATCTGCCTTTACACATCTATCCATTATGGTTTAGATTTTTCATAATGCACATTAACCCTGAAAGTAATAGCGACACCTATGAGCAGCGTGAGAGGAAAAATATTAATATGTTGGCAACTCAGCCTGTAGTAAGTTACCTGTCCACTACACCCTGAGCTCAAACACGGATGCAGTACGCCTCACTCTACGGTCGGATGCGGCCAGACGATATTAATACACAAGCCATAGACCAC
This sequence comes from Triturus cristatus, assembly GCF_964204655.1. Classification (NCBI taxonomy): domain Eukaryota; kingdom Metazoa; phylum Chordata; class Amphibia; order Caudata; family Salamandridae; genus Triturus; species Triturus cristatus. Next base: position 751,889,670 of record NC_140584.1, on the reverse strand, counting down.
AAGTGGTCTTTGCCTGTAACCATCCGCCAGTGTGTGCACTGTCCGTCATTTCTTCTCCTGCAATATAGCATAGGCCTCACTGCGGGCCCCTGCACAGAGCCCTTATTTCAGCCACCACCTAGGATGTCCCTTTCCCTCTGCCTTTTCATGGTGGTCTGACTGCCATGAAATGACAGACAAAAAGTGAATTTGGGGCCCTTAGTAGGGAGCCCATTCCACCTGGGCCTCCGCTGTGGAGTGCGGGGGGCACCCGCAATACCCCCCGAAACATCTTTCCACGCGGTGCAGGTATGTTTCTAAACATGCCTTTCTGCATTGAGGCTTGTGCTGTAGCCCTTTTTTGGGACACCACACAAGCCTCAATGCGAAAAGGCATATTTTCAACCGCCTACATGGTGGTCAGATTGTAATTCAGAGGTCGGGACTGCACCTACTAGTCGAGTGGTCCCGATCCCAAAAGGATGGTGGTCGGAGGCTTGTCCCACCAGCATCGTAATCAGCCCCTATTATTTGAAACACATTTTTATTAAAAAATGAAAACCGCTTAAATGAAATGAAATAAAACAAAGGTTAAAGCTATGTTGTAGTTCATTTATACTTTATATACAAAGCCAACCTAACTATTCAAACTTCTAATTTTCACACCCTACATTATAACTTACATTTATAATTTCGGACCACCTTCAATTAACTATATGTCGCGTACTTCAATACACATTATTCTTGCATCAATCACCACACTACTTGAACTATTACTCACCACTCTACCATGCACTGTGTTGTGAGAAATTATCTTGTTTCAGATGTCATAAGTGTTATGACTGCTATAATTTCACATGCTCTATGTTATATAATATTCAAGGGTCAGCAAACAAAGAAAAGCATAATCCTTGCCTCTTTGTTCTTAATAGAATTGAAAATTCTTTCTCTGATTGCTAGGATAGTGTTTTAATGAGCAGCTAGAGTGCTAACATTCTGTATTTAGAACAATGTGACACACCTGAAAGCTATATTGATGGATTCAAAACTGTAATTCTGAAAGCATTTCCTACAGAGGCTAATGCAGTAAGTGATGAAATGAGAGAGCCTGACAACAAAAAACTTGATGGCTGTCCCAGAAAAAGGTTGCCGGATTATCACCCAAATGTAGTCGAAATATTGGCCAGTGATATAAGTGTGAAAAAGTCTTAAGTAACTTAGGCAGCAAATAATCAAGTGAATAATTGGATAAAAACCAAAAAAATAGCTATTAGTTTAAAAGCCCTTTGTTGCTATTTGAGACTTCAAAAAATGTGTCCCAATTTTAGCTTCTTAGAACTAACCATCATTTCTGTTTGAAAATCATCATTGTTTTAATTTTTTTTTACAAATGCTTTAGTGTTAAAAATTCTGATTCAATCGAGAAGTCTTCAGGTTTGCTACTTTCGTCATAAATACAGAATGTTAACAGTCTAGTTGCTAATTAAAAAACTGTGGAAAATAACAGGGGCAGGGACTCGGAAAACAGAAGACAGAGGGGAGGGAGTGAGACAGAGGTAGCAAGTGACAATGCAGGGCAGGTCAGAGGGGCAGTGGTAGCCAAACAGTCCATGTATGTCAGGCAGAAGGGTTAGTGGCAGCACAATGGACCATGGTTGGAAAGAGGGAAGGAGCTGGGGCATGCACAAAAGACCTTGTAGGTTAGATATAGTAAGAAAATCTTAGATTATGTTTCCAAAAATCAAGCAATTCATTTAGAAATCTAAAGGTTAAAGTAACATCATTGTTAAGTGGCGAAATGTGCTAAAAATGAACTTTTCCATAAATGAAATAAACACTGACATTTGCCAGACCTTACATATTACAGCACTCATAAAATGTTGAATGACATCGTTGTTGACAACCCTGATGACATCTCAAATGTCATTGAAGATATCACTGCTATCATCACTAATGTAATCAATGATGTCAGTAGTTGATAACACAAGCCCAGCTAATAATCAACTTTCTCTCAAGCACATATGCATCTTTATGAGTCACAACTGATATCTTATGGTTAGGATGGGTGTATCCTGATGCTTGATCACCTGTTTATGTATCCCGTCCTTGCCAAATAGTGGTGTTTCCTCCGACCCAATTCCAATCAGCCCTTATTTTCTCACCTCTCCCTCTGTATTCCATCTGCCCGCCTATTATAATGCTTATGTAAGCAATTGTTTACCTCTATAATTTGCATTTCAAGCACTGTATATTGAGCTAGTCCCATGCCCAAGTCACCATTTCCAGGGGGGTTTTCTTACTCCATTGCCTCTCGATGTCTTGCTTTGCCACCACCAAGCCTAGTTTATAACTATCCAATTTAGAGTCTGTGAAACAGGTAGAACAGGATCAGCTTACGATCACTCTCCACTTGCCAGCCTATCATGTATCCCAGGGTCTGTAAAATGTCAGCCCAAAAAGGCCTAATTCTCAGGCCATATATATAAAATTTCCATGTCGACCCTGGTACCTCAAATGTTCAGAGGACTTCGTCCTGCCTACACTCTACATCCTAATCCAAGTCATGTATGTCCAGTGAGAACATTTGAGCTGAATAAGGCAGAATTGAGAGGCTTTAGCTGCTATCAAAGGGACTATTCTGGACTACTGCCACTCCGCCTCTGTGAGTTCACCTATGTCTTTTTCCTAAGCTTGTATTAACACTTCAATGAGGCTTGGGTAATAATCACCAGAGACTGATAAATGCTGGACAGATTCCCTTAGCCCAGATTCCCATCAGAAGCTTAGATTCTGGAGGATTGAAGTTGAAGAGTTTGGCTAAATCTTTGATGTAAAGTTGCAAAACATGACACAGTTGCAAGTATTGTAAAACTAATATTTATGGGGGACATAGCTGTTTTGCATGTCAGGAATTTTTCCCATTTCCTGATACCCTGGAAGTACTGACTTGAGACATTATTTTACTCATTCACAAAGTGTGTTTTTCAGACTTTTATCACTGTTGCCATGGTGTTATGTGGTCACATTTGGCTCGAGGGAAAACACCGCCATTTTACAAGCTCACATTTAAAGATGATATCTTTTCTTAAACACTGACATTTGACACACATTTGCTTGGGTATTTTATAGGATAACATTCCCCAAAATAACTTTGCTTACATTCACACATCTTCATAGGCATATTATTAAAGCCTTGAACATTTTGTGAGAAAGCTCAGGTTCACTTTGCAAAATGTTGTTTGCTATTGTTCGGTCAGCGACAGCTTTGTCAAGTGAAAATCAATAATGACAGCCTGACTGGGGCTTTGGCATGGCAACATGGGTGAAGTTTATTATATAAATGACATCACTACTTTGTTTAGTTAGAGGAGCATTTCGCTGACACTGTCAATGTCACCCAATGCCGGATTTCTAGCCCAGTTGTATCCTGTTTGCCTCCTGTGAAGGATGGTTCCCAGCCCTACACCAAGACGGGTAACTGGGGGTTTAGATCACCTCACATGGATTCTGGCAGATTCTCCCCCCCCCCCCCAGGCAACTTGGATAGGGAGCACTAGGTAGGAGCATAAATATAACTTTACTTAAATGCAAGCATATATTCTATGTAACAACAGAATGGTTGAATTGTTCCTTTTCTTTACCATTCTCGTGACTCTGATTACTCTGTTTCTGCTTCCTTCTATTGATTATTGCAGAATACATATATTGGGCAAGAATCCTATTGCCTTGCCATTTTGCTGTTTTGCCTGCAACTCACTTTCATCCCTGCCTGCTTTCCAAGCAGATTTCTTGACCGGATCAGATGAAGCCTTCTGACGGATCCTCTTCACGTCGTCAAGCAGCTATTTCAGAAAGCCTCTTGACGTGCTTGCACTCCACCATATGACCAGATGAGTTTGTTTTTGTTCAAGCCTGGGTGACATGCGCATCTGTAAGCATGAGTAATCTACCACAGCCAGTCTACCTACAGCTGTTTCTAGAGCTACCTGGTAAACCTCCTTTAACATGGAAACAGTGGTTGTTGGTGTTTGAAAGCTACTTGGTGGCACTGGAAGCTGATTTTTTTGGGAGGAGGAGGCCGAGCCTCTTCCTGACCTCCTAGCCAAGGAGCAAGATGGGTCAGTGGATGGTGTCATCCTCTCTTCCACCCTGACCCCTGAGCAACAGAACGACTGTCGCCAGTTACTGGGACAATTCTCTTACCTGTTTTCCCTGATTCCCGGTGTCACTGATTGGTGTGTCCATGATGTGGACACTGGGGACAGTACACCTGTGCGGCACAAGGCCTACAGGGTGACTGACAGGGTAAGGGCCTGCATCAAGGAGGAGGTCTCCAAGATGTTTGCCCTTGGGGTAATTGAGTCCTCAAGCAGTCCTTGGGCCAGCCCAGTGGTCTTGGTCCCAAAGGCTGCAGCGCCAGGAGCCACACCCGAACTCCGGTTCTGTGTGGACTACAGAGGACTCAATTCGGTCACCAGGACTGAGGCACACCCCATCCCCAGAGCTGATGAGCTCATAGATCGGCTAGGGGCTGCCAACTACCTCAGCACGTTTGATTTGATGTCTGGGTATTGGCAGATCGCCTTGACCGATGGGGCCAAAGAGAGGTCAGCATTTTCCACCCCTGATGGGCATTACCAGTTACGGGTTATGCCCTTTGGGATGAAGAATGCCCCTGCCACCTTCCAGAGGTTGGTCAACCAGGTGTTAGTTGGGCTGGATTCCTTCAGTGCAGCCTACCTGGATGACATCGCAGTGTTCAGCTCCACGTGGGAGGAACACCTACGCCACCTCTGGGAAGTGTTGATGGCGCTGCGGAAGGCAGGCCTCACGATCAAGGCGAGTAAGTGCCAGATCGGGCAGGGTTCAGTAGTGTACTTGGGGCACCAAGTCGGGAGTGGCCAGGTGGCACCCCTTCAACCCAATATAGAAACCATCCTAAATTGGAAGTCGCCCAAAACCCAGACAGAGGTGAGAGCCTTCCTAGGTACTACAGGAGGTTTGTCAAGGGGTATGGCAACATTGTTGCCCCCTTGACAGCGCTGACTTCAAGGAAGCAGCCCAGGAAGGTGATTTGGACTGATATCTGTCAGAAATCTTTTGAGGCCCTGAAAGCTGCTATGTGAACAGCGCACGTGCTTTTGGCTCCCAACTTCTCCAAAGAGTTTATCGTTCAGACAGACGCTTCAGAGCATGGTGTGGGGGCTGTTCTTTCACAGATTAATGAAAAGGGCCTAGATCAACCTGTAGCCTTTATTAGCAGGAGATTACTACAACGGGAACAGAGATGGAGTGCTATTGAGCGTGAGGCATTTGCTGTGGTCTGAGCGCTGAAGAAGCTAAGACCCTACCTGTTTGGGTCTCACTTCCGGGTTCAGACAGACCACAGGCCCCTCAGATGGTTGATGCATATGAGGGGTGAGAATCCAAAGCTGTTGAGGTTGTGGAAATGTGGATTTTCCTGATCAGTTATGTCCCCTATCTTGGACCCCAACGGTTCTATATGCATGTTACAAGTACATGTATGTTCCCTCCAGTTCCAGTTTCTAAGACGCAAACATATGTGTGTCTACCGTCGACATGTTCTCTGTCAGATCCGCCATTGATGGGCTGGATATTCGATTCCTAGGTATGAAAGGCCACCGACTTTATATGGCTAAGTTACTCCATTTTTACAGTTCAGGCAAGTAGGCCCGATTCTGTCCTCAAAGCCTTTCCCTGCTCTCTGTCTCTGACAGCTTCAGCTTGAGCTCGCATCTGTATCCATGAACTTTGTCCTACTCCCTGTGCAGCTAACAATGTCTGCCTCGGCCAGTTTTCGCATGCCTGCCAAGAAGTTGTATTTCACCTTCGAATTATCTATTTTGCTCTTCAGCCGATGCATTCCTGTCTAGTGATTTAGGTAAACATTTCCTTTAGCTCACAAGCAAGGACTCAGCCTTTCCGTCCTCCTGCAAGTGATTCATAGTCCTGCTGCCATGGAAAGTTTTCTGCCCCTCGCATCTCATATAGACACTTAGACGCTTGTACACGCACACACAGTTAGTATAGAATAGATTCTGTCCGAGAGTCCTTCCTTGTGGATAACATAGTTCTCCAAACATAGGATGGTAGATATGATTTGGGATTAGGTTGACTTGACCCCCCAGACTTCTCGTCTCCACATGTAGAGCTAAATGTCAAGTCCCCTTCACCCCCTAGTTGCACGTCAATTACACGTCATGCTGCTGCGCGCGCATCTATGCCAAGTATTATCTTATAGATCCACCTATGTCTGATAATGCAAACCAATCATGTTTCTTTTATTCCTTGTTACGCCTAGTTTCGATTATGTCACTGTCACGTCATTTTTCTTATCAAATGTTACGCCTTTTACATTCGTTTCATTGTAATGCACTTATTATAAAAATACATGTCTGTCAATAAATTATTGTACTTCACTTCCTGAACCCTCGTGGTGACGGAACCTGAAGGCCGCGACTCGAGTCGGCCATTTTGAATGGAATAAAGCCCATTTAGAAAACCTCTTATACCACGGATTCTGCCTCTTGTTATTTTGAGCTATTTTACTTTATTTTAGGATTCCGTATGAAATTCAGTCCGGTATTTTATTTACCACATAATGGCGCCCGAACAGGGACACTTTCTCATCTCACGCGCCGGCGGTGCGTTGCAGGCCCGGTCTCCTGCCACAGCTGGACGGACCATAAACGCGTACCAGCAGGATTTCCTGTAAGCTCCCTCCGGTCAAGCGGGGGCGACTGAGGCTGCGATCAACCCAGACGAGGCGGTGAGAAGTGCGAAGTATCCCGACCAGAGCCTAGCTGAGAGAGCAAGATCCGAGGTATACAGAGGCCCACCAGGTCTTTCGAAATCCCGATGTCCAGAGGGTCCGCTGTCCGCAGTCATCGAGTCCTGTCCATTCTCTGAGGCCTTCCGTTTCAAGGAGCTACTCGGTGAGTACCATCGCCGGGGAGGCGTGTTGACGCGCACATAGGTTGTGCCGGTCAAGACGGATTTGGGTACACAAATCCGGTCTGCACTGTTTAGCAGTGTATATGTACTGTTTAGCAGTATATCAAGTATTCCGAAGAATTCAGTTATTGTCAAGAATTCAGCGTGGTGATTAGTTAGGCAGACTGTCATCATTGTCGATCATTGTTATAATGTTTAATGTTTAATGTTTAAAGTATTCAGAAAATGTCTTGCATATTGTGGTATGAATGACTGTTCATTGTTCACTGTTCATTTATTGTGTTTTTCATATTAAGAAAATTCAAGAGTAAGTATCAGATCAGTTGTAAATATGCCGCTCTTCTCGAAGTTAAGACAGATTACTACCAGAAAAGGGGTGCTTGAAGAAGCAGTTCCTATTCCTCCTAGGGACACTCCAGGGCATTTTATGTACCATAAACATGGCTTAGATGCCATATTGTTTCTTGACCTATGGGTAGATTATACCAAGGGATTACCGGAAAGTCAAAGGTGGCCCATAGCGGGAACCTGGGATGCAGAGTGCATCATGAAAGTGGAGGAAGAGTTATGGAAAAGAAAGGTCAGACAGTCACAGAAAGACGCTGTTGAGTTATGGCGTAAAGAATCTCATAGACGAACAGAAAAAGCACGTAGACAAGAAGAGAGGAGTAAAGAAAGTTCAAATAAAGTTCAAGAAAATCTATTAATTGAGGAAGGTATCCGAGTGAGATCAGAACAAGTAAATAGACAAAGAAATGCTCTTATGAATGGTATGTATCCCCTACTAGCCGAAGGATTACCTAAGGCTGCTCCAGAGATACCAAAAGACTTGCCACCCCCATTATTTCCAATTAAGGTACATCCAAAGGGGCTTCCCAGAACCGCAGAAGATGTTTTTCTTTCCTCATATCTAGATGACGCAGCTCCCGAGTATGCTAACGCCGCACCACATAGACCGTCTGGCGGAGGGGTTCAACGTCAGGATCAGGTATCTGTCCCCGTGCAACAGCAAGTTCCGACACAAGCGTCGGCAAGCACATCTGTTTCCGCATCTGTCTCCGCAGTCGACTCTACAGAGGTATCGACACCCATAGTTGCTGTGTCACGTTCAACGAACCCATTCACACCCGACGCCCCAGATAGGGCCACGGGAGGTGCTAGCAGTACTTTTACACCACCTAGAATAAATAAACTTGTCTTTCAAGAGTCAGCACATTCACGTACACCTAAATTCGTAAGTGAACGTACGCTTAAGGAACTCCTTGTAAATTGTAGATATGACCCGGTGGTTGGTAAAGAGGACGAAATGGTCCTGGCATCATTACGTATCAGGCGAGCCGCAGAGTATTTAGCGAGGTTACCAGGGATGACTACGCATCTAGACAACATATATCATTTTGTTCAAACAGGACGAGATCCAGGATGTATTAACAGAGCTATGGAATTCCAGAAAGTAGAGATACAGGGGGAACTGTTACGTTTCCTCATAAACTGTATGATCAGAAATCAAGATCGTCCGGGGGTAGACCCGAATGCAATGCTTATTCTTACAAGATGGAGTCAGAATATATCAGAAGGGAGACACGATAAGCAAAATTGTATAATAGCCATGTGCCGAAAAATACGTAAAGAAATAGAGCGTATTCATGAAGAAAGACTGGGAACAGACGAGTTTGAGCAAGATGAAGTGTCCGAATCAGGGAATTCCGCAAGACAGTCAGAGACCATAGCCTATGTAGGCAGAGGAAGATCCTGTGAAAATACTAGATGTTTTCCTGATCCAATACATTCTGTATGCCCAAAAAACAGCAGAACGTATCCGACGCCTGTAATAAATCTGAAGTCTCCTGAACATTCGTTTCAAGCCGCAGATAAGATACTACGAGAACGAAGGGGTTACCACCTCCTCGATTCCATGGATGAGCAAGAATTAGCCAGATCAGCCGTTCACTGGATTGACAGTCCTGAAAAATACGGTGATGAGACCGTAGCACACACGTTTCTCAATCTCAGTACAGATGAACAACGCTTAGCTGGAATCTATATGATTCAGCAACTCCTCATATTATATAAGTGCCAACATGCTGACCCTGGTCCTTTACCTGATATATTAACGGAACTACTCACAAACAGATGGAGAGGTTCTAGTAATAAGCTAATTAAAGAGATATTAGTGTCACGTAAACAGTATGTCCTTTTTGTAAGTCCGGATTCTCTCTCGCTGCCCCACAGAGAAAGAACGCCGTACTATATGGATAGACAAAATCCTTTACGAGAAGTGCACCCAATAAAAGGCGAAGACAATGAGTTTCACCGTGTATTTGTTTACACACCCATATCAAAAATGGAATTATTAGAAATGAAGAAAGTAGTACCTAGTCATGACAAAGACCCAGCGGGTTTCCACCGAGAAATTAAAGACATGTTACTGATGGGAGAGTACACCTTTCCTGATATTATGACGATATTAAAGGTGCTTTTGCCTGCTGGCATTTATGAAAAACTGAAAGAAAAAGAGTGGGAAGTAGGAGACCAAAAGATAGACTGGACAGCATTAGCAGAGGAAGAAAGGAGCCGAACTGCAGGTTCGGGGCTCGGGGATAAAGTTAAACTGTTACCAGGTTTACTAGTACAGGTACTGCCACGTTTATTAACTACAAAAAAGGAAGATTGGGGTGCAATCACAGCCTGCAAACAAAAGCAAGATGAAGACACAAGCGATTATTATGCTCGATTTGAAAAATGTTTTGGTATAAATAGTGGTATAAAAGCAAGTAGTGACTCATATCCACATTTATTTGTGACAAAATTGGTGGAAAATGCATTGCCTCCAGTGAAGAATAGAATATTGAAATTCGAGAGTACCTGGCAAAGTAACACTCCGTCGCAAATGCTACAAATGTTACAGTATCATCACAATAGAATTAGGGATGAACAAGAACACGAGCATAGACGCATGAAGGATACAAAAATGAAAATGCTAGTTTCTCAGACAGTACCAGCAGATGGTCACAAAAAGGGTGTGACACATTCTGGTGATTCTGCAGTTCCTGTAAAAGGAACCTGCAATTACTGTAAACAACTAGGCCATTATGTACATGATTGTCCAGTCCTGAAACGTAATATAGCTACAGGTATTGCAAAAGAGAGACCACGATTAGTTAGACAAGATCAGAATGAACAAGGACCTATGCAGCATGGACCGTCCATGCCAGTTCAGCAACAGGCAATGCCAGCCTCACAGCAACCCATACAGTTTGTGCCAGCTGCACCACCGTTGCCTGCTACTGCCACACAAACAACGACACGACAAATGTATCAGACTGCACAGTATGAATACCCTGAATATCAGCATTACGCATGAACCAGCCTAGAGAGGGAAGTTGACTTACCGCTTATCGAGATTCCTGTAGATCAAGAAGGACCTTATGTACATAGTGAATTATTAGGTCAAGATAGAAAATTCTTACTCGATACAGGGGCAAGTCGAACAACTATAAAACGTAGTGAAGTTCCAGGGGCACCCCTCTCAGGCTCTCAAAATGTTTCCCTTGGTTTTTCGGGAAAACCTATTGTTAATGAAGTATCACAGCCTCTACCACTTACGATAGGACCTTTGACACGAACTACAGATTTATTGCTTACTAAATCATGCCCAGAAAATCTGTTAGGAATTAAAACTCTGAAAGCACTAGGAGCCATAATATGTTGTTCTCCGGAAGGAGTAAGGTTGTTTTTACGTGATTTTAAAGGTCACTATGTGTCTAGAGACATGGATCCCCGACTACAGACTTTACCAGTACATCTATGGGCACAAGGCCCTACGGATGTTGGCTGCATGAACATTACACCCTATCGAGTTACATTGAAAGCAGGAGTGGTACTACCACGAATGCGACAATACAAGTTACCGCATGATGCTGTAGTGGCTTTGCTGAAAATCATTGATGAGCTGATTGCCCAGGGAGTAGTTATAGAAACAGACTCCAATATATGTAATTCACCGATAATTCCGATTCTTAAACGAACTGACCCTACTGCCCCACCAGTATACCGATTGGTTATTGATTTGCGTGAACTAAACAAGTGTATTGTACCACAATTCCCTGTGGTCCCTGATATATCATCATTGTTGACAGCAATTGATTCCGAAGCAACATTCTTTACTGTAATTGATCTCAAGAATGCTTTTTTCAGCGTCCCAATAGATCCGGAAAGCCAATACTTGTTCGGATTCAGTTTAAATGGGCGCAGCTTTAAATTCTCACGCGCTCCCCAAGGATTTACAGAAAGCCCCAGCATCTACAGCCAAGCACTGAAACGAGAACTTGACAGTATCCACATGCCAGTCAATACTGCACTGCTTCAATATGTCGATGATCTGCTGATCACCGCAAGAAGCGAGCCAGAATGTGAAAAGGCTTCTCTGACAGTTTTACATTTCCTAGCCGACAAGGGGCACAAGGTGTCCCCTTCTAAGCTGCAATTCTGTGTTCAGCGAGTTATTTATCTTGGTCACTCGCTGTCCAAGGAGGGAAGGCAGCTTACACCAGATCGCATCCAGTTAATTGCTAACATGTCAATACCCCAGACACAGAAGGAGGTGCGGGCTTTCATAGGCCTCACTTCATATTGTAGGCAGTGGATCCCTCAGTACGCATTTCTAGCAAAACCACTCATTCAGTTAACCACACAGGAGGCAGCCACATCGACTGTTCTCCCTTGGACTCAGGAACATACACAAGCTTTTGAAAGCCTAAAGGAAGCTTTATGTCAAGCACCTGTTTTAGCAACGCCATGTTATAGCAAACATTTTACACTTTTTGTTACAGAACGCGAAGGTACTGCCTTGTCAGTACTCACTCAGGATCAAGCAGGATCACGCAAGCCATGTGCTTATTTTTCCAGTACATTAGATCCCGTAGCTCAGGCTTTGCCTGCATGCCTGAAATCAGTGGCAGCGACAGCTTTAGCAATCAGACAAAGCGATGCCATAGTATTAGGACACCCATTGACAGTACAAGTACCACATGCAGTAGAGGTTCTTGTGAACCGAACACAAACACAACACTTGACCATAGCAAGACTTACCGGTTATGAACTGACATTGTTTCAACCACACATAGAGATCCGACGGTGTAATACATTGAATCCTGCTACACTATTACCTGTAATTGGAACAGACCCACTAGCTCATGATTGTGTTGAAATCATTGAAATAAAGACGAAACCTAGACAAGACTTGACAGACGTTCCATTGTTAGATCCAGACCTGACGTTGTATGTAGACGGATCGTGCATGAGAACCAGTACAGGAGATTTAGTGGCCGCGTATGCAGTCACAACAGACACTGAAGTTATTGAAACAAATTGTATAGATACTTTGTCAGCCCAAGCAGCAGAACTTATTGCTCTAACACAAGCCTGTATTCAAGCCACAAATAAGAAAGTTAATGTATACACTGACTCACGTTATGCATTCGGAGTTGTACACGACTTCGGCGTGCTGTGGCGAGAGAGAGGTTATTTAACCTCCCATGGTGCCCACATTCAGCACGGACCCCTCATTCATGCTTTGTTAGACGCAATACATCTACCCACTGCTATATCGATTATGAAATGTAAAGCACACACGAAGGTTACTGATACCATTTCTCAAGGCAATGATTTAGCTGACAAAACAGCTAAACAGACTGCTCAGAATCGCACATTAGACATGACAAAGCCAATAGTTCAGACACCAACACAGTGTATGACAATTAAGGACCCCGCACTTGACGTAATTGACATACAGACACATGCCACAGCAGAAGAAATAAAGAAGTGGACTGAACTAGGAGGGATCCAGACAGATCAAGGATGGATGACGAAGGAGAAATCTGTATGGTTTCTCCCTGATTCCATGGTTCAAGCCATTATAGCTACAGTTCACAGTCCAGCACATTTAGGAGAGAAGGCTATGCTAGACAGCATTCAGCACATTTGGTTCAATAAACATTTACGAGCAGCAGCTAAACAAAAAGTTCGTACCTGTATGATATGTTGTCAGTTTAATCCAGGAAAGAGTGTTCCCGTAGAGCAGGGTGGATTTCAGCCTCCTGACCATCCTTTTGAAGTTCTCCAGATGGATTATATTCAGATGGAACGTTGTCGAGGATTCAAATATGTTCTCGTAGTTGTCTGCGCTCTCTCCCGTTGGACAGAGGCGTATCCCGTATCAGATTACACTGCCCCGACTACTGCCAAGCAGCTAATTAGAGAATTCTTCCCACGGTACGGTTTACCACGTGTTGTATATTCAGATAACGGTCAGCCTTTCTCATCCGAATTAATGAAACATGTCTCACTCTTGTTGGGATATCAGTGGAAATTCCACTGTGTCCGACACCCCGAGGCAGCAGGTCTCGTGGAACGACATAATCAACTTTTAAAAATCAGATTGTCTAAAATATGTCAGGAAAAGGGTGTGGACTGGATAGTAGCCTTACCAGTTGCGCTATTTTACATGAGGATGGTAGCACACTCTCGAACAGGGCTATCGCCTTATGAGGTGATCTTTGGTAGGCCACCGAATATGTGGGGGACGCCTATACCCCGTAAAATAACTGATATTGACTGTAATATGCTGACAGATTACCTGGCTTCCTTGATGTCTGCACTACAATCTTGTCGTTCACAGGTAGTCGCAGCTTTTCCTGACAACACCGAGGTGAAACCTCATGACGTAATTCCCGGCGATTATGTTCTCGTCAGGAATTTTGATCGGAAAACCCAACTGGAGCCAAGGTGGAGGCTTCCTAAGTTGGTCCTGCTAACGACCAGAACAGCTGTGAAGATCGAAGGGAGGAAAGGCTGGGTGCATTCCAGCCATATCAAAAAATTTCATGGACTTCCTCCTGACACAAACAGTACTCCCCGTGTGTCTTCCCCCATTGACTCAAAGCTACCTTTGGCTGAGGCCAGTAGCACCGAACTCTATAAACAGAAACTCAGGTCCAGATCTAAACTGTCGGACGATTTGATTGTTTAAGTCCTCTCCAAGGTGAAGCGGTTGAATCTGTCCCGACATGTATCCCTTAGGTCTGAATCATGTAGAGTCCAGAATCATAATGAAACGACATGCTTATTGTAAATCACTGCGTAGCCACTGTATTGTGACTTTATTAATTTTGTTTTTCTTGAGTTTTTTAATAGTTACTGCAAGTATATTGTTGCATATGTATTATCCTGTTTCTAAACGTGCTTTCAATATAACTGATGAACATTCTTTTAGTGACCTACCGCCACATGAGTTGTCCTATAGACTTGCGCTGCGTAATAACACATTCATTAGTATGTTACATCATTCCCATCAGACTAGTAATGCCACCAATTGTTGGGTGTGTGGCCGACTTCCTCCCTATCAGAATAACAAAGGAGTTCTGCCTTTCTTTCCACATCCGTTCACACACAATGGCTCCTGTGGAGCATGGTTTAGTTTATTAAATTCCATAGACCCAGACACAGCAGTTTATCAACAACATTGGATATGGGGAAATTTGAATCTAGTTTTATTCAAAGTCTGTCACCCTAATAAGGAGGGTCACCCCAGTAGAACAGGAACTGATTTAGAAAATGAAGTGTATAAATTAGGTAATTTTACGCCTAATCTTATGATTTTGAATGTCAAATCCGAAGTTGAACTAATTCTGCCCACTATGTCAGTATTTCCAGTTAAGGGTGAATTATGTGTGAGAAAAGTTGGTTCCATACATATGGGCCATAGCCAATGCGTTACTATAGTAGAATATAGTGATCAAGGTAAATCTTCATTTAGAGCTTCTCGCCATTCTTACTTCATATGTGGCCAGACGGCATATATGCGTCTGCCCCTAGATTGGGATGGTACCTGTTACATAGCATTCCTTTTGCCACCTGTTTTCCTAGCTCCCCCTGATTATTATCGAAATGTTCATTTAGTACACAATAGAGAGCGAAGAGATCTCCCAGTTGTCGATTATACTGAGACAGCATGGGACAAATATGTAGATTTCAATAAAGGTATCTTTCCCTATATAGGTACTATATCAAATAGTAAGCTGATACGCAGACTCACCAAGACTCTTGAAGCTGTAGTAAACGAGACTATAGCCGCCCTAGGCAATCTGACAGAGGAACAATCAGAGATGAGAATTGTTGTTCTCCAGAATCGTCTTGTCCTTGACGTCATCCTGGTCGATAGGGGCGGAGCTTGCAGGGTCATCGGATCCAGCCGCTGCATATTCATACCAGAAAATTCGCCATCTGTATATAAAGCTATAACACGCCTTCATAAGATTGTAAGCCAGATACACGAGAATCCAGGCACTTGGACGTGGTCCGGGTGGTTTTGGAGTGTGATATCAGCCTGGGGATGGAGAGTTCTATCCTTCCTAGGTATTGGCCTTCTCATACTATTCAGTTTCTGTCTATGTCTACAATGTGGACCAGCGATTTGTGGTCTGTGTGCCACATCGTGTATTCCACCACCAAGGTCTCGTTCAGAATGCCGGAAGAAGAAGGAAGAAGAAATGATGCTCCATGAGCAAATCAATGGAATAATGAAGATTGATGTCTCTTGAAGGGCAAGAAGGGGACAAGGAGGGAATGTGGAAATGTGGATTTTCCTGATCAGTTATGTCCCCTATCTTGGACCCCAACGGTTCTATATGCATGTTACAAGTACATGTATGTTCCCTCCAGTTCCAGTTTCTAAGACGCAAACATATGTGTGTCTACCGTCGACATGTTCTCTGTCAGATCCGCCATTGATGGGCTGGATATTCGATTCCTAGGTATGAAAGGCCACCGACTTTATATGGCTAAGTTACTCCATTTTTACAGTTCAGGCAAGTAGGCCCGATTCTGTCCTCAAAGCCTTTCCCTGCTCTCTGTCTCTGACAGCTTCAGCTTGAGCTCGCATCTGTATCCATGAACTTTGTCCTACTCCCTGTGCAGCTAACAATGTCTGCCTCGGCCAGTTTTCGCATGCCTGCCAAGAAGTTGTATTTCACCTTCGAATTATCTATTTTGCTCTTCAGCCGATGCATTCCTGTCTAGTGATTTAGGTAAACATTTCCTTTAGCTCACAAGCAAGGACTCAGCCTTTCCGTCCTCCTGCAAGTGATTCATAGTCCTGCTGCCATGGAAAAGTTTTCTGCCCCTCGCATCTCATATAGACACTTAGACGCTTGTACACGCACACACAGTTAGTATAGAATAGATTCTGTCCGAGAGTCCTTCCTTGTGGATAACATAGTTCTCCAAACATAGGATGGTAGATATGATTTGGGATTAGGTTGACTTGACCCCCCAGACTTCTCGTCTCCACATGTAGAGCTAAATGTCAAGTCCCCTTCACCCCCTAGTTGCACGTCAATTACACGTCATGCTGCTGCGCGCGCATCTATGCCAAGTATTATCTTATAGATCCACCTATGTCTGATAATGCAAACCAATCATGTTTCTTTTATTCCTTGTTACGCCTAGTTTCGATTATGTCACTGTCACGTCATTTTTCTTATCAAATGTTACGCCTTTTACATTCGTTTCATTGTAATGCACTTATTATAAAAATACATGTCTGTCAATAAATTATTGTACTTCACTTCCTGAACCCTCGTGGTGACGGAACCTGAAGGCCGCGACTCGAGTCGGCCATTTTGAATGGAATAAAGCCCATTTAGAAAACCTCTTATACCACGGATTCTGCCTCTTGTTATTTTGAGCTATTTTACTTTATTTTAGGATTCCGTATGAAATTCAGTCCGGTATTTTATTTACCACAAGGTGGTCCATTTCTCTACAGGGTATGGATTTCACGGTGGAACATCGCCCTGGTACAGATCACGCCAATGCTGACAGTCTGTCCAGATTTTTCCGCCTTAGTGATGAGGAACTCCCTGGGGTAGGGTAGTTCTCCCCACTTTTCAGCTTGAGGGGACATGTTTTAGACCTGGCACCTTGGCATGAGTCTCCTTTCCACTTTTTGTCATTGTGCCTCATGTGTTTTGCTGGTGTTAGCTGCTCAGAGCACTGTGCCACTGCCAACCAGTGCCACAGTGCAAGTGCTCCCTATTTTAAATGTATATGTTGGTTGGATTCCATGATTTGCTTATTTGGTTTACTGTCAGACCCCAGTAAAGTACACCAGGAGTGCCCAGGGCTTGTAAATACAAATGCTGCTGGTGGGCTTGCAGCACTGGTTTTGCCACCCACAGAAGCGGCCTAGTAAAATGTGTCTAAGGTCTGACATTGCAGAACCTGCGTGCAGTCTGGTACTGTCATGCTGACTGGGCAAGTGCACCCGCTTCCCAGTCCCTAAACCTTCCCTTAACTTTATATTAGTCACCCCTATGGTAAGCCCAAGGGCAGGGTGCATTGTAAGCATAAGGTGAATGAATGAATGAATGAATGAATGAATGAATGAATGAATGAATGAATGAATGAATGCTTTCTTATATAGCGCATGGCTACCCTAGAGCATCCCAGCGCTGTAGGACAAGCCCTGATGTGTGTGGCATGTCCTAATAGTGAATTACAGCCATTTTCGTTTTTCACTATTGCAAGGCTACCTGTTCCCATAGGCCAGAATGGGCTTTTAGAATTGTTACATCCTATGATCCTAACAGACCCAGGGAACATGGTAGAAAATCGAGTTTAGTATGCCTGAACTCAGAATAATAAAATACATCTTTTAGTAAAGTTTATTTTAATATTCTGTGTTTTCAAATACCACTTTTAGAAAGTTGGTATTTGCTTGCCTAACCATTTCAGCCCGCCTCTGCTACGATGTGTATCTGCCTGTCTGGTTTGTGTGAGTGACAGGGCTGGGGAAACCCAAAGGGGCAGGGCTAGGTAGCCTGGTGGTGAATAGAGAGATTGACATCCAGATGGGTGGGAGGAGTTCACCTGGACTCTGAATAGGGCTGTGCTTTGCCACCACAATGCTGGCTCCACCTCCTGTGGAGCGACTGATGTCTCTGCCCTGCACCCTGAATAGAAAGGCAGAGTCATGTCAACAAAGTGCTCAAGAACTGGTTTGGACTGGGCAAAGGCCCCTCTACCCCAGAGGAACAAAGGAATTAGGGGTATAAGTATTGGGACCCTGCTCCCAAGAAATGAGATCCTGCTTGACAAGAAGAACCTCTGCCTGAGGAGAATGAACCGGGAACGCTGTAAGGAGGAGTACTGTCCCTGACCTGGGGGATTGGCCTGCAGTGGTTGCCTTGCTGCTGGAAGGAGAGGAGAAAGACTGCAAAGACTTTATTTCAACTTGTGCTTAAAAGATCTCCAAGGGCTTGTGCTGAGCTTGCCCCCTGAACGAAGTCCCAGGACCAGTGGACTTCACCCCCCAGCTCCCCATAGTTCTTTGGAAGTGCCTGCTGCTGTTGTTGGGCCTTCTGAGGGACTGCGTGTCGCACGGAGCTGGAAGCGCGACTCAAGAAGGAGAAGCGTGCCGCCGTCGGAGCTGTTGCTGTCGCATCTCGCAAAAGGTGTCGCCGCTGCAACATCGCATCGAGCGGAAGCGTCTCGCACCATTCCGGAAGTATCTCGCAACGCCGGAGAAGCGTGTCGCCATCACAGCCATTGTAGTTGTCGCATTGCACCGCATCAAGAAAAGCGCCTCGCATCCACGGAGAAGCGTGCCACCGTCGGAGCAGCATCGCATTGAGTGGAAGCGTCTCGCAAACGTCAGAGAAGAGTGCCGCTGCCAAGGCCGCTGTCGTCGCATCGCGTAAAGGGGTGATGCCGCTGCAGCCGACGCATCGAGACGAGTCTTCTCGCAACATCGGAGAAGCGAACGCATCTGGAAGATCTTCACGTCTTTATTTCTTTGCACTAAAAACTTCATCGCATCAGCATTGTTGCAACACTTTCGTTGTCCTGCGTCTCGCATCTAAGGTACATTGACTTAAAGTGTTGCATTTAAGAACTTAAGAGAACTAAGCAAATTTCTACCATCTAAAGTAACAGTATTGTGTATTTTTGTCGTTTAATGGTCTTGTGGTAACTCTATATAAAGAATCCTTATTTTTAATATAAAAACCTGTGTGGTGTCCATCTGTAGTGTTGTCACTTGGTTACTGTATGTGTTCACAAATGCTTAACCTATAACGCTCTGAGATAAGCCTTGTCTGCTCGCACCAAGCTATCTAGAGGGTGAGCAGGGGTTATTTTAGGAGTGTAACCCCTTATCCTGACTAGAGGAAAGGTTCCCTGTTTGTCACAAGTACCTACCTGTGCCAACCAGAGAACCCGGATTCTAACAAGGACTCAGAGTGGAGCCCTGCGGAACTCCTGTGGTCACCTTTCTTGGTTCCGAGGAGAACGGAGGCAACCATACTTGCTGTGTTCTATCCTCTAGAAATGATTTGAGCCAGTCCCATGCCAGACCCGAGACGCCGATGCTTGTGAGATGGGCAAGTAGTTGGCGGTGGGGCCCCGTATCAAAGGCGGCAGAGAGATTCAATAAAATCAGAGCCGCTCTGCCGCCTGCATCCAGACATTTTCATATAGCCTCCGACATTTCAACAAATGCCGTCTCAGTGCTATATGTGGCCCTGAATCCCGATTGAGCTGGGTGGAGAGAGCCTGATGTTTCAACAAAGTTAGCAAGCTGTTTTTAAACCGCTTTCTCACACACTTTTGCCACAGCCGGGAGAAGAGAAATGGGTTGGTAGCTAGCTAGCGTAGAAGGGTCTAAAGAAGGCGTTTTTAATAGCGGTAGCAGTTTGGCCTGTTTTTACTCAAGTGGGACTGTGGCAGTCTGAAGCGACATATTAATGATGTTATTAACCTCAGGATAACCACCTCAGCAGCCGCCGCTAGCAGCCTAGCCAGACAAGGGTCGGCCGGAGAGCCCGATTTCAGTGATTTGAGGATGGATAATGAGTCATGAGGGGCAATAGGAGAGAATCCTAGCAGAGAAGAGAAAGATGAATTAAAAACTGGGGTATTCTGAAAAGGAGACCCCGCCTGCCCGAGGGTACTAGTCCCAAAATTGTCCTGAATCGTTTGGATCTTATCAATAAAGAAACAAGACAGCTTCTCACACCATGTGTCAGAGGCAGTAAAGGCAATGTGGTCTGCGCCGGGAATTAGAAAGCTCTGAACGATTGAAAACATTTCCTTGGAATTGTTTTTAGACATGGCAATGCGCTCCACATAATAACTTGATCCAACCCCTCCCCAAGCCCCCCACAGCGCCTTGAGACCCTTTTAGGTGAGTAGTCGCGCTCTACAAAACCCTGATTGATTGCTTGATTGATTGAGTGTTTGACATGGCTTGCCCCACAGAAACCTAATTCTGCTCATTCTCCATACAAAAATCTTGTTGCTTTGATTTTACATTCAACAATGAAGAGAGAAAAGAAATAATGGTTGGGGGTTGAGTTGCCTTTATCCACAAGGCGCCCCTTGAAATCAACTAGATTAACCTAATAAATTAATTTATATTCCATGTCTCATTGTGGAGAATGCAAACACAACACCTAAACCTGATTCGAACAATCCACCATCCACTTGGCATGAAAATCAGCATTTATAGCTCCTTTGATTGTAGCACTGATCAACTCAACTCTTCTTGTAATGAGATGTGCTTGTATATTTAAACCTACACCAGTAAAAAGACAAACATCCTATTACCCTGGCAAACTTCTCCTATCAGACAACCTCCTGCATCATAGTACATTCCACGCTTACTATATGTGCTCTAACTTGTGCCTGATTTCCATAAAGAAACACCATACACAAACCTCTCACTTTCTGAAACTGAATTGATCAGAACATTCCATCATTTGTTTTAAAGTCTTGTCCTTAACACACTCATCCAATTATAAACCAGAGACGGAAATGGTGTAGAACTTCAAGCACATTTACAACAGAAGTAGCTTTTATATATTTATGCATGCAACTCACTCAAGAAAGACGGCACACACACTATTTATGCCATCCTACCTCCAATATCTGTGCCAAGTTGTTTATTCTGCAATAATTTTTATAAATGAGCAAAATTCATTTAAACTACATTTAAGCTACATGGGAGCCTGTGATCGCTTCATAAAAACCTATCTCCAATTTCCTTATTACAGTCAAAATTTCAAGTAACAAGGAATAGGAAAATGACATAGCTGCTTAACTGTAATAAGTTATTATAGTTGCGTTATGACATCATAATACCTACTGCAAGTGCCAGCAGCCGCCAAGGTGAAAGGTAGGTCACACAGCATTATTACAATTGCCATTAAAACAATAGAGAACTGAGTTTTTGCTCTTCTGGTCTGTTTTTTTTCTAAAATTGATAGTAATCCGCAGAAATGAAATGTTTGTGGCACCATGTTTAGGTTTTTTGTCATAGACCATTGTAGGATATATAGAATCTCTGCATGTTCTGACTGCTTTTGTTGTGTTTTATTTCGCAATACAGATAGATTCTACTTTTATTTATTATGTCTGCAAACATACTCTTCCATATGAAAGAGCCAGACACGAAGAATGTAAGTGATTTGTGGGAAGAGTGATGATGTGACCCTAGATTATAAGGAATAAGCAGAGCATTAAAAGGGTATTGGAGGTACTTTGTATTACCATTTATATAGCATAAATTTCACTATGAAGCAATGAGGAGCTGTACATTGAAGGGGGCATTGAGAGACGTTCTACACATTCATGTACATCAAGTGGGGATTACACAAATTCATTTCACGCACATTACTTTTAACATTCTTAGGCACAGTGATAATTAGTAATTTGTCCAGAATCACCTAATGTTGAGTCAACCGTCTAGGTCTAGTTTCTAGCTTAGGCACCCAGGTTCCAAAAGCGACGATTTCTAAAGAACCTCAGCCTTTGGTCTTTGTCCCTTTCCTTATACGGTGACAGAAAATCTCTGTGATTTGCAATATCCTTATATTCTACAACATCATGTTATTTATACACCAAAGGAAATTAGTTGTCGTCTCTGGTCCAATTATTACATATTTTGTGAATAAATTGATATGGATGAAGACCTATTGTGGATGCTTGAATATAAAAATAGTAATTTGTTGTCTTTAATATTTGTAAAATGTTATGCCCTTAAATTTTCCCCTTGAAAAAAAAGTTGGTAGGATGCGCTAATTGGAAGTCATATTGATCACAAGGAAAAGGATATTTGAACGAATGGCCAATACTGGCTCACATTTCGCCTCCAATAAAAAAAATCAATCAATTTGAGAGCATGGCCTCGACGTAAAGGTCTTGCCTATTAAAAACTCACAGCATTAGCACATTGGTGATTCACAGGTCAACAAAGACTTTACGAACCTCTTTTCACGCCTCTCACTGGAAAGTTCAATTTTTCCCAACCTGGCACCACATACTTGGAAGAACTCATTTCTCACACGTTTTGGTCTTCAGAAACGCTTTGGAGACCTTTCTTTTCAAGAAGGCATTTAAGAAACGTGATGGCTGTAACATAACTTCTTTTCATCCATATTCACTTACTGTAAAACCATGGGATTTGCAGCTAATCCGTTTCATAGCTGAAGCCAGTTACAGCTAACTTTTCTTTTCTATTCCACCACAACTGGAGACGCCAGTGCTGTATGTTTTTTTCTTTGTGTTTTTTTATTGTCCCTGAAGAATGATTGCAGCTGGAAGGAAATCTTAGACCTGCCATTTCAATGAGACAGGCCGATTCACCCTATAACTTAGGGAAGGCAGACTTTAACGATATCAACGTCTCAGTTCATATATAGCAGATGAAAGAAGACACACTCCCGCACAGTGCTTTGATATTTCCTCTTTGTTGTGCGCAGCAGACAATATTTCTGACAGTACCCTGACAACGAGGAATGCAGCAACATCTCATCTCCTAGTATAACTGCACACTGAAGATAAAATCAGTGTGCCATCCCTTCCTGGAGTCACCAGGTAGGAGGCTGCATTGGCTTAAAAGATATATTCATTGACACAGGAGAACAGCGTGAGTTTCTTTGAATATATGTTCTTTGTCCTCAGTGATGTTCGCTTACTAGTTGTATTTTTATGCACTACTGGGTGCAGCTGGAGAGTAGGGAAAATACTTTAATGCTGTGAGATTCCTAAAATAAGGAGCAATACCAGGAGTATCCCACGAAAAAGTGAGCTCATCAAGGCCTAAGCTATAACGCCTGCATCGCGAGTGTACCACAATAGGATTGATTAGAATGATGTTCTCTGACTCACGCTTTAGCATTGTGACAAGCCCTGAAAAGGCTCAGAGAGGACATTGCCTGGTATCATCGACACTATGAGTCCCCATTCACAAATGTAGTCTAACACGAATTACTCGCTTGTAAGTTTATTCTCACACCTAGGTGCAAGTCTACACGTTTTTTGCTATTCACCTTTGTCTCCAATTACATATCTCCACTCCCTGAAATCAGGAACTGTAGACATCTAGAATTAATTTACGAGTGTACAGTTACTACTGTGAACTTTATATACTTAGGCGGAGATCTCCCTAAGGGAAAGTATAAAAGTATACGGAAAAATAATAATTTTATGAATTCTTAAGAAATATCAAAAATATCTTAATGTAAATTAAAAATGTAAATTAATTTAATATAATTATTAACGTAAAAGTAAAAAGAACCATGTGTCATGCAGCGAAGTGGTGTATTGTACAGTGGGATTGCGTGGAGTGCCATTGAGTGGAGTGAAGTGTTGTAGAGTGTATTGGTGTGTAAAAGAATGGAGCGGGATGCCATACAGTGGAGTGGTGTGTCATACAGTGGGGTGAAGTGGCAAGTCGCAGAATGTCAAAGAGTGGAGTATAGTGGCATAGAGTGGAGGGGCATAGAGTGGAATAGAGTGTTGTAGCTCTCTCTCTCACTAAACGTGAACAGCCCAAGCAGCATGACGCGCTGAGCTCCTCTCCCAAGACTTTCCAAATATGAACTGGGAGTGACTTTAACTAAACTTATTGGCAGCAAATCATTAAGCGCAATTTATACAGCTGACCCTGCCTTTCAAGTTTACACACATGTGAGATTCTCACGCTCGTACCTTCAGCGAATTAATCTGGGTGAACTCGTCTACCCTCAGCTGTTTTCTGAAGCCCTCAATTGCTCTTCCTTGCGCTACGAATAATTGCATCAATTCAGCTTGCTCACCCATTATATGTCCTGATGATGATCTCGAACAGTTGAGATCGAAACGCCGTTGACCCTTTACAACAAAACTCTTCCTATTCTATAAAGTTGCTTGAGGAGTTTTACACTATTGTTGTCAATGTGATGCCGTTATTTTAAACTTCACCATCACTCTGCACGTCACGCCTCTTTCACTTATTGTGTGAGCACCTGAATTCTATTGTTGTGGAAATAAATATTTCACATGAATTGACTTATGTCCCTATGTACATTATTAATTTTTTTGCTTCTTTAAAATAATTAATCTTCAACTCTCTAACCATAAGTGCTCTCCTTAGGTATACTTTATTATAGGACCTTTTGGCCACACCCGAACCATTGTTTTTTTACCGCATAGATTGGAGTGGCATAGAGTGGCATGACATGAGTGGATTGGCATGTCTTAGAGTGAGTGGACTGGAGTGGAGTGGCGTAGCATAGCATAGAGTGAAGTGGTGCGTCGTAGAGTGGAATGGCGTGGAGTATTGTAGAGTGGAGTAGGGTAACAAATAATGGCATGTTGTAGAGTATCTAAGAGTGGAGAGGTGTAAACTGGAGTGGGACAGAGCAGAGTGGCATGCCTTAAAGTGGAGTGGCATGTCATACAGTGGGGTGAAGTGGGGGTCGCAGAATGTCAAAGAGTGGAGTATAGTGGCGTAGAGCAGAGGGTCATGCAGTGGGATGAGTGGATTGGCATGTGTTAAAATGAGTGGACTGGATTGCAGTTGCGTAGCGTAGCGGAGAGTGAAGTGGTGTATCGTAGAGTGTAATGGCGTGGAGTATTGTAGAGTGGAGTAGGGTATCATGCAATGGCATGTTGTAGAGTATCTAAGAGTGGATAGATGTAGACTGGAGTGGCACAGAGCACAGTGGCATGCCTTTAAGTGGAGTGCAATGCCATACAATGAAGTAGCATGAAGTGTCATAGAGTGGAGTGGTGTACAGTGGAGTTGCGTGTCATAGAGTGGAGTGGCGTGCCATAGAGTGGAGTGGAGTAGAGTGTTATATAGTGTAGAAGAGTGGTGTAAAATGGAGGGGCATAGAGTGGGGTATTGTAGAGTGGATTTGCATAGAGTGGAGTGGAGTGGAGTGGCGTGTTATAGAGTAGCTTGTCGTAAAGTGCCTTACAGTGGAAGGGTGTAGAGTAGTGTAGAGTAGACTGGTACATTATAGGGTGGAGTGGCATGATGTAGAGTGGAGTGGCATGTCGAACAGTCGAGCAGTGTGTTGTGCAGTAGAGTGACGTGGAGTGTCATAGAGTGGATTGGAGAGGCAAAGAATGACGTCACATGCCATAAACACAAGTGGCATTTCTATGGAGTGGAGTGGCATGTCTAAGAGTGGAGTGGAGTGTCTTAGAGTATCTTTTGATGAATATACATTAAAAAAAAATTTCAATAGGTATCACAGAGTGGAGTGGCGTGTTGTAGAATTGAGTGACATATCGTAGATTATTTTAGATTGGAGGGCCATCGAGTGGAGTGACATAGAGTGGAATGGCATACCATAGACCGGTCTGACATACCATAGAGCGGAATGGTGTGTCGTAGAACGCAGTGGTTTGCTGTAGAGTGGAGTGGAGTGATATAGAGTGAAGTGTCATAGAGTGGAGTGGTGTTTCACACAATGACGTGGCCTGTTGTAGAATGAAGTAGCATGTCGTGCAATGGAGCAGAATGGTGTGTTGTACAATGTTTTAGTCATAAGTTCATATCATTTTTTATTTCAATAGGTACTCTGGTATGTCCTAGATAGTTTTGACAAACTACTGTAGTATTCCGTAAACCTTTAAAAAAATACATAAAACAATAATAATACTTTTCCCTGTTTATACAGACTTTGTTAAAGTGCCTCATTTAACCTATGAATTACAAAGCAATAAGCTATATTTCATGTTCAAACCCAGAGCAAGGACAATTTGTGGTCTAAACAATATGGCTGCCTTTTCATTTTGTAAGTGTTTCCATTAAGCAATAATATTGAGTTTTGTCATTGCTATCCACTGCAGAACACTGTGAAATACTGCGTTATAACGCTGCACAATACATCACTAGGTTTTTCTCACCTACTATTAAAAACTATTGAACTAATTTACAACAAATAACGCAAAAGGACCCTTTCCTTACCCTTTTTAAAATTTCATGAAAATCTGTTCTGCCATTTTGCTATTATACCTGTTTAAACAGTCTAAAGAAAATGTGTTAGTAGACAAACATTTTTTTAGGATCCCCCTTTTGTCTTTCCAACCCCTTAACTAACCACCCCAAAATGTCATCAAATGTAGAAAAAGGAATAGGTCTGCAAAGTTTCAAAAAGATTTATCAAGCGGTTGCAAAGTCATACCAATCAAAAATCCGGGGAATTCTTATCTCTCGGAATCCTAACAATAACTACAGAGTGGCTACTGCTACACTGTAATATATATAGTGTAGTTTGTTAGTACCAATGGCTTCCAATTTTTGTCAGTGGAGGTTCCTATGAACATGCCACTCCCTAAACCCCTAATTACCCCTCTCAAAATTCCTATTTACTCCTCCCAAACCCCTCCCATTTAGAAGTGAGCATTCTCATTTTGTTACCCTCTACCCCAGTCCATCCCACATTTACTACCTCGGTGGATATCTCAGCATAGAAAAGAGAGGAGATGCGGAGGACTCCACACAAAGGTTTGTGAATAGCAGATTATAGTATGTGTACTACTGTAGTCCTACCTCACAAATTACACAGTGTCAGATTTCACCATCTCTGAGGAACTCCAAAATGAGCAGGACTGAGGGAGATTAAAAAGGTGCGAGTAGAATGGCTTGAGACCAGTGAAAATGAAGTCAAATACCACTGTGAACATCAAATAAGGATAGAGTGGGAAACTGCATCAAAGGCCACTGTCAACGTTGCAGAGACCCCTTTGTCAAGGATGATTTTGATGTCATCTAGGAAGGCCAGCAGCATAATTTTCAAGCTGTGTTTAGAATGGAAACAGAACTGTGTGTGAACTAGGAGGTTGTTAGTCTCAGATTATTGTGATTGCTGACTATTAAATTCCTTACACCCCCCTGATCCGCCGAGGCAACAGTGGAGGATGATCCTTCTCACACCTGTTGGCCAAAGCTTGAAATGATCTTTCCCTGCACCTCAGGACCTCCTCATCACTCTGGCAATTCAGGAGAGGACTCAAGACCTGGCTGTTCAAATGAACAGATCACAGAGAAGCAGTTAGCAACTCCAGTGCCTTGAGACCCTCATGGAAGATTCGCCACACTTTAGAAATCAAATTGATTGATTGACTTCTCAAGGATACCAGCATTTGTAAAGCGCAAAGCTACCTCCGGAGAGGTGTCCCGGCGTTGGGGGCCATTGGAAAGATTAAGCGAGCTATTGCAGTAACAGGGTGCTGGGCTAACCTGCCGCCGGTCATCAAACCGTGAACCCCATGGTCCAAAGCAAGGCACCCTGGCTGCTGCGCCACACCTCTTCCACAATTGTGGAGGGGAAAAGGAAGGTACAGGATGCGATGACAATCGCTGGGTGGATTTGGATTGTCTGAAGCCTTCTTAAGCAAGGGGATAACCGTAGCCTGGTTTTTTGCTGGATGGTCTCCTGAAAGAGGATAAGGAAAGATTATAGAGTTTAATGAAAGCAGGAGAAATTGTGTTAGATGCTTTGGCAAGGATGTGCCATAGATATGGACCAAGCAAGGAGCCTGATTTAGGAGCCACTTGGAAATCTTTTAGTAGTTTCACTATAAGCACCTATATAAAAAGTTAAAGACAAGTTGTTTCTGAGGACTTCAGATCAATAACCATACCATGCAAGCAAACTCTTTAATTTGTATTCTTCCAATAGATAATTGTAGTAGGGATATTATTCTTCTTTCCCACCCTCATTTATATAATGTCGCACAACATCACCATGTCAAAGGAAGAGCCGCCAAGGCTGGTTTTTTTCATACTGCCTATTCTAGTTCACCTCCCAGATGGAAAATTCCTGGTAACTAGCCTCTTGTTGATAAGACCCCTGCCTGCAAGGTCCAAGAGACCTAGCCATTACCTTCCAGGAGCAGGGTTGTTAGCAGCCAGCTAAGACTGAATATTGAACCTTGTGAGTAAACCTAACATACTAGCTCCAAAGTCGTTTTTCTCAAGTAGCACAAAATAGATTTTCTTAAAATTAATTTTCCACTAAAGTTACCAAAAATCTATCTTCACTACTGATTTAGATTTTTTTAAACTAACTGAGAGATAACATGTATTCATTGCTTTCTCAGGGGGTGTTCTAAAATAATGCATCTGTAAAATGTATATTTACCAACAGAGTCGATATAGCATTTAGACAAAAGAATCACTCTGAGGACATAGTATTCCCAATAAATGTCATGCCACTTATTTGTATATTATGCAATCAGCCGGGTGGGCTTTTAAAGCATACATTAAAGGTGACTTATCTAAATATAAAAATGAACATCGCAAATTCACTCTTCCCAGTCATGTGTCACTGCAGTGCTTTTAAAAAGTAGCCCACATAGAGCACAAGGGTGTTACCTGGAACTATATATTTCTGTCATATATGGTGGTGGTGTAGATACAAACTGCAGGACCCGATTGACATTTAATTTCATGATAAAGAGGGAACTTACAAGGGCCTTACTGGAGAGGTAAATTCACCAATTGGGTAAAACCAGTTATATAGTGCCATATTTAGGGTCAGAACCCAATCACTGTGTACCTGGGTGGTAGGGTCACAAAACCATTAAAAGGGGTGGTGGAGGATATTACCTCAACCAAGTTGAGGGGCTACCATCCATCAAATTTAGACATGATGGCCGGCCCAACGGTCATCTATGTGCTTTGCACAAAACATTTGGTGCCAATTACGGTCCGGCAAAAAAATTCCCCGTACGACTCTTATCAAGGTCTTTTTACCGTACGAATCGTACAAGTGCCGAACAAACTGCCAATTATGATTTGCATGGGAAAAAGACCATACGATTCGCATTGGGAATTATTCCCCACACGTCCTCGGGTCGGAAAATGTGTCCGACACGTCCTCGGACTATTTACCGTACAAATGTGAAAAGTGAAGTCCGACCGCGGAATCACGATCCATCCCGTGCGTCCGATGTTACAACCGTATGGAAAAAACACCATCCGCACCGAACACCCATTGCAACCATGGAGACATGCGTCCGCATACGCGCTGACCCCCCCCAGCCCCCGTACGTACGCGCCGACCCCCCCCGCCCCCGTACATACGCGCCGACCCCCCAGCCCCCGTACGTACGCGCAGACCGCCCCAGCACGTACGTGTTGAACCCCCGTGTATGTACACCCCTGTACGTGTCGTACCCCCCGTGTATGTACACCCGTGTACGTGTCGTACCCCCCGTGTATGTACACCCCTGTACGTGTTGTACCCCCGTGTATGTACACCTGTGTACGTGTCGTACCCCCCGTGTATGTACACCCGTGTACGAGTCGAACCCCCGTGTATGTACACCCGTGTACGTGTCCCACCCACCCCTGTATGTACACCCGTGTACGTGTCCCACCCCCCTGTATGTACACCCGTGTACGTGTCATACCCCCCTGTGTATGTACACCCGTGTACGTGTCGTACCCCCCCCCTGTATGTACAGCCGTGTACGTGTCGAACCCCCGTGTATGTACACCCGTGTACGTGTCGTACCCGCCCCCTGTATGTACAGCCGTGTACGTGTCGAACCCCCCGTGTATGTACACCCGTGTACGTGTTGTACCCCCTGTATGTACAGCCGTGTACGTGTCGAACCCCCCGTGTATGTACACCCGTGTACGTGTCGTACCCCCATGTATGTACACCCCTGTACGTGTCGTACCCCCGTGTATGTACACCCGTGTACGTGTCGAACCCCCGTGTATGTACACCCGTGTACGTGTCCCACCCCCCCGTATGTACACCCGTGTACGTGTCGTACCCCCCGTGTATGTACACCCGTGTACGTGTCATACCCCCCCTGTATGTACACCCCTGTACGTGTCGTACCCCCGTGTATGTACACCCGTGTACGTGTCGTACCCCCCATGTATGTACACCCCTGTACGTGTCGTACCCCCCGTGTATGTACACCCGTGTACGTGTCGAACCCCCCGTGTATGTACACCCGTGTACGTGTCGAACCCCCCGTGTATGTACACCCGTGTACGTGTCCCACCCCCCGCCTGTATGTACACCCGTGTACGTGTCGTACCCCCCGTGTATGTACACCCGTGTACGTGTCGTACCCCCCCTGTATATACAGCCGTGTATGTGTCGAACCCCCCGTGTATGTACACCTGTGTACGTGTCGTACCCCCCGTGTATGTACACCCGTGTACGTGTCGTACCCCTGTGTATGTACACCCCTGTACGTGTCGAACCCCCGTGTATGTACACCCCTGTACATTAGAGTCGTACCCCCACCCGTGTATGTACACCCGTGTACGTCAGAGTCGTACCCCCACCACAACATCCTAAGTACGGAGCGCACCCCAGGCCCCAACATCACAACCGCATGTACGAGTCGTACCAAGCCACACACAAGGACAGCACTGTACAACAAAATGGCCCATGTACACACCGTACACACGCTAAAAACGCACGTACACAACCAGGACAAACCAAAACAACACAAGAATACACCATTCGAATGGCACAAAGCCACTAAACATGTCCAACAACCACTAAAACAACACATTCACTGACCTGCAACTGCCAAAAACAAACAGAGGCCCAAAACACCACCACTCCTTATAACACACCCACCCAAACTTCAAACACAGCCACACCCACCAATGGACCAATAAAAAGGGTCCACACACACAAACCATGAGCCTTTGCAACAGACTCACTGCTGCCAGACCCCACAGACAACCTACAGCACCATACTACAAGCTTTACCACACCTTACACTTGCACACCTTCACACAACCACCTTCACAAACACCCCCTCATCACATTCACACACACACACACCTGCACAACCACACCCACACACCCACAACCATCCACACACCCCCCATCCACACCCACACCCCTCACCATGCCCACTAACAAGAATCCAAAGTTCAGTAACCGAGAGTTGGAGGTCCTTGTCGATGAAATCCTCAGAGTCGAGCCACACCTCTTTGGAACATTGGTCAGACAGACCAGCATTTCAGCAAAAACAGCCATGTGGCAGACCATCGTCGATGCTGTGAATGCTGTTGCGGACACCAGAAGGAACAAGCAGGAATGCCAAGCCAGGTGGTACGATCTGCGGAGGAGGGTCCGAGCCAAGATGACGGATGAACACAACCAGGCCAACGTCACTGGAGGAGGGCCGTCCCGCAGACCCGTACACTACCATCCCTGGGAGGAGAGGGTGATGGCCATACTGCCGGTGGAGGCAGTCGAAGGATTAGGAGGACTCCGAGACCCGGGTGAGTACACAAACAACGCACCTCACATGGGGGGAACGTCATCCACAACCAAACTCACAAACAGGCACGCAACCACCCCAAGCTATCGCATGACTCAACCACACTCCATGAACACGCACATGCCACTGGCGCCACCATGCCCCATGCACCCAGCTGGACAATGTCAAGTCACAGGCCACAGAAGACACCAACACATGACACGGTAAGCCGGATGGCGGGAGGGCGGGCCCCAAAAATCACATAGTGCAACTCAGAAGCAGACAACAATGCCCTCTGCCCATATGGCCTAGGTCACAGCCAGACAAACAGTGTGTCCCCACACAGGAAAGACTCGCCAGCAAATGACGGACGCCTTGCATTAACACATGGGGGTGAAGGCACTGTTTTGCACATGACAGCAGCTAATGAACAGCCAACACTGTGAAAGAGTGGCAGCACACACCACCACAGCAGCAGCGCACACACAGACACTACACCCAATGGGTGCCTGGAGATCAGAAACAAACTCACATCAACAAGCCAAGGGCCATTCAAAGAACTGCTCAGCCCAGGAAGCTGGGCTGAGGTGACAGAGGGTGACACACAGAGGGAGGGAAAGGGGGACAGAGAGGGAGGGAGAGGGGGACAGAGAGGGAGGGAGACACAGGGAGACGGACAGAGGGAGGAGGCTGACACACAGAGGGAGGGAGAGGGGGACAGAGAGGGAGGGAGAGGGGGACAGAGAGGGAGGGAGACACAGGGAGACAGACAGAGGGAGGAGGCTGACACACAGAGGGAGGGAGAGGGGGACAGAGAGGGAGGGAGAGGGGGACAGAGAGGGAGGGAGACACAGGGAGACGGACAGAGGGAGGAGGCTGACACACAGAGGGAGGGAGAGGGGGACAGAGAGGGAGGGAGAGGGGGACAGGGAGGGAGGGAGACACAGGGAGACGGACAGAGGGAGGAGGCTGACACTCAGAGGGAGGGAGAGGGGGACAGAGAGGGAGGGAGAGGGAGACAGAGAGGGAGGGAGACACAGGGAGAGCAAATCAGCCTTGTGGTGTGTGGGAATGTCTGCTCGTCAGCAGGTGGACTGCGTGCATGTAGACAAGGGTGGCCAGTGCCAGAACCCCCCCTCTCCTCCATGGCAAAACACAGGGCCATGTCACAACCTGTGCACAAGCACAACGACAGCTACCTGCATCATTGAAGTGTGTGGAACAACTTCATGTGCCCATGTACAGTGCAACACGTAGGGCGCCAATGCACGGCTCGCCACACCTGCCCACTCCAGTGCTGACTGCAGTCACACTTGACGCAGCAAGTAAGACTGTGCCACACATATTGAAAGTCGCCAAAGCTGTGCCCAAGGGACACACCCATGCACAAGTGCACTGTGAGTGGAATGCAAGACAGATCCAAATTCCCAGAGGAAATGTTCCAACTTTAAAACTAATGAAATATGGATGTTGCATGGAACAAAATTTAACATTGTCTCTCTCACACACAGGTCAACCTCGTGGTTCACCCCCCAACACTGGGGGGGAAGACTCACAGTCAGACATGCACGCAGTCCTCTGCGGGAGGCCGATCCCACCGGCAGCGACGACTCTCACCACTCTGTGGACGACCCCGACCAACCTGGCCCCTCTGGTGTCCAACGACCTGCAGCACCTGCGTCAGGTACAACGGGGCCAACCACCACCCCCACTCCTGCCACATCCCAGGAGACACCCAGGATCCCTGCCCACACCCACAAAGCAGCCAGGCTGGCCAGGAGGGACACGGTGTCCCGGGCACCCAGGAGGAGGCAGGCGACAATGCCAATGCCACACCTCAGGGGTACCGGAGACCCGATGTGCCCACAAGGGCAGGCCAGGTGCAAGTGGGCAGGGGTGGTGGGAGTGGAGGACGGCTGAGGCGCCAGCCTGACCAGTTGGCTGGGGATCCGGTATATTCCCATGTCCGTAACATCCTGGACACATACCGGCAGGACACCACGGGCATGGCCCAGGTTGTGTCCACCCTCAATGATATGAAGGGGACCCTCGATGAGATCAAGACCCAGCAGGCCCAGCAACATGCGGAGCAACATACCTGTCTACTGCAACACCAACGGAGGATGGAGGACAGACAGGCTGAGCTCGTGATGGTGTTCACGGGAATTCACACTACACTCCGTCGGATGGCCGACAACATGGCCAACCCTCCCTGTGCCAGAAGGCGTAGAACATCACCACCCACAGGGAGGGATCAGGAGGAGGAGGAGGAAACATCCGATGGAGCATCCCAAACATCGGCACGGCCTGCTTCTGAGGGTCCCCGCAGGAGGGCGGGTCGTCCACGGAAAAGACCGTGAGGGTCGGCGCTACATCACCATCTCCCAGGACACCTGGCCTGGCACCTGGCCCACTGGAGCAACAGCATCACTGCATCAAAAGACATTCTCTGCCACATGGCATTGCTGGTCACTGTCTGACCAATGTTGACAAAGACTGTGGCATGGACTCTGAGGATTTCCAATGGCAAGGACACCAACTCCCCTACTGAACTTTGGATTCCAAACTCCCGGAAAGCCCCTCACGTCATACCCCCCCTCCCACCCCCCCACAAAAATAAAAAGTCACACCATGAAGAGAAGATGCCTGCTGGTTGCATTATTACCTTACATGTGTCTTGTAAAGTCTAAACATGCCTGAGTTCTCTTTTGACTTCAACCATCCACACCCTGGGGCCTGAGTCTGGCACAGGACACACGTGTCACAGTGTATTAGGCAAGACAGACATGGAGCACCATACACACCCGTGATGGGCTCAACCATGCCGACAGACATATTGAGTACAGCAACAGTCATGCGCAGAGGTCAGGGATCATGTCCAGTGTCCTTGGGGGCACAGGTATGTGTAGACAGGTGGCAGAACCATGTCCTGCAAGCTTGAGTCCGGTGGATGCAGATAATGGGGGCCTGGCCAACGTTGGATGCATGGGGATGGCACATGTCACAATACCCACACAGTCATGGACATCATGCACAATACACAGTCTCATCCCACACACACAGCTTGCATCTTGCTACTCGACACATAGACACATAGCCACTATCAGGGAAAACCATGCCAGACATGCCGGATGCACCGTGGCAACACACCAGCATTGACTGAGAAGAGGCACCTTGGAGGCATAGGGACACCTTTATTAGTCATGTATTCGGGAATGCAGAGGCAACTCGGAGTACACATACACAGGTCATGTGGAGTAACATGTGGGTCCAACACTGGCACCCCCCTTCTGCAGCACAAATGCGTGATAGCCATGGAACTGGCACACAAGTGTTGGCTAACAGCTAAATACCCCCTGCTGCTCACGGAGAGGCTGCCATCCACCATTGATCCTCTGATGTGGAAGTCCCACACCATGTCAAGCCAATGCAAACTGTATGTGTCCGAGGGCAGTGTTACACACATTGATGCCATCATCACAATCCACTATCCCATCACAGATGACTGTCAACTAGTCTGACCATCTATTCAGGTGTACCCAGCTGCATGTCATGTGTACCATGGTGATGCAACATGTCTGCAGAGGAACCAAACATCCACAGGGGCAGTGTGCATACATCGTGAACAACTGCCACACCCAATACACCCCTGATGCATCCCTTACCCTAAGGAGACTTCCAAACGTGTCCGTACCTGTAACGCTGAGTCAGCACACGATGACGTGTCCATGAGGAATAGCAGTGCCACAACAATGCAAGCAGCAGACGGCATGCGCAAGTACCTGGGGAAGAGAGACACACAAGAAGTCAGCCACAAAAAGCACAGCCACTTGCATGTGCATTTACTCGACACATATATGGATGACAACATGCTAGGTCACAATTATGACTGGGGAAATACAACCATCACTGGCACCATCACTCCAGTGACACACCCACACACACCTCTGACTCACATGCCATACATGCATGTGGAGACACACATCACAACACATGCCACACGGGGATCAATGCGTGCACACTTAGACACTGGTACTCACCACTAAGCAAAGAAGTCGCGTATGAGCCGAGTCCGGATGTCCTCTTGCGGCTCCACATCCTCCACATCACTAGCCCCATTGCCAAGACCTTCGTCCTCCACGGGTGGATGGTCCTCGTCATCTTGATCCAGGATGAGTGGCACAGCTTTCTCAACTGCCATGTTGTGCAGCATGCAGCAGACCATGAAGATTTTGCAGACCTTCGCCGGGGCATATGGGAGGGCGCCCCCGGTCTTGTGTAGGCACCTGAATCGGCTCTTCAGGAGGCCAAACGTCCTCTCTATCACTCGCCTTGTCCGGCCATGGGCGGTGTTGTAGCGGAGCTGGGCCGGCGTGATGGGGTTGCGGAGAGGTGTGATCAGCCATGGCATGTTGGGATAGCCAGCGTCCCCTACATGGAAAGCACATGGACATAAGAAGGACAGGAGAAGCGGTCGTGCTGGAAGTGTAAGCAAATTACAGGACTGACAGAGTGTACCCACCAACAACACATGCTCGTTCGTTGCGCAGCTGCGTCATCATTTCAGGCACCCTGCTACGCCTCATGATGTAGACATCGTGTGCTGATCCTGGAAAACGAGCACAGACATGTGAAATCACCATGTTGGACAGACACACCACAAGGGCATTGATGGAGTGGTAGTGCTTGCGATTCCGGTACGCTACCTCCTGTGCCTGTGGTGGTACCAAAGCAACATGTGTCCCATCTATGGACCCAATGACATGGGGCATCCCTCCCAGGGCATAGAATCCACGCTTGACCACAGTCAACTGTTCAGGGGTAGGAAAATGGATGAAGTCATCCAGGTGATTCAACATGGCCTCTAAGAAATCATGCAGCACACGGCAGAACATGCTCTGGGACATGCCACCAACATGAGCTATGGTATTTTGAAAGGTACCCGTGGCTAGAAAATGTAGGGCTGCCATTACCTTCAGCTTGGGTGTCAGT
Organism: Triturus cristatus; assembly: GCF_964204655.1. Classification (NCBI taxonomy): domain Eukaryota; kingdom Metazoa; phylum Chordata; class Amphibia; order Caudata; family Salamandridae; genus Triturus; species Triturus cristatus. The sequence goes on along the minus strand of NC_140584.1, from coordinate 751,853,139 downwards.
GCCGTAGGATACCTGTGCAGCGGTTGCAGGTGTGGTGCCAGTCTCGCCGTCAAAGCCAGAATCAACCGTTGGGGGAAGCGGTAGCACCGGATACAGTCATTCTCCCGCATGGCAGCCAAGTCCGGAATTGCTCGGGGAAGAGGCGGCGCTCTGCAGTAATTTGGAAGTGACAAGGAAGAGTGAGTGCACCACAACAAAAATTTATATGTACTGAGCACATGTTAATCTGTCTATACACATATGCTACATACGGAGTCAGGTATGTGCCACATGCCCTGGACACGTATGGCTGCCAGGTGACACTCCTACCAAGACCCAGCTACACACGGAGATTGTGAACCTCCACATGCCATGGCATGGGATTAGCTGTGTCCCAGTGCAAGTGAACAGCCAGACGCAACACAGGAGTGACATACATCCACACATCAGCAGAAGTAGGATGTCGATTGCAGAGACTGGTAGCGGAACACTAGAGCCACAGGTCAAATGACATTACACTAGGACAGCCCACACACCTTGCCATGAAGGTGTACATGTCATGACTCACCACACATTCATAGAGAGGATGCAGACATGTCCTTGTTACGCTACTCCGTGTCCCATGCATACATATGCACCTCATATCCGATACCACATGTGGCATGGTGTGCGGAACAGTGTGCAATGTCAATCTACACACAGACACATGTTGGTTGCTGCAACAGCTGCAGCTTTTGAGGGTGCTCCAACATCAACCTAATGGGAACCCCCCACACATACATGACATAGTCACATCGTGCACCGTGGGTAGTGACATGTCAGGTGTGGTAACCCCTGTACCGGGCATCAGGGGACACTTCCGTGTGTTGGTGTCCATGCCATGCCAGTGACGCTCATCCCAAGTGTGCAGTACGACATGCACACACGTCAAAGGAGTCAAGGGCATGCCTGGCACACATTGCACCAACACACATTACATCTGTACACATCTCATCATACATCTGGTGCCTTCTCGACTCAGGAGTAATGTGCCACATCACAGCCTGTCACACCTGTGCCCCACACATGTAGTACTGCCCAGACAAAGCCTTGATGTCCATCCATGGACAAGTATGTCAGCCCTATTCCTTCCTGTGTGCTGCCTGTCACCACTGTGATGTGTGAATACCACCGTACTGCTGCTAAGAGGGCCTGTGTACGTTCCCATATCACTATGGGAGTGCTGCCGTATGTGTACCCATAGTGATGGTGAGCGTACAGGCATGTGTACGGTCAGTAAGTACGCATACGCAAGAACACCCATAGTGGTATGGCCCGTACACGCGTGCGTACGTTCACTATCACTATGGGTGTCCTCGCGTATGCGTACTCGTACTGGTACGGCCCGTACACACGCCTGTACGCTCACTATCACTATGGGTGTCCTCGCGTATGCGTACTCGCAGTGGTAAGGCCCGTACACACGCCTGTATGCTCACTATCACTATGGGTGTCCTCGCGTATGCGTACTTGTACTGGTACGGCCCGTACACACGCCTGTACGCTCACTATCACTATGGGTGTCCTCGCGTATGCGTACTCGTACTGGTACGGACCGTACACACGCCTGTACGCTCACTATCACTATGGGTGTCCTCGCGTATGCGTACTCGTACTGGTACGGCCCGTACACACGCCTGTACGCTCACTATCACCATGGGTGTCCTCACGTATGCGTACTCGTACTGGTACGGACCGTACACACGCCTGTACGCTCACTATCACTATGGGTGTCCTCGCGTATGCGTACTCGTACTGGTACGGCCCGTACACACGCCTGTACGCTCACTATCACCATGGGTGTTCTCGCGTATGCGTACTCGTAGTGATAGTGAACGTACAGGCGTGTACGGTCCGTACCAGTACGAGTACTCATACGCGAGGACACCCATAGTGATAGTGAACGTACGCACGCGTGTACAGGCCGTACCACTACGAGTACGCATACGCGAGGACACCCATAGTGATAGTAAGCGTACAGGCGTGTGTACGGGCCGTACCACTGCGAGTACGCATACGCGAGGACACCCATGGTGATAGTGAAAGTACGCACGCCTGTACGGGCCGTTGCTATGCATTTGGGGTGCCCTAGGGCCCCGGAACGCACCGTACCTGTGTGTGAAGCTCAAAATTACATAGGGGACACATGAGGGACAAGTATTAAGGCCTACATGCATATTGGTTGTCATGGAGACCAAGTTTTAAGTTTGAATTTGTTCTGGAAGGTGCACAGCAGAAGTCAGTTGGAATGAATCTACTTTGTTGCAATGTGTTTGTGGGGTTGACATCATGCTGAAGAAAAAAACACAATAAGAACCCACTGACTGTGCTAGGTTTGAAGGGATTGGAGGAAACATAGGATGCAAAGGTGAGTGACCAATCACTCTGTACTCCTGTGCATGAAACAGGCCAGCAAGGCAGATATAAGGCAGCCAGGTCCCATGAGGGAGCACTTGCCTGCACATCTCTGTATTCCATGACCTAGCTGCTGCTACTGATTCCCTGGAAACATGTCAAGGTCTGTGGAGAGGTCACAGCCCTTCACCCTGGAGGAGAACATGGCTCTGCTGGATGTGATCCTCCCACAGTACCCCATGCTGTATGGGCGACCAGGGTATCAGGTGAGTGCGGAGCTACTAGCACAGACTGTGTCCCTTTTTTTGTGACTGTGACTTCTGCCATTGTGTCCAGGTGTGACACACATGCTATGTACTGTAGGGAGGGTCCCGGGGGGGGGGGATGCCTGATGTCTCCCAGCAGTGCCCAGAGACAGGAGGGGTGTGTGCAGAGTCCTCCCAGCAGTGCCCAGACACAGGAGGGGTGTGTGCGGAGTCCTCCCAGCAGTGCCCAGAGGCAGGAGGGGTGGGTGCCTATCACTCCCAGCAGTGCCCAGAGACAGGAGGGGTGGGTGCCTATCACTCCCAGCAGTGCCCAGAGACAGGAGGGGTGGGTGCAGAGTCCTACCAGCAGTGCCCAGACACAGGAGGGGTGTGTGCAGAGTCCTCCCAGCAGTGCCCAGAGACAGGAGGGGTGGGTGCAGAGTCCTCCCAGCAGTGCCCAGAGACAGGAGGGGTGGGTGCAGAGTCCTCCCAGCAGTGCCCAGATACAGGAGGGGTGTGTGCAGAGTCCTCCCAGCAGTGCCCAGAGGCAGGAGGGGTGGGTGCTTATCACTTCCAGCAGTGCCCATAGACAGGAGGGGTGGGTGCCTATCACTCCCAGCAGTGCTCAGAGACAGGAGGGGTGGGTGCCTATCACTCCCAGCAGTGCCCAGAGACAGGAGGGGTGGGTGCAGAGTCCTCCCAGCAGTGCCCAGACACAGGAGGGGTGTGTGCAGAGTCCTCCCAGCAGTGCCCAGAGACAGGAGGGGTGGGTGCAGAGTCCTCCCAGCAGTACCCAGAGACAGGAGGGGTGGGTGCAGAGTCCTCCCAGCAGTGCCCAGACACAGGAGGGGTGTGTGCAGAGTCCTCCCAGCAGTGCCCAGACACAGGAGGGGTGTGTGCAGAGTCCTCCCAGCAGTGCCCAGAGACAGGAGGGGTGTGTGCAGAGTCCTCCCAGCAGTGCCCAGAGACAGGAGGGGTGTGTGCAGAGTCCTCCCAGCAGTGCCCAGAGACAGGAGGGGTGTGTGCAGAGTCCTCCCAGCAGTGCCCAGAGACAGGAGGGGTGTGTGCAGAGTCCTCCCAGCAGTGCCCAGAGACAGGAGGGGTGGGTGTGATGCACAGTGTGAGCCTTTATAATTGATTGTGTCTTTGCCCTCATTCCACCTGTGTACTTTCACTGGCACGTACTGCTTTTGCCCTTCCCCAGAGGAGTATGTCCCTATGGCAAAGGTGCAATGCGTTGGCTGCATGACAAGCCTTGTTGTAACCAGCTAATTTGTTCTCATATGTGTCTCTGTGACATGTTGCAGGTGTATTGATGTAGTGTCACTTGTTCATCCTCACAGGTAGGCACCTCTGCCAAGGAGCAGATCTGGCTGAACGCCGTCAGTGCCGTGAGGAGTGCGGATGGTCGCAAGCGGCGCCTGTCCCAGGTGAGGAAACGCTGGCAGGATATCCGGTGCTGGACGCGGAGGATCGCACGGGTCCTGCTGGGGGACTCACCTGAGAGCCATAAGAGCCGCGGGCGCCGCCGACTGAGCCACATCCACAAGCGTGTGCTGCCGGTGGTCTTTCCAGACTTGGAGAGGCGCTTACAGGAGATGCAGCAGCAGGAAGGGGGTAGGTACATGTGTGTTTGTTGTGTTTCACCAGCATTTGTAAGTGCACTGTTCCATGGATGCACTGCCAGGGTTTAATGGTGCTGTGCAGATCCTGTTACCCACAGTATTGCAGTGCTCTCCTGCCTCCCTTCCCCTCCTTGCAATGTGTTCCCTGGTCTGTGTGAAGTCACTCCGTCACAAGGTTATGTAGCCTGGCACCTTCTCCACGTGTACAATGCCTGCAGCATCATGTGTGGGGGTGGTGTGTAACAGGTTTTGGGACCTTGCCTGTGCCCTGTCCAGTTCTGATCTTGTGGGTTCCATGTCAGTTGGCACTAATGCTGAGTCCAGACATGGGAGTTAGTCTCTAAAGTGTGAGGCCTTACAGCACGCATGTCCTATGTGGTGGCCTGTGACATGATGTGCATGAGTGTGCGGTACGCATAGTGCGGGGATGGTAGCGTGTGTTGCAGTCATTCCCATTCAGGAGCATGGAGTTGTGTGGCCACTACTGTCCCCAGGGGCATATTTTCCTAGGTATCATGTGTGTAATGTCGAATATGTTGACAGTCTCTGTGTCTACAGCATAGGTTGTGCTCTGTGCCATTGTCCCCTGGCGCCATGTAGATTGACGTAAAATGTGGTACAAGTGTCCACTGTACAGCCTGACCTGATTTTCCTTGTTCATACTCACGGTGGACATTGCCTGTGTGTCTTGTTACAATCATCTGATGATGCCCATTGGTACATGATTTTTTGGACAGGCGCACCTTGGGTATTTTGTGTGCAACCTTGATTTGTTGCATCCCATGTGTATTTCACCCAGACTAAGGGATGTAAGTGCTTCCTGTGTCTCCAAATAATAGTCTCATGTAGGAGGTGGGTGGTGCGGGCATGGCCTTCATGTCACAACCTGATATCTCCTTGCTAGGACTGGCCAGTGTGTGATGTTTGTCTGGACATGCACTCAAGGTGCAGTGGGCCAGTCATGGTGGGCATGTTTTCAGTATAACCTATGCTGCATGTGCCTCTTGTTCCTGGATATGGTCCCTGCTCATCCCTATTTCCTGCCACGCTGTGTGGTGCAGATGCAGTGCTGGATTGTCCTCAGGGCCTTGCTCCTCAGTCAAAATTCCATTCCATCTCATTTGCTATTGTGTCATGCTCTCCATAGTTTTTAGGTGGCATGGTGGGTCAAACAACTGTCTCTTGCATGCCCTACATAGGTACCTTGTTTTGTAGATGTAACTCTTCTTTTGTTTCAGGCTATGCACTGTGACCTATGTAGATTGGACTCATGTGACATATGTATACAGGTGTATGATTAATTTCTGTCTCTTCACCCTGCCCACAGCATCGTCGGGGGACACGGAGGGAGACATGGGCACAGACGGAGCAGAGGGACCGAGCACCAGTGCCAGCGGTGACATCGGGGCTGGCACATCAAGTGGGACTGAGGTGGAGGAGAGTGAAGCTGGGGACCTGTCGACTGGCACAACAGAGTATGAAGCTGACGGGTCCGAGGATGATCTCTCCGAGTGGGCGGCGGCTGCACCGGCAGCTGACAGCGGCACTACATCTCGCCCCGCCCCCTCCATTGCCATCAGCCGCCTCCCACTTGCTCGTGTCCCTTCCCAACGTGCCCGGTCACCACATGTCTCCTTCCTGCCAGGCACCGCACCCCCTGCCCGTGTCTCCACTGCTGCCGCCAATGCCGAGTCTGTGGACATCCAGCGGCAGTTGCAGGTTGGTCAGGCTGCGATCCTTAATGTCCTCCATGGCCACAGCCAAGTGCTGCACAACATGGAGGCATACTTGGAGGGCATTCATTCATCGCAGGCTGACCAACGCAGCTTGCTGAGGTCGATAGACTCGACACTGACTGCAGCAGTGGGTCTCCTGCAGCGCTACGTCCCACCCCCTACCCCTGCCCCATCCACACTTCCCACTCCCATGCCTGTCCCACGTACACCCAGACGTCAGCATGCACCCACCACAACACACACAGGCACCACACCAGCAGGGAAGGTCCACCGCACACCTCCTGACACGCACACACAGGGTGAAGTAGGCACACCCACTGGGTCGGGGGGCAAACGTGTGACACGCAGCCAGAGTGGGAGTCCGCATTCCACCCAATCCACTCCCTCCAAATCCCCTCCCCTCAGCTCTCCTGGCCACATCTCCCCCAAAGACTCCTTCATGGCCGCTCTGTCCCTGAGCCCCACAGTGACGCCACCACGCAAGCGGTCAAGGAAGTCCTCGGTCAGGGTGGTTGATTCCACCCCCTGTCTACACACTCCCCCAGTGGCGCTGCGACCCATCCCTCTGACCCCACCCCCTCCTTGGGGCCTGTGGTTCCTTCGGGTGCAGGGGATTCCCTGGAGGACCTTGCTAAGGTGTGCAGCGAGCTCCTGGCCTCCACCTTTAGCCCTGCCCCACCACCTGTGGTGGAGTCCTCCATCCCTGCACCCACGACGCCTACCCTTCACCCTCCTGTCCCTGCGGTGCCTGTTTCTTCCCCCCCACATGATGCCCTCACCCCTGTGGAAGACGACGGAATGTAACTGTGCAGGCAAGCTAGGGGACACGCATCCCACTGTGTCCCCCATCCAGCTGTGACTTCTGGACTGCCCAATGGGCTTTGTAAATATTGAACTTTATACGAACATACAATTTTTGATCATGCTGATTAAAGCCATTTTTGTTTCCTTTGAACACTACTGCTTTTCTGATATTGCTGTTGGTGGGGCTGCTGCATGATTTTGGGTGGTGATCATGTGTTGGTTGTGTGGGAAATGTAGTAGTGTGCTGGTCATAGGGGGGACCCTGGGATCTGTGTGCCATCACACGGTGTTAGCTAGGTTTCTGTGTTCATGTAAGCAGTTGCTGCATGGTGAAATTGTCCAAAGGTGTATTCCTTCCTCTGTGTACCCTGACATCTTCCCTGCAGGGTGTTCCCAATTTTTAGCGCAGAGCTGTGTGTACATTAGCTGGGTGTGTGACGGACTCCTTCTACTTTGCACATGCATGCTGAGCGATGTTTCCACCTGCATCATTCGTGGCATTCTTGATAGTCATTGAACTTGTGTATGTGGACTATTGACATGACTTCATGTGTACATGTTTTCTTTTCTGCGCTATGCATGCGTATACTCCCAGCCTCGCACACATGTGGTACATGTACTGCAGGGTCTTTGTGCACCTGACTGACATTTGTGGGCATGGTAACTGTGGCTACTCCACCCTTTGCGTTACATGGGAACTGCTGTAAGTGTTAGGCACACACCCCTCCTGTGTCTGGGCACTGCTGGGAGGACTCTGCACACACCCCTCCTGTCTCTGGGCACTTCTGGGAGGACTCTGCACACACCCCTCCTGTCTCTGGGCACTGCTGGGAGGACTCTGCACACACCCCTCCAGTCTCTGGGCACTGCTGGGAGTGATAGGCACCCACCCCTCCTGTCTCTGGGCACTGCTGGGAGGACTCTGCACACACCCCTCCTGTCTCTGGGCACTGCTGGGAGGACTGGGCACCCACCCCTCCTGTCTCTGGGCACTGCTGGGTGTGATAGGCACCCACCCCTCCTGCGTCTGGGCACTGCTGGGAGTGATAGGCACCCACCCCTCCTGTCTCTGGGCACTGCTGGGAGGACTCTGCACACACCCCTCCTGTCTCTGGGCACTGCTGGGAGTGATAGGCACCCACCCCTCCTGTGTCTGGGCACTGCTGGGAGTGATGGGCACACACCCCTCCTGACTCTGGGCACTGCTGGGAGTGATAGGCACACACCCCTCCTGTGTCTGGGCACTGCTGGGAGTGATAGGCACACACCCCTCCTATTTAACAATTTGTACGCTTAGTCCATACACGTGTGTGGGTTCGCTCCATGGGGGTACGGGTCGTACTTACACTGTTGGGGTGGGAGGTACACTCCATATGTACGCGGGTGAGGGTACATGTCGTACTTACACTGTTGGGGTGGAGGTACGCTCCATACGTACGCGGGTGGGGGTACGGGTCGTACTTACACTGTTGGGGTGGGGGTACGCTCCAAACGTACGCGGGTGAGGGTACGGGTCGTACTTACACTGTTGGGGTGGGGGTACGCTCCATACGTATGCGGGTGAGGGTACGGGTCGTACTTACACTGTTGGGGTGGAGGTACGCTCCATACGTACGCGGGTGGGGGTACGGGTCGTACTTACACTGTTGGGTTGGGGGGTACGCTCCAAACGTACGCGGCTGAGGGTACGGGTCGTACTTACACTGTTGGGGTGGGGGTACGCTCCATACGTACGCGGGTGAGGGTACGGGTCGTACTTACACTGTTGGGGTGGGGGTACGCTCCATACGTACGCGTGTGAGGGTACGGGTCGTACTTACACTGTTGGGGTGGGGGTACGCTCCATACGTACGCGGGTGAGGGTACGGGTCGTACTTACACTGTTGGGGTGGGGGGTACGCTCCAAACATACGCGGGTGAGGGTACGGGTCGTACTTACACTGTTGGGGTGGGGGTACGCTCCATACGTACGCGGGTGAGGGTACGGGTCGTACTTACACTGTTGGGGTGGGGGCACGCTCCATACGTACGCGGGTGAGGGTACGGGTCGTACTTACACTGTTGGGGTGAGGGGTACGCTCCAAACGTACACGGGTGAGGGTACGGGTCGTACTTACACTGTTGGGGTGGGGGTACGCTCCATACGTACGCGGGTGAGGGTACGGGTCGTACTTACACTGTTGGGGTGGGACGTATACGTACGCAGGTGAGGGTACGGGTCGTACTTACACTGTTGGGGTTGGGGGTACGCTCCATGCATACGGTGGTGGGGGTACGGTACGTACATATCCGTACCCACGCTATGTGATGCTTGTGCGACCCATACCCAGGCCTTTGCCACGTGGGTACAGCCGTCCCGCCATTGTTGGGGTGACGTAGGTGTGGGCGTCGTACGACTCGTACCCACGCTCTTAAGGCGTGGGTACGGGACGTGCCTGTATAGTTGTGTTGCCGGTTCGCGTCGTGAGGCACTTCCTTTGTGGCGGACGCTCGCTTTGCTGGACACGCCCCCACCCCCTCGTGGTGACCAGGGCATGGGGGTCAGGTATGTCCAGGGCATGTGTGCTGTGTGACATTGGTGGTGGTTTTGTGGCCTGCCCCTGGTCCTGCCCCCCCCCTTTCCCCCACTTTCCCCCCTCCCTTAGTTGTTCTGACCTTCTGCGGCGTCTGCGTCGTAACCTGTAGAGAAGGTCGACTGCTATGAGGGCCGGGATGACACGTAGGTTCGTGTCCATGTCTGTCCGTCGCGTACAGGTCCTCCTTGTTCGCGTCGTCCTGATTTCCCGGCAGTTTTTGGCAGCCGGAAAATATTCACCGTGCGGGATGACGTCGGTGCAAATCGTAATTCCTGGTTCGTGAATGGCAGGCTGCATGCGTCCTGACGTCACGTCGGCGCTTTCCCGGTTCGCATTTGTATGTTTATTTTCGTCTGTCGGGGTTTTGTACGATTCGTACGGAAATGGTGTTTCCGTGCGAATCGTAATTCCATGTTTGTACATTTTGACGACCGGGTACGCGTCGGGCGGAGAATTTGCTCCGTCCGACGGTTCGTACCCGGTTTTTACAGGATCGTGATCGGCACCTTGTGTGCAGCAATCATTGGAATTGGCAGCTATTCACAAATATTTCCAAACGGCTTTAATTTGTTGAATAAAACTCCCAAAGAGAGTTTTCTCCCAATGTGTGTGTGTGTGTGGGGATTAATATTTCATTTTCTGTCCCTCACCACCAGGTTTGAAAATAAATAAATAACACTGTCTACTTTACATAGGGCCGGTGACATAATGCCCTTTCTTTGATAGCTACTACTCCGTCCGGCTATTGGAAAAGGTTTTCAATGGAAGGAATTAAAGTGGGGCTCTGTCAATGAAAGACCTACAGTTCTCCATCTCTAAATGAGAAAGGTGGACCAAGGGTTTGACAGCACTTAATCACTCTGTCTACAGTGCCTTTTCTGCCCAACTCTAAATTGGGCCCAAAGTTATTGCCATTTGTAAATCTGTGGAGAATATAAAAGCTGCAGAGGCAGAAAAGTCAGAGTTTAATGCTACATTTTTTATTGCCCATAGACAGATTAACCTACCCTTGTGCTGCTTTCTGTCCATTGAGCCAAAGTTCCTTACCCAGTCCCACCCTCAGAGTTTTCACTTTCACCATGAGTTGTGTCTCACTCCCTGACATTCTATGGGGCAAGGATAGAAAGGAATTTATCTGATCAACTTCTTGTAGCAGTTCTCGGCCTTTCTTCTATTGCATATTCTTTTGTGCCTTTTATATCTTTGGTACAACATATTTCTATAAGTAAAATCCTTCAATTACTTGAAATAGCCAAGTGTAGGAAATTGTGTTTTTTTAATTGAGGTTGTGAAGGCCCTTCTCAAGCAACAACCACAATTCCTGGCAGGGTGGATCTGAGATTAATCCTCTCGTAGCTTGGCACAAAAGCAGTCAGGCTTCACTTAGAGGCAAAGTGTAAAGTGTTTATACAGCATCCAAACAGTAATAAAGTGAAAACAAACAACAAATACGCAACAACTTTAGAAAATAGAGCATGTTTTAATAAATGAAATGATACCAGAATGACGAAAATCTAATCAGTAGAACCGGAGAGATGCTGGTTTAAAGTTATAGGTAAGGATGGCGCCTAAAAGCACAAAAGGCCACTCGTAGACATCTGGTCATGCTAGACCGGGGGAAGTCACAAACTCAGGCCTACTGTGGGCTGGACACAGGTAACGGGATTAGTTCCACTGAAAAATGACCTTCTCAAAGTGAGATGCAAAGAGTCCAGTTGGTGGTGGAGAAGGCTGCAAGGAGCAGGGAGAGCATCGCCGATGTCCATTGTAACCCCTGTAACCATGTCAATCACAACATCTTACTAAAAGTACTAGAACACAGAATTTGAACCAATCCTTAGCACACGTAAATTATAAAGATTCAGTACATGAGTAACAATTGTAACAATGTAAATACAAAGAGCATGAATCCACAGTACACAGCAGGTTTCTTTAAACTCTTCAGTCTTTAATTCATGTGATGTTTTCTTTTGGTAAGTCAATCATTTGACTGGTCAAAAGCCCAAAGACAAAGCCAAAACGTGGTTCTCTCCTCCTTTTAGCACCGTCTAATACTACATTTACTAAATAATTCTAGTGAATAGTTCTAATTGCACCCTCCCTATGCCAGATACAGCTACTCTCTTTTGTACTAGAACACAGAATGGGGTTGTCTGAGAAAGCGCTTTCTTGGTTTGCTTCATTCCTACAGAATCGCTCACAGTGCATAAAACTGGGCAACTCATTCTCTGACTCCTCACCAGTGAGATGTGGAGTCCCCCTAGTGTCCACCATTTCACCCATACTCTTTAAGCTATATTTGGGGTTCAGTGATTAAATATCGAGGGACATAATACAGAATGCCCAAAATATCGACTCCAAAATATAGAAGGACAGAATATAGACTCCCTATCTACAAACAGGTAAGTACTAAAATAACGATTCCAAAATATAGAATGTTAACATATAGTTGGCTAAAATATCGAATTTTTTAAATGTATTAAAAATAATATAAAAGTAATTAAATATTAAAACCAATTAAATAAAACATACCTAATATTAAAAAAAGCTTAAAATGTAAAAATAAAAAAAGTAATGTAAAAAAAGTAGAGATTTTGTTGGATAGTGAGAGCATAAAAATTACTATTCCCACTCCAGTGAGTGCAACAGTAGGGAAAACGTTGGATAGCGTAGGGGTCAAAATTACTATTCCGACTCCAAAGGGTGCAACAGTAGGGAAAGCGTTGGATAGCGGGAAGGTAAAAATTACAATTCCCACTCCAGAGACTTCAACAGTAGGGAAAGCGTTGCATAGCGTAAGGGTACAAATTAATATTCCCTCTCCAGTGAGTGCAACTGTAGGGAAAACGTTGGATAGTGTAGGGGTAAAAATTACTATTCCCACTCCAAAGAGTGTAACAGTAGGGAAAGCGTTGGATAGCGGGAGGGTAAAAATTACTATTCCCACACCAGTGAGTGCAACAGTAGGGAAAGCATTGGATAGCGGGAGGATAAAAATTACTATTCCCACTCCAGTGAGTGCAACAGTAGGGAAAGCGTTGGATAGCGGGAGGGTAAAAGTTACTATTCCCACTCCAGAGAGTGCAACCGTAGGGAAAGCATTGGATAGCGGGAAGATAAAAATTACTATTCCCACTCCAGTGAGTGCAACAGTAGGGAAAACGTTGGATAGTGTAGGGGTAAAAATTACTATTCCCACTCCAAAGAGTGTAACAGTAGGGAAAGCGTTGGATAGCAGGAGGGTAAAAATTACTATTCCCACTCCAGTGAGTGCAACAGTAGGGAAAGCGTTGGATAGCGGAAGGGTAAAAATTACGATTCCCACTGCAGTGAGTGCAACAGTAGGGAAAGCGTTGGATAGCGGGAGGGTAAAAGTTACTATTCCCACTCCAGAGAGTGCAACAGTAGGGAAATCATTGGATAGCGGGAAGGTAAAAATTGCTACTCTCACTCCAGTGAGTGCAACAGTAGGGAAAGAGTTGGATAGCGGGAGGGTAAAAATTACTATTCCCACTCCAGTGAGTGCAACAGTAGGGAAAGAGTTGGATAGCGGGAGGGTAAAAAATACTATTCCCACTCCTGAGAGTGCAACAGTAGGGAAAGTAATGATTTAATATTAAAATAGGATTGCATTAATTATCAATACCAATGAAAAGTTAATTAAAAATAATTACCAATTAATAAAAATTAATTACCATTGAAAACAATTAATTACCAATTAATAATTAATTATCAATTAATTATCAATACATATAAATAAAAATTTATATTTACTTTATCACAATTAATTTACTTCCCACCAAATTCCCCTATAAACCCACAACCCACTCCCAATAATAAAAAATACAATTAACATTATTATCAATTAATCAATTAATAAAAATTAATTAGAAATTAATAATAATTAATTAGCAATTCATACAAATTAATTAGCAATTCATATAAATTAATTACCAATTAATAATTAATTACCAATTAATTATCAAAACACATAAATAAAAATATTGACTTTATTACAATTAAATTACTTCCCACCCAATTCCCCTATAAACCCACAACCCGCTCCTAATAATAAAAAATACAATTAACATAATTATCAATTAATCAATTAACATAAATTAATTACCAATTAATAAAAATTAATTAGCAATGAATAATTTATTATCAATCAATTAATTATCAAAACATATAAATACAATTAATATTTAATTTACCATATTTAAATTACTTCCCACCCTATTCCCCTATAAACCCACAACCCGCTACGGAATTAAATTACGCAAAAATTAAATTACATAACATGCATTAGTCTAAAAAAAATTAAACATACATTACAAAAATAATACATAATTTTAACACATATACTACCATACATAACATTAAAAGAAATTCGATATTATGGAAATCTATATTTTTAAATTCGATATTATGGAAATCTATATTTGTAAATTCTATATTATGGAAAGCGATATTTCATACCCCAATTTCGATATTCTGTCCTATCTATATTTTGATAATTCGATAGCCTGTCCTATCTATATTTAAGAGTCGATATTCTGTCCTGTCTATATTTTGGATTCTATATTTTGGTCGTTCACCATATTTGGAACCACTAACTGAAATTTTCAAGCAATCAAACACTGCATACCACATGTACGCAGAAGATACACAACTATACTTAAAGATATCCTTGCTAGATGACGTTGTTCAACTAAATACCACCTTAGTCAAATCCCAGTCCTGGCGCTCTCAAAACAACCTCAAGCTGAACTCTCTGAAAATCGAATTCCTTCTTTTGTCCCCACCAAACACCTCCTCACTCATCCATGTTTGGCTCAAGCACCTAGACACACTCAATTGCACACCTACCATCATTGATTCCACAAAATCTCTTGGAATAACACTGGACAAAAGTCTGAATATGGCAGCCGACATCAGCGCGGCCACACGCAGTTCAACTTTCCAATTCAGAATACTGAAAAAACTGAAACCATTTCTACCACCTTCAGACTTCAAACAAGCAGTACAAGCACTTGTGGTCTACAGACTAGAATACAGTGTGGCAACACTGTCAGGAGTACCCAAAACGAGAGCAGCTACACTCAAAATGACTTTTAATACAGCAGCGAGACTGGTAACAGGAACTAGACGCTTTGAGCACATCACTGCATCGATTAGGTATATAAATTGGCTTTCCCTTCGAAGTAAGGGCTCAACTGAAAATTGCCTTCCTCACACACAAAGCATTACATTTAAAAGAACCAAGTTACGTGGCAGAAAAGATTTGAATATCTGGTGGCAGCCACTACCTAAGAAGCGCTAACTCTCTCAGGCTAGAACCCCCTAGATTCCTAAAGCAAAAAACTTACACACGATCCTTCTACGGAGCAGCACCAAGGATCTGGAATGCCTTACTTCCCAAGGTACCATCAAATCCATCGATCCACTTCTTCAAAAAGAGGTAAAAAAAATCCTAATGAATAGATTAGTGGCATAGTCTTACGGAGAGACAGGGCACAAGGCTCGTCTCAATGCCAGCAACCTCTAGATTGGTCAGAGGCATGTTGTTTACTGGAGAACCCGTGAACACTCTCATCCTCTGGGTACGTGGTTCTGAATAGTTTCAGAGCAGCAGAAAATACCCACCACGAATTTGCTAGAGTGATGAAGACAGAATTTTAATGGACTGACAGTTTTATAATTATGATATTTATTGCAACAGCCCAATGCAGCTCTTTACTCTAGAGGTATCTGTGTCTTTCGTCTTGTTTCATTCAACCCTATATACAGCGCTCTGATACTCCTGGGTCATGTGCGTGCTTTATGAAACACTCTAACTAAATAAATACATAAATAAATATAACCCAAAGAGTAGGGCTGGCAATGTGCATGGTCAATACTGTAGTGCAAAGATTTGCTCTGGCGTCACAGATGATCACTGCTGGAGCTTTGCGTTGATGTTCACCGTGGGATGTCATTGCTGTAGCGTAAAGTTCAGATCTTGCGTTCTCCTCTGTCACTGGTGATCACTGTAGATCAAAGAGTTGGTTCATAGGAGTTTCATGTTGTTGGTTATCATGGGCAGCAGAGTCTTGGCATGAATGGGCCTGTTCGCAGTTGCAAAGAGCCCAAAACATCAGGATTTCTCTTTGTAGGTTAAAGTGTGAGTGCTCTCATAACAAACTGTGTCAGATTTCTGTAAAGTTTTATTATTTCTTTGTGAAGTGGACATAAGTCTGCTATTGGCAATGTGCCAATTCCTGAATGCAGTGTGTAAGCAGCCAGAACCGGCCAAGGCGCTCCAAACTCTGCTGAGCGGACCGAGTCTCACTTTTTCTGTGGTGTGTGGGAGGGTGCCTTTAAACCAGTTGATATGTTACTGGTACGTTAACAGGACCTCTATGTCCTCGTATGGATTGTATTCTTCTGGTATTTCATCTGGAGTGTAAGAATGAAATGTATGTGTATTTGCATCTGCAGGTGGAAATTTGACCCATGAATAGAAAACCTCTGTCCTGTATGCCTTGTGTGCCTCAATTATGAAGGTAACATTCCCACCTAATGCTGATACTCCAAAGTCTGCTAATTGTAAAGTAAGTGCATTTCTTCCTGCTCTCCGTCCCCACTTCATTTGCCTTTAATACTAGGCCTGGGCTAAAATTTTGTTCCGTTTGCAGAAATTGCGATAATTTGACATTTTCGCGTTCCGCGGAGAGCGCGAAAATGTCAAAATTTCCGGTTTCCGCCTCTTGGCGATAATTTGTTTCTTGCTCGCGCTGTAAAATAATACATTCTGGCGCGCGCGCGATCGCCTTGCCTGAATCCCTGCGTTCGCCGACAAGTTTTCTTGATCCGGTCGCGTTCTCCATAAGATGTTGAATTGTTTTTAGCCATTTGCGCTGTCTCGCGACAGTTCGCGCCCGCAGTGACGTCATGCGTCGCGCGATCACGTCTTTCTTCTCGCGATCATGCACCGCGAGACAACTCAAAACAAGATGGCCGCGCCCGCAAGCAACCACATGGGTAAGTTGGCGACCCACAACCATGCAGAAAATCTCACGAACATGCGGGAAAAAAACTTCTGCATCTTCGCGATATTTCCACTTGTTTGCGATAATTTTAAACATTTTCGCGATAATTTGCGAAAGTTAATTTCGCAAATTCCGCCCACCCCTATATTAATACTACCGCAGCCTAATCTTGGACAGACATTTTGAAAAGTTTCTCAAGGAAATATAGATAAAGGTTTATGCATAATGTAGGGAACTATAATCCTTCAAGCTTGAACAAACCTACAGCCAATATATAGGATCTACCTCCTTGGCTGTGGCGGGTTTTTCCCTTCCCTCTCCAGACGTCTCTGGGTAAATGTGAGTAGAGGTCTCTGAGAAAGCACGACTAGACTACTCAGATTTGGCCATTAAATAAGAACAAAACCAATGTTGGCTGCGTCATGTCATGTAGTTCCTACAAATCTATATAGGACCTGCACATTTAGGCAACATAAACTAAGGGATTGGTGTCCTGACTGATTCCAGACACCCCCAAAGGATATATACAAGTTGCATGAGAGGCAATGTACATAGATAACAATTTAATTGATTTGACACAAAAGAAGGGGGTAATCAGCCGAAAGTCTTGTAGTACGCAGTTTTATTTCATTAGCAACAGCCGACGTGTTTCACCCAAACAGGGGCTTTTTCAGGGCTGTGAAAGCATACAATATAGATGTATTTTAGCAGGCTGGTGGGCAACGGGCAAAATGGTCGGTATGCAAGTTGACAAAGAGTCATACGTGTTATAAACAGTTATTATAAGAAAGGCAGAAGGGCAAGGGAAAGAAGCAAGAGCAATAGAGAAAGAAGAAAGGGTAGAGTGGGGACAAGTGTGATTGGGGTGTAGCTCCAGTGGTGAAGACCAGACCGAGGGCTGTGTGATTAATGATACTCACTTCCGGTGGAGTCACACAGGCATATAAGAAATTATCAATTATATTATACCTTTTAACTTTTTTGAGGTAATTTGCACTTTTGCACCCCTTCTTCAATGATAATTTCTTATACGCCTGTGTGACTCCACCGGAATTGAGTATTATTAATCACACAGCACTCGGTCTAGTCTTCCACACTCCGGAAGTAGACTGTTTCCGGTTTCGGTCTATTTAGCGGTTCCGGTCTTGCCAGCCTACATTCTGCCATACTTACAGAAGTCAGGTCGTATCCCGGACATGGCGCGGCAATACACCTTATTGCGAGGAAAGATTCTAGTAAGTCTGCCGAGTCATTTCCATGTGGAGGCTCTGCGCGTGCATTTTTCACCTTTCTGTAGCTATCGCTACATGGTTTTATTATGACCAAGCTGCCTGTTTTTGCGCTGTAGCACTGCCTAGAATGTAACTGTACAGTTCCCTAGCATGGATACCGATGACCATTTCCCTCATTCTAATGACATTAGAGAGTCTAAGAAACTCATGAAATAGAACTCATTTTTCTTCCGTTTGTGCTACGTAACCGCTAAACAATGAGTCATTTTGTCCAATTTTTGTCACACTTGAGTAAACATTAATCCATGCTTGGTTGCTACAGTCAAGTACCTGCTTGACTGTCATTTGGTAAGTATCTAACTTGGAACATTCCCAATTTGCCTGACTATCTGAGGGTTTATTAAACCACTGAGCATTGCGCGCAATTTCAACACAACATCACTGGTTGGAATTTTTCTCTATTAATGCTGGCTCAATTATTTCACTTTACAGTTACACACTGCTACTGAGTCCTGACCATTTCAAATTCTGGTTCACACGTACCCTTTTCAAAGGTACGTTTAAAATCAACAATAACTGACACGTTACGGGCATGTCATTATCTTAACCCAAGAAACTGATACAAGTACATGGACTTGCTGGTACTGTGCACTGTTCACTAGGTGTTCATGCCCAAGTCTCAGAGGAGAGAAACTCATGTATATTCATGAAACGAAACATGTATTGAATGTTTGCATAATCAAGTATTATCATTATGATTTATGTGTGAAAATACAAATCAGATATGCAGATGCACTAATGGATTAATGTTTTCTATAGTTTGATGTTTTGTCTCTTCTGAGACTTGGGCATGAACACCCAGTGAACAGTGCACAGTACCAGCAAGTCCATGTACTTGTATCAGTTTCTTGATCCCTCCACACTTGGTCAGTGTTAGACCTGGCACCTTGGCGTGAGTTTCCCTTCCACTTTTTGATGGTGTGCCTCGATTGTTTTGCTGGTGTTGTCCGCTCAGGGCACTGCGCCACGGCTAATCCGTGCCGCAGTGCAAGTGCTCCCGAGGTAAAGTGTACCTGTAATTGATGTCCATGATTGGTTATTGGATTCACTGTCAGTCCCCAGTAAAGTGCACCAGGGGTGCCAGGGCTTGTGAATGCCAATACTGCTGGTGGGCTTGTAGCGCTGGTTGCGCCACCCACGGAAGCGGCCGTGTAAAGTGTGTCTAGGGTCTGCCACCGCAGACCCTGTGCGCGGTCCGGGACCGTCGCGCTGACTGCGCAAGTGCCCCCACTTGCCAGTCCCTAAACCTTCCCTTACCTACATATTAGCCACCCCTCTGGTAGGCCCAAGGGCAGGGTGCATTGTAGGCATAAGGTAGGACATGCCCTGATGTGTGTGGCATGTCTTAATAGTGAATTACAGCCATTTTCGTTCTTCACTATTGAAGGCTACCTGCTCTCCATAGGCCAGAATGGGCTGCCGGGATCACGCCAACGCTGTGACCCCAGTGGACCCAGAGAGCATGGTAGAAGTGTCAAGTTTAGTATGCCTGAGCTCAGGATGATAAAATACTTCTTGTAGTCAAGTTTATTTTAATATCCTGGGTTTGTAAATACTACTTTTAGAAAGTTAGTATTTACTGACCTGACCATCTCAGTCCGCCTCTGCTGTGTGTATGTGTTCTGCCTGGCAACAGTAAGGAGCAGGGTTGGGGAATCCCCAGAGACAGGTTGGCTGCCAGGTGGTGGGTAGAGAGATTACACCTGGATGGGTGGGAGGAGTACACCTTGACTCTTGAATAGACCTGTGCTCTGCCACCACAAAGCCGGCGCCACCCCCTGTGGGGCGGCTGATGTCTCTGCCCTGCTGCTGAAAGGAAAGAGCAGAGTCACCATAACAAAGTGCTCCAGAACTGGACTGAGCCAGGCCTAGGCCCCCTGGCGCTAAAGAACAAAAGAATCATGGTATAAAAGTAGGAGCCTGGCTCCTAAGAAATCAGAATCCTGTTTACCACAAAGAAACTCTGCCCGACTAGAAGGAGAAGAAGACGCCGGAGGAGCTGGCCTGCTGCTTGCCTTGCTGAGAAAGGAGAGGAAGAGACTTACTGAAAAGACTTTGCTACTTTGTGCTTGAACATTCTCCAAGGGCTTGATCTGAGCTTGCCCCCTGAACTGAACCCCAGGAACAGTGGGTTCTCTGTGCTTCTTGCTCATCCTCCAATTCGAGCCGTGTGGGCATCCCGCTGGAAAAGAGACTGCGCCCCTCATCGCCCCTCCTAGGGCCGTGACACTCAGAAGCTCGCCTGCCTCAAACCCGTGAGAGCCCCGCTCCGTCCCGAGCCGCTCTCTGTCCCCGGGCCAGGCCGCCTGCATCCCTGTCACCGCCTGCTACTGGAGCGCGCTGACCGTGCTATCACCCCTCCCGCCGGAAGCCGTCCGACGACTGTGATCTACGCCGGGTCATCCAGCTGCACTGACCGTGCCCTGCGACCCCGCTTCGCTATCCCCGGACATCTCAGGCCGCGCCGCCCCCGCTGTGGAGACCCTCCTGCACCGCCGTGCTAAAGGGTCGCTGGCCGCGCCTGCCTACGTGCCCACACCTGCTGATTGAGGACCCAAGAACACTTCCCAAGCTGAGAGTCGCACCGACCTGTGCCGACTCTCCACATCACGAAAGAAGTTCCAGTATCGGGCTCGGGGCCCGCAACGCCTTATTTCCCCGTTCGCAGGAACCGATCTCTGTGAGTACTGGAACTACAAGTAAAGAGACTACGAACTATCCATTCGAAGCTACGAACAACGAACATTTGCCCGCTGTATAACCTGGTGGCCTAGCGAAAACGTTATTGGTCTTGTGATAAGTCTGCTGAGAGATATATACCTTATTTTTTCATAAAGAATCGTATTTTTATATATATCCAAGTCTGGTGTCCGTTTCTGGGGGGATTGATGTATTTACTGTGTGTACGATTGTAAGTGCTTAACCAACAACGCCTGAGGAATCGCCTTGGCTGCTCACGCCACGCACCTAGAGGGTGAGCAAGGGTCATTCGCGAGGGGTTATCCTGCGCCCTGACGTGGAGGAGAGGGTTCCTGCTTGACACAAGGGCAACCTTGCGCCAACCAGAGATCCCCGACTCTAACATTGGTGGCAGCGGTGGGATTTCGGATTTGCACTTGTAATTTGCATACAGTGAATTATTAATCACCAGATAGTGAGAGCAGACCAAATAACGCAGCCACAGGTTTTTAGGTGTTGAACTTTGTTGAGACATCTGCCATTACTGCAACCATGCCTGGCTCGCTCTCTGCTGGAAGAGCGCTCTCCGTGATTTCTGGAATAGATGAGGTGGATTGGGAGAGACTGGAAGGCTACACGATGGAGCAATTGAAAGGCTACAGTGTACAATTCAGAGTCCCCCATGCTGGATGCAAGAGGAAGCCCCAGTACACCAAGGCGTTGAGAGCCTGGAAGGAGTCACGAGACCTACGGAATGCGGGGGACATCGTTCCACCCGACAACCTTGAGGAACCCAGCAGAGTCCGGTCGCCAGAGGAGCTGGCAGACAGGGCAGCCGACAGGGCGCATGCAATGGAGATGGCAAAGTTGGCAGGACAAATGGAAATGGAGAAGCAGAAGTTGGCCCTGGAGGCACAACAACGCCAAATGGATCATGATATCAGATTGAAGGAGTTGGAGCTGAAGGCGAAAAGTTTGGACACCGCTCCTTCTGGTGGCAGCACTCCACCAGTGCAGGTAGAGTCCAAGGTGTACATCCCCAAAGATGTAGTAAAGGAGTATTTCAGAAAGGATGACATAGGGCAGTGGTTTAGGGCCTACGAGGTGGCCATGTCCTCACACCGGGTCCCTGAGAAAGACTGGGGAGCGGGGTTGTGGGGAAGGTTCCTTGCTGAAGGGCGTGACACACTGTTAGATTTACCCTTAGATCTCCAAACCTCATACCCCCATATGAAGGAAGCTTTAATGACCAGGTATGGGTTAACTCCTGAGCTATATAGACAGAGGTTCAGGGAGACCAAGAAGATCCCTGAGAGTACGTATGTGGAATATGTGACCTTTTTCTGCAGAGCGCTGGATGGTTGGGTGAAGGGTAGCAAAGTGAATGATTATCAAGGGCTGCTTGATTTAATTGCATGGGAGCACTTGTCCAGTCAATGTTTTCCTGAGCTACGCCAGCACCTGATAGATAGCAAGCTGTCCAACCCGAGGAAGCTTGCTGAGGAGGCGGACCGCTGGCTCAGCACCAGGGTCCACAAGGGTCAAGTGGGAGACTCCGCCAAAGGTGGGCAGGGTCCCCAGCAGAAGAGTGGGGGGGACAAGGGTAAACAGAAGGGGTTCCAAAAAGGCCCCCAAAGTAATTCCCAAGGGAACCAGCAGAAGGGTTCTCAGCCTCCCCCACCCCCGCAGCAGAACGGGGCCCCGACAGGTAGACCTGTTCCGAAGGGGCCCTTCAATTGTTATAAGTGTGGTGACCCGGGTCACATTGCCTCTGATCCTAAGTGTCGCCTGTTTGGTAAGACCGCACCCCCTGGTGCTCCCCCCCGGCAAGTAGCTAGTGTTAACTTTGGGGAGGAAGTAGCAGTCCAGGAGGGTGGGGGTCCCGGGCAGATGACCCTAGTCTCGCTAGGAGACAGCGAGATGGTCCCCGTAACCTACCTGCCCTCTAACACTAAGAAATATGGGCAGGTAGTGACCATCAATGGAAAGAAGGTTGAGGCTCTTAGAGATACAGGAGCCAGCGTGACCTCGGTGAGGCAACACCTGGTGTCTCAAGAGCAAATTGTACCCAATGCCTACTGTAGGGTTGTCAATGCTGACAACGTAGAGAGTCGTTGTCCAATGGCTCAAGTTCCCTTTGAGTGGTGGGAGGTCTCTGGCACCCTACAAGTCGCTGTGAGAACTGACATGCCTGTAGACTGTCTGCTAGGGAACGACCTGGAGAGTTCCCCTTGGGAAAAGGTGGAGAAGACCACGCATCTGAGGATGGTGGGTCTACCCGACTGGGCGTGCGTGACCACCCGGTCCATGGCAGCCAGTAGGGGTGTTGAGAGGGTCCTGGAGCCTGAGGGAGAGGTCCAGGAACCGGCCTTAGGGAGAAGGCGCAGGAGGCGCGGGAAACCGGCCCCCGAAGTTCCCACGGCCCAGGAGGAAGTAGACCCTGAGGGGGATGCTCTGGAGCCTACCGGGGAACAGATTGCCGAACTGGGAGATCTGCCTGAGCTGACCCATTGGCAGCAAGAAGGAGGTCCCTCCAGGGAGGAATTCTGCAGGGAGCAGAAAGAATGCCCTTCTCTCGTGGGTATGCGGCAACAGGCTGCAGACCAGGCCAATGGTGTTCAGGCCAAAACACACTACGTGTACTGGGAGAGTGACCTCCTGTATTCCGAGCCTAAGGCTGCTGAACCTGGGTCAGCCCGTGTGCTGGTGGTACCCCAGAAGTTCAGAACCTTCCTACTGGGGCTGGCTCATGATGTGCCTTTAGCAGGACATTTGGGGATGGACAAGACCTATGACAGGCTTGTCACCCACTTTTACTGGCCCCAAATGCACAAGAATTCAGATTCCTACTGCAGAACCTGTCAGACTTGCCAGGCAAGTGGTAAGAGCGGAGGGAAGCACAAGGCTCCTCTGCAACCTTTCCCTGTGGTCGGTACGCCATTCCAACGAGTGGGTATTGATATTGTGGGGCCTCTGGATCCCAAGACAGCCCTGGGCAACAGGTTCATCCTGGTCTTGGTGGACCATGCCACCCGGTACCCTGAAGCCATCCCTCTGAGGACAGTGACGGCCCCCGTGGTGGGACGGGCACTGATGGGAATTTTCTCCCGAGTGGGATTCCCTCTAGAGGTGGTGAGCGACAGGGGGACCAATTTCATATCCACATATATGAAATCCCTGTGGAAGGAGTGTGGGGTAACATACAAGTTCACCACTCCTTACCACCCCCAAGGAAATGGGTTGGTTGAGAGATTCAACCGAACCCTCAAAGGCATGATCATGGGCCTGGACGGTCCAATGAGGCGTAAGTGGGACGTCCTCTTGCCATGCCTGCTCTTCGCTTACCGAGAGGTGCCGCAGAAGTCTCTAGGGTTCAGCCCCTTTGAGCTTCTGTATGGTCACCCGGTAAGAGGACCTCTGAGTTTGGTAAAGGAAGGCTGGGAGCAATCTCCCAGGAAACCTCCCCAGAATGTATATAGTTACATGCTGGCCTTCCGAAACCAGACTCGGCGTTTCAGGCAACTTGCTGAGGCAAATCTGGAAGCCAGCCAGGAGGAGATGAAGCGGTGGTACGACCGGAATGCCACTCTGGTAGAGCTTCAACCTGGACAAAAGGTGTGGGTCTTGGCCCCAGTGGAGCCTTGTGCACTTCAGGATAAGTGGACAGGTCCATTTGAGGTTGTGGAGCGCAAAAGTCCTATCACCTACTTGGTGGACATGCAGACTCCCAGGAACCCTTTGAGGGTCCTACATGTTAACCGCCTTAAGCCCCACTTAGAGAGGACCGAAGTGGGCATGCTGCTGGCCACTGATGATGGAATGGAAGAGGAGACCGAGCCTCTTCCTGACCTCTTAGTGGCCTCTGAGAAAGATGGGTCAGTGGATGGAGTTAACCTCTCACCCACCCTGACGCCCGAACAACAGGAAGACTGCCGCCACTTGCTGGGACAATTTTCCGACCGATTCTCCCTGGTTCCTGGTGTCACAGATTGGTGCGTCCATGATGTGGACACAGGAGACAGCTTACCTGTGAAGCACAAGGCTTACAGGGTAACTGACAGGGTCAGAGCTTGCATCAAGGAGGAGGTCTCCAAAATGCTTGCGCTAGGGGTGGTTGAGTCCTCCAGCAGTCCTTGGTCCAGCCCCGTGGTCTTGGTCCCAAAGGCTGCTGCGCCGGGAGCCACACCGGAACTCCGGTTCTGTGTGGACTACAGAGGACTCAATTCAGTCACGAAGACTGACGCGCACCCCATCCCCAGAGCTGATGAGCTCATTGATCGGCTGGGAGCTGCCCGGTTCCTCAGTACGTTTGATTTAACGTCTGGGTACTGGCAGATCGCCTTGACCGATGGGGCCAAAGAGAGGTCAGCATTCTCTACACCAGATGGGCACTTCCAGTTCCGAGTCATGCCATTTGGGATGAAGAATGCCCCTGCCACCTTTCAGAGGTTGGTCAACCAGGTACTGGTTGGGCTGGATGCGTTCAGTGCCGCCTACCTGGATGACATCGCCGTGTTCAGTGCCACCTGGCCTGAACACCTGCGCCACCTCTGGGAAGTGTTGATGGCGCTGCGCCGAGCAGGCCTCATGATCAAGGCGAGCAAGTGCCAGATCGGGCAGGGTTCCGTGGTGTACTTGGGACACCAAGTGGGGAGTGGCAAGGTGGCACCCTTGCAACCCAAAATTGAAACCATCCTGGCTTGGGAACCCCCCAAGACGCAGACCGCAGTGAGGGCCTTCCTGGGGCTCACTGGGTACTACAGGAGGTTTGTCAAGGGCTATGGAACGATCGTTGCCCCCTTGACAGAGCTGACTTCTAAGAAGCAGCCCAGGAACGTGATTTGGACTGACACCTGTCAGAAAGCTTTCGACACCCTGAAGACTGCCATGTGCACGGCGCCCGTGCTCTTGGCCCCTGACTTCTCCAAGGAATTCCTAGTGCAGACAGACGCTTCAGAGCATGGTGTAGGGGCTGTTCTCTCGCAGATGACTGAGGAGGGCTGGGAACAACCCGTAGCCTTCATCAGTAGGAGGTTACTTCCACGGGAAAGTAGGTGGAGTGCAATTGAGCGAGAAGCATTTGCTGTGGTCTGGGCGCTGAACAAGCTAAGACCCTACTTGTTTAGGTCTCACTTCCGGGTTCAGACGGACCACAGGCCCCTCAGATGGTTGATGCAGATGAGGGGTGAAAACCCGAAGCTGTTGAGGTGGTCCATCTCCCTACAGGGTATGGACTTTACGGTGGAACACCGTCCTGGTACAGATCACGCCAACGCTGACGGTCTGTCCAGGTATTTCCGCCTTAGTGACGAGGAACCCCCTGGGCAAGGGTAGTTCCCCCCACATTTCAGCTGGAGGGGACACGTGTTAGACCTGGCACCTTGGCGTGAGTTTCCCTTCCACTTTTTGATGGTGTGCCTCGATTGTTTTGCTGGTGTTGTCCGCTCAGGGCACTGCGCCACGGCTAATCTGTGCCGCAGTGCAAGTGCTCCCGAGGTAAAGTGTACCTGTAATTGATGTCCATGATTGGTTATTGGATTCACTGTCAGTCCCCAGTAAAGTGCACCAGGGGTGCCAGGGCTTGTGAATGCCAATACTGCTGGTGGGCTTGCAGCGCTGGTTGCGCCACCCACGGAAGCGGCCGTGTAAAGTGTGTCTAGGGTCTGCCACCGCAGACCCTGTGCGCGGTCCGAGACCGTCGCGCTGACTGCGCAAGTGCCCCCACTTGCCAGTCCCTAAACCTTCCCTTACCTACATATTAGCCACCCCTCTGGTAGGCCCAAGGGCAGGGTGCATTGTAGGCATAAGGTAGGACATGCCCTGATGTGTGTGGCATGTCTTAGTAGTGAATTACAGCCATTTTCGTTCTTCACTATTGAAGGCTACCTGCTCTCCATAGGCCAGAATGGGCTGCCGGGATCACGCCAACGCTGTGACCCCAGTGGACCCAGAGAGCATGGTAGAAGTGTCAAGTTTAGTATGCCTGAGCTCAGGATGATAAAATACTTCTTGTAGTCAAGTTTATTTTAATATCCTGGGTTTGTAAATACTACTTTTAGAAAGTTAGTATTTACTGACCTGACCATCTCAGTCCGCCTCTGCTGTGTGTATGTGTTCTGCCTGGCAACAGTAAGGAGCAGGGTTGGGGAATCCCCAGAGACAGGTTGGCTGCCAGGTGGTGGGTAGAGAGATTACACCTGGATGGGTGGGAGGAGTACACCTTGACTCTTGAATAGACCTGTGCTCTGCCACCACAAAGCCGGCGCCACCCCCTGTGGGGCGGCTGATGTCTCTGCCCTGCTGCTGAAAGGAAAGAGCAGAGTCACCATAACAAAGTGCTCCAGAACTGGACTGAGCCAGGCCTAGGCCCCCTGGCGCTAAAGAACAAAAGAATCATGGTATAAAAGTAGGAGCCTGGCTCCTAAGAAATCAGAATCCTGTTTACCACAAAGAACCTCTGCCCGACTAGAAGGAGAAGAAGACGCCGGAGGAGCTGGCCTGCTGCTTGCCTTGCTGAGAAAGGAGAGGAAGAGACTTACTGAAAAGACTTTGCTACTTTGTGCTTGAACATTCTCCAAGGGCTTGATCTGAGCTTGCCCCCTGAACTGAACCCCAGGAACAGTGGGTTCTCTGTGCTTCTTGCTCATCCTCCAATTCGAGCCGTGTGGGCATCCCGCTGGAAAAGAGACTGCGCCCCTCATCGCCCCTCCTAGGGCCGTGACACTCAGAAGCTCGCCTGCCTCAAACCCGTGAGAGCCCCGCTCCGTCCCGAGCCGCTCTCTGTCCCCGGGCCAGGCCGCCTGCATCCCTGTCACCGCCTGCTACTGGAGCGCGCTGACCGTGCTATCACCCCTCCCGCCGGAAGCCGTCCGACGACTGTGATCTACGCCGGGTCATCCAGCTGCACTGACCGTGCCCTGCGACCCCGCTTCGCTATCCCCGGACATCTCAGGCCGCGCCGCCCCCGCTGTGGAGACCCTCCTGCACCGCCGTGCTAAAGGGTCGCTGGCCGCGCCTGCCTACGTGCCCACACCTGCTGATTGAGGACCCAAGAACACTTCCCAAGCTGAGAGTCGCACCGACCTGTGCCGACTCTCCACATCACGAAAGAAGTTCCAGTATCGGGCTCGGGGCCCGCAACGCCTTATTTCCCCGTTCGCAGGAACCGATCTCTGTGAGTACTGGAACTACAAGTAAAGAGACTACGAACTATCCATTCGAAGCTACGAACAACGAACATTTGCCCGCTGTATAACCTGGTGGCCTAGCGAAAACGTTATTGGTCTTGTGATAAGTCTGCTGAGAGATATATACCTTATTTTTTCATAAAGAATCGTATTTTTATATATATCCAAGTCTGGTGTCCGTTTCTGGGGGGATTGATGTATTTACTGTGTGTACGATTGTAAGTGCTTAACCAACAACGCCTGAGGAATCGCCTTGGCTGCTCACGCCACGCACCTAGAGGGTGAGCAAGGGTCATTCGCGAGGGGTTATCCTGCGCCCTGACGTGGAGGAGAGGGTTCCTGCTTGACACAAGGGCAACCTTGCGCCAACCAGAGATCCCCGACTCTAACAGTCAGCCAGCAAGTGTAGTACGGTAGCACCAATTTAATAATTTAGTTTATAAGTTCATTGATTAGGAGTGCCCCTCCAACTATCAATACATTATCTTAACCCGTTCATATTTACTCAGTTTCCTTTCCCACCACAGGCTCAATTACATGCTTTTAATTTTACGCGCAACTGATGATAGGACCATCACAACATCTTCACAGGTAAGCCGGCTACTCGAGGAATAGCCAAACCTTGTCATTTGAATGTTTAGATTGCCAAACACAGTGCTCCTCCATTCACTCTCTTTGGGATCTGATTAACCTTTTTTGTCTTTTTTTACACTACGCACACACCACCGGAGCTACACCCCCAATCACACTTGTCCCCACTCTACCCTTTGTTCTTTCTCTATTTCTCTTGCTTATTTCCCCCGCCCTTCTCCCTATCTTATAATAACTGTTTATAACACGTATGACTCTTTGTCAACTTGTGCACCGACTATTATGTCCATTGGCCACCAGCCTTCTAAAATACATCTATATTGTATGCTTTCACAGCCCTGAAGAAGCCCCTGTTTGGGCAAAACGCGTTGGCTGTTGCTAATGAAATAAAACTGCGTACTACAAGACTTTCGGCTGATTACGCCCGTTCTCTAGTGTCAAATTAAATTGCTATCTATGTACATTGCCTCTCATCCAACCTGTATATATGCTTATATTTGTGATTAAGGGTCAGCTAATCATTTGAGATGGGCAATCTGACTACGCAACTGTCCAGGTAGTGTAGTCATCGAAGACCCGGCTGCTCTTCTCTTTTCTTGACCCCCAAAGGATATGTTAGTCTGTAGACCAGCTAGCTCACAGTGCCACTATGTGCCCCTCTTAACAAGGAGCAAACAGATTCTGGCAACTATCAAACATGACAACCCTGACCCCTCAGGGATCATGGAAACAGTACAGTACTTTTTGGCTCAGTCACTCATACTCACTTTGTCTCAGAGAGATATACAGAATAAACGGTGGGGACATTTTCAATAAGTATTTATTGAATCAATTGTATTCTAGTATAAAATACATGTGCTGCAACAACCATGAGAAAGAAACAGATATATTTGGTTATAAGCACCAGCAGAGAAAAGAAAAGGTAGAATTCTACCGTAGTGCTAAAACAATGAATAAATATAGGCATATAGATACAATAATGCATACTCCTACGATGCAAACCCTAACTAGATATTCCTAAGTTCCCCCCTAGGAAAAGCCAACCTCATTACCTGATGTTAGAAAGCGCAGGACCCCAACTAGTTCTCGAGGTGGACTCCCGCGAGGGATATCAGACCACTGCGTGCTGGAGTATCTGTGTGCAGGGACCTCAGCATCTCGTCCCTGCACACATCTGCAGGAGTTATTCTGCAGAAGATGGTAATCCTGCTTTGATGCTGAGAATCCTAATGCATAATAAATAAGTCTAGTTTTCAGAGAAAACCACACAACATTTATGCAGCACCTTAGTAGGTAAAAGGACAGCATCAAACTCATTATGTGGAACAATGGGAGGACGAATATAAGTAAAAGGTTGTGTAACTACCAAGGGCTATAGTGGGGTACATTGGGGTTCATAAAAAGAGGAGTGCACTCTAATGGCAGCCAAGAGTCCATGACCTGCGGAGGTGAATTTTGGGGTTCAGGACTCCATCTAGCGGAGGCCAGCAGGGCTCAGGCAGGTCCAGTTGCAGGTCCAAGCGGGTCCAGTTGCAGCAGGTCAATTGGGCAGTCACAAGGAGGCCTCTAGAACTTGTTGTGTACCTGCGTTCCAGAGCATGAGGTCAGCCAACTGCCCCGTGGAATCGCTAAGATGAGACTGGAATGAAGGCTGCAGGCCTCTTCTTCCTTCACAGATTGCATGGCAGGCCTCAAGCTGCAGGACAGTCCCCAGGAGAAGAAGGCAGGCATCAAAAAGCATGGCTTGATTCACTCCCAAACAAGTATTAATTTTACTTATGAAGGGCACCACGCAGTAATAAGAATAAAAGGGCACACACAATAGTGATCATTAAAGGTCTCATCCCGCTTTTCTACATATTATAATTCCCATAAATCTTTCACACCTTGTTGAATGTTTAGTTTTATCAATTATTATTTAGGCCCATGAATTATAAAAGTATAAATCAATAAACGAATACGTAAATAATTAAATAACAAAAGATTGAACTTTAATTGTAGGTTGATGAGTTCATGCTGGGCATGGTGGAGACTTGCAACAATTTTGCAGATATCACATTTTAGAGCTCTGTTAATTTTTCATTCACAGTAAAAACGTTCGCAATAGTTATGGTATTCCCAAGTAAAATAGAATAAAGTAATATGTATATGTAACTGCATAATTCAAGTCCCTCTCGAAGACTAAACCTTATAAACTTTAATTTGGTATTCTCAGTCGAGGGTGCGGGGCTAATTTGAGATGCTGGTGTTCATTCAATACGTGCAATTAAGGGATTTAAAGTGCATTACACCTTCCAGCTGTACCGTGAATCTAGATATCATGCGATCGGTGCAATGTGTTAGTTCTCGGATACTCGTCATATTAAATAACATTGTAAAAAGAATGGGAAGGGAAGCTTTTTTTCTCCACCCAATAAAATCCAAACACGGTGTCCTTAATTTGAGCCAATAGCTCCAGAGATATGTGGATTATTTTCCAAAATCAGAAGTGTGGCACAAAAACGGTATATGAGTTTAGGAAAAGTACCAAGTGACTCAGTTTCTGAGCTCAGTTTCCAGGCTGCTAATAAATGAATCAGTTGTCTGCAAAATAATGATAACAAACTCTGTGCAGGCTAATCTTGATAAAAAAAACTGGAAATATTGGGCAAATAATATTGTCCTAAGGAAACCTCTCATAAAATCTAAATACAACTTCAGGACATGCTGTTTTATAACACTGCAAACTGAGACTTTCAACCAGTCGGATTCCTATAAACCAACAGCTTTTAAAAAATATTCCTGCAAGCAATTACAGTACACATGTATAACATCTGATAGAGCTTGGGTGATTAAATACTCAATAAAGCATGCGTGCGCAGACATCCTGTTACACCACATGAAAGATTTTTAGTGGAGCAAAGATATTTAGCGTGTTATGGCTCATCTTTGCCTCTCAAAGTTAAACTGAGTTTTGTAACTTCTTTAGGGTCTTTGTGGAGTATTTCTGGCAGAGTACCTATTTGCCTAGATATATTATTTCTGTACATTCCCTAACTCAGAGCTGAGTTGTGATTAAATTTACTATTTCCTCTGCTTTAAGAGGCTCACACTTAATCACCTAGTCGGAAATGTTGAGAGCTTGTGGTCATAAAATCTAGACAGTTTCACTGCTGCAGCCTGGCTCTGTTAAAATGCTAATTCTAATCAACATTTGTGTTTGATCCTTTATGTGAACTATTTCCATGCGTGTTTTTTTTTCTCGATTTTGTATTTCTTTGATTTAAAATATACTTAGCCATCTCGTTTTTTATCTGTTTCTTACCTCATCTGTGTACAGTGCGTGCTCATACAATTTGGCCGTCGAGCAATCTAGCCTTGATTGAACATCTGCTGGTATTTCGCATTATAGC
The DNA here is from genome assembly GCF_964204655.1 of Triturus cristatus. NCBI lineage: Eukaryota > Metazoa > Chordata > Amphibia > Caudata > Salamandridae > Triturus > Triturus cristatus. The sequence continues at coordinate 751,821,608 of NC_140584.1, read as the reverse complement.
TGCATAATTATCCGTGTTGCTATTCCGGCACTTTGGCATGCCACTGTGGGAAAAAGAAGCCACTGGCAGAAGAGGGTATGGCTCTTTAGTCACTGATACGTTTTTCCTTAAATACAGTGGCCATGTGTGGACCCCGGGGTGTAAATGAGTTTCAGAGTTATCGAACATCCAAACTAATATCCTAATTCCCCCACGGTGCAGAATTAAGATTGTGATCTAGACGTTACCCTAATAGCAGGCCATTGAGACGGACAGTCTGAAATCGGGGGGACATTAATTTACCTTTTTTTTTATCATGTGAATGTCACATTTGTTAGTTGTGTCAGATATGGGGCGATTTGAATGTGTAAGTCACATGGGCGAGTACCCATGACGCCACCAGGTTGGAGGTTCGCTGATGAACCCATTACACAGGGCTGCCTTTACTTTGGATGCAGAAATTGGGACTAGAGGCAGTGGGGGAAAAGAATATTACACAGGGCGCCAAAATATGTTTTTTAAAAAAGTCCTTAGGTGGACCCTCACACTGAAGTAAAGAATATTCCGGCTTGTCCACGTGACCACTGCAGTACTGAAAGTTGTCAATCAAATCTGGACATGCAAAACATCCATGTGGGTGGGCTGATTACGCGCTTGACAAGATGGCAGCTGATAATTTAGCTCCGTCACCTCACGGAGCTCACGAAGGAGATTTCAGCCGCCTAAAGGTCTCAGCCCGCATCTTCAACGCTGAATAAACCTCCTGCTGTATGGCGGCACATGTTTGCAGTTGCGGGTGAGTCTACATCTCACAATTCGGCAGACTCCACCGCGACTTCATCTGCCTGACAAGAGTGGCTGCCATTTTGTACGCACGGTGCACGCGTTGCTTGAGGAAAAAAGACGCGGGTCGCCTGAAGGTAGAACGGCTTTCTGATTGGGCCTGTTCAGTAACAATGTTATATTAAATGAGTGGTAATCCTTAGTTGCAGGGGACAGGAAAAGCATCACAAGGTAGGCACAGGCTGTGCATATCTTCTGCATGTATCATATTCCCAGCAGTGTGCATTGATTCTCCTAAGGATGTACACTGATGTTTCGCTCCCTGCAGAGCCAATCGTCTACATTATCAGCTGCACCTGGTGCTTTTAAAAAGCTTTCAGCGTCTTTCCTATTTCCTTAGTGAGACTGAGTGGTTTAGTGAGCAGTTGGATTGTGAAGACCCTCCTCTCAGCTTGATTGTTTCAGTGCTTGAAGTGCACAGTATCTGGCAACATAAGCGACTTTCAAAGAGATGTTTCTACGGGGGTGTAGCTTAAGCGCTTGACAGGATAGCGGCTGATAGCTGAGCTTCATCGCTTCACTGAGCTTACAAAGGAGTTTTCGGCCACTTGAAGTCCTCGTGCCGCATCTCCCATACTGAATACACCTCCTGCTGTATGGCGGCACATGTTTGTGGTGGTGGGCTCTGGTAAGATCCTTCTTGGATGTTAGAAGCGATTGGTGTGTAGGAACGTCATCACCCCTATTCTTCTTTTGACTAACATGCTGCTTGAGTTGCAGGAATGGATGGAGACACCATTTTATAAGTATATTGCCTTCATTGCTACTCTTCTGGTTTCTGTTGTGTTTGTCTAACACTGGGTCTCTCACAAGTGATTTGAGTCTGAGAGGATGTAAATAGGTATTCATACACTGTGAGGTATTTCCTTTGTAGTCACTTCACATCTTGTCTCCTGCATTTGTACAAGCTTGTCAGCTCCTCTATTTGGTTCTCCATTACAATTTGCCATATGTTATAATCCCGTCATCTGGAAATTGGTTGTGTCATTCATCAATATTGTGACTGTCACGTCTGCATATCTTTGTTGAGATATATATAATTGAACACCTGTTTTTATGGGAAAGAGCTCTACTCCTAAAAAGCTTCCTCATCAACAAGATCATTTTGTCAAAATGGCCAGTGGCTCAATCCCTTCATCTGGTGCTAAACCGAAAAGAGACACAAATGATCCTCCATCTCTGGTCCAGTCTTCTTTTAATCCGGTCTTGGATTCAATTTTAGATGAACTATGTGCACTAAAACCATTCATGAATACCACCAATGAAAAACTGCAACTGATTGAGGACCAATTGATCAGCATGGAAGGTAAAATGTCTGAAATGGAACAACGTATAAGTAATCTTCAAGACATGGCTCCTAAAGTACCCTACTGGAATAAGAAATTTATAAGCTTAAACTCCATATCGAGTGTTTAGAAAACCGCAACAGAAGGAACAATCTTCAGCTGTATGGCATACCTGAAAATGTTGAGGGCCTGGATCTTCTTCCTTTTTTAAATACATTTGTATCTGACCATCTCCAACTTCAATCTTCAACTCCCCTCAATATCCAGCAGGCACATCCTCTTGGTCGCTCTCAAACTCAGTCCAACAAACCATGTGATATTATTATGCTTTTTCTAGAATTCATCGACCTGACGCATGTATTAAAAGTTGTCAGAGAAAAACGCCGTCTTGTCTGTCTGGCAATAACATCTTCATCTCACAGCTCTCCGTCCACAGTTAGGATCTATGAACATCCGTTATGGCATCTTGCATCCTTGTCTTTGCAAAATTACCCATGAAGGTGTCTCTCATTTGTTCGAGGATCCATCTAAACTAAAACAGTTTTTGCATTCTATCACTAAAATACCTATGGACACAAATGCTCAATGTTCTTAAATTGTTAAATTGGTAATGCTTCACAATCCCCTGATTTCTTGTTGCGATCTTTGTTCTCTATATTTTTGTATTATGGCTTATGCAGCGTAAATATTTTATACTATCTTTTTCTATCTATTTTCCTTCTCTCCTTCAGTTCCATCTTCTTCCATTGTTGCTCTTGTTCTTGAGTGCTGACATGGCCCGTTCTTGTCTCTTCCTTCTTATATTTCAGATCTGGCTTTTTTGTACTTGATCTGTTCCAATTCTTCTTTATTTCTTTCACTCTCTTTCCTTTTCTGTTTTTCCTGCATCCTCTTTTATTTCCCCTATCTCTGTTTGTTTCCCTTCCCCTTCATACATTTGTATGAATTATAATTTTATTTGCTTCTTTATGTTCTTGTTAATCTCACCATGTTTCCCAGCTTTTATGACCAGTATCTTTTGTCTCTATTGTTGTTTTTTGCAGTTCATCATCATTATGATTATTCCCCTGTTTCCTAAACATTAACATGTTTAATGTTGTATCGTGGAATGTTTGTGGTCTGGGTCATTTGTTAAGCGTCAAAAGGTACTTTCTCTTTATCAAAGCTTGATTGTCAGATTGTGTTTTTGCAGGAGACCCACTGTCATGATGTTAAATTTCTTAAACTCACGCATCAATAGGTGGGTCAAGTTGTTTTCTCTCCTGCTACCGACTGTAAAGTTGGCTTTGTCATAAATCTTTGAAACTACAAATTGTACCAACTGAAAATTATTCTAGTGGACGATGGGTAATACTTCATGCCACAATCTATAATAAACATGTCACCCTTTTTAACATCAATGGACTAGTTAAATCTGATCCGGATTTTTGGCACAATATTAAACTAAAATTATCTTCAATTTCTAATCCTAATATTAATGTTGATGGAGGTAATTGGCTTGACTCCTTTTCTGATAGAAAATCAGATTGTACATTTAAACCTGAGAAATCTCATAAAGCATTCCAAACTGCTATTGCCTCTCGTCCACTCTATGATGCTTGGAAGATTAGTAATCCTATTTATTATGAATTCACATTCTTGTTCATCATGCAATGTCTCACATTGATTATATTTTGATTTCTAAACCTTTACTTCCCTCGCTCAAATCTTCTGAGATTGGCTCCATTTTTATTTCTGACCATGCCCCGGTCTCAGTTTCTCTCGATTTGTCCCTCGCCACCCCCAAACAGGCTAGATGGAGATTTAATCATTCCATACTATCCAACCAAACTTATATTTTAAATGCTACCTCCTTTATACACACATTTTTTTATTTTAACAAATCAAGTGATACCTCTGTACATAACTATTGGGATGCCTTTAAAGCCTCATTCAGAGCTTTTACAATCACCTACACTGCTAGAAAGAAAAAGTTATTAAACTCCCAATCCTTCTCCTCCCTTACTCATATTAAGACCCTTGAACACTCATATTATACTTCCAAATCCCCTGTTCACCTCCGGGATCTAATCAAGGCTAAATCTGATGTGAACTAATTGGCCACAACTGATGCCTGTAACATTTACTTAAAATAAAATCCAAATATCATGGGGGTCAAAACAAAGCGGGTAGAATGTTGGATAATTATTTAAAAGTCAAATCATAAAGAAAAGCCATTGGCCCTATTCGTAATACTCTTACTAACAATATACTACACACTGATTCAGACATCGTTGAGGCATTTCGGACGTATTACAACTCATTATATATGGAAAATATGCATCCCATCGTAACCGATACTCAGTCACTTTTTGATGGTCTCCCCTCTCCTTTCTCTATTTCAGATGCAATGGGTCACCTAGAAAAAGATATAACTCTTCAGGAAATTTTGGATGCAATTAAAACCTTAAAGAGAGCTAAGGCTCCTGGCCCTGATGTATTCTCTATTGAACTTATATCCTCTATTTCTTCTAATTCGGGTACTATGGTGGCTCTGACAACAGCCGTTGTGTTAGTTGTGTGTATATGGCTGCTACACATAAGACCGGATGTAGAGTTACAGGTTACTTAGAAACACCCTGTTGCCTTCATCTGTAAAGTGCACTCCATCATTTCTATAAATCTGATGCATGTCAATACACAGATTGTTTGTATAGTGTGCCTTGTCTGGTCAAGGCAAGCTTTTGAGGTCCCAGGCTCTGATATCACTCTCTTGTATCAGCAGTACACCATCCAAGGACACGTTTACCACGGGTCCTTGCCAGTGATGGCGCTACGCCGGCATGTTAACCGGCGGTCTGGACTGGGTGCCCGGCCTTTCGGGGCCACTACGCGTTCGGTCCATGGGTGCATGTGCGTTTGATGCCACCCAGACCGTGTTTTACAGACCTCGAGGTGGAGTCCTGATAACAAGCCACCTCTGTCACCCTAGCCACATCAGACGCTGGGTCTTCCAATCTATACTCTGAGTGAGGACCCCGACCTTTACTTTCACCTTTAACTGTCTACCACTTTTGGCCCCATCCCTAGGACACTCATTACCTTAACGTGTCCATCTCATGCTGTGAATTTTATGTGGCCAGTCATGATTATTTTCTAGGTGAGTTGTTGGATCTCACCACTCTGCTACTATATTTTTAATGCATCTTACCTATTGCACTAGACACTATAGCTGCACAGATTTTGTTTCACCAATGTGCTGTGAGCAATTGCTACGTGTGTACGCACAGTGGTGTTTCATAGGGGAGTATGATGGTGTGAACCTCTAAGCATTCATGAATGAAATGATTCTCTCATTTGTCTTTATAGATTGGCCGCTGCATCAACAGGTACTACATCTTTCTTGTGCAACTTGAAGGTAAAATTATGTTAACACACCACATTACCATTGCTTTTAGTGTAGACACATCACTTTTTCACTAGGTCTTGAGGAATTGCCGCCAGATCCACCAGACTAAAAGGCAAGAAACGTGTCGACCGCATAAGATTGAGCGCAACAATCTGCAACATCATTGCAGAAAGTCGCCACTCCAGTTTTTAGGGTGGGAGGCAGGACCATTAAAATTATTCTTCCTGACTCTTCCAATTCCCTGTTTTAACTCACAAGGTCTACTTGACTCACACTTTTGCACTTCTACACTCTCAAGGCCCCTTACACCCACTGCAACAAACGGCAAGGAATAAAAGATCTCCACCAAAGAGCCCATGCATAGGGTGCCTGTCAGGTATTGCAGCGCCGACCCGATGAGGAGCATGCCCGATGATGAAGCATGACACCCAGCGGGCTGGGTATTTGAGGGCCCTCATTCCAAAAGGAAGGATTCCCCGTCCCTCCTCTCGTTAGACAACTTAGGATCCCACCTCCCTTTTTACCTTCTTTTTCCCCTTAGGAACTGCATACCAATTTGTTTGTGGTATAGAAACAGACCATGCAATGGCCTCTGAGGAGTGCAGAAATGGTTTCATTAACATGTTTCCTGGGTTTTTTTTCATTCTGTGGACAGAATTGATTTGACCACTTCCATTTCTGTCGTTGGCACATATTAGAGTGCACCAAGACAGTGTAAGGGAAAAGCGACATCAGTTCTACAAAGGTTTCTTTCCTTAGGATTTCCAAGCCTACCACAGTCAATGTACCTAGGTCATTGCCACCACAGTGCACAATCATGAGGTGAGGAGTTTGGGAATCCACATAGATTTAACCAAAGCCAGGAATGAGGAAACTTTAACCTTCTATGGGCAAACCACGTAATCTGCACATTTGGCAAACCCAAGTCTTTGTCAATATCTCTCTTTTTTGCAGCCTCTTTAACCCAATAGATATAGCTGTGGCCCACAATCCATTACCATAAGTATTTTTAAGTGAAGGAACAATAGAAGTCAGGAGAAGGCTGGTGCTGAATATGGTAGTTTTCCAAATAAAAAGTGCATGGTGCTTGTAAATATGCCTTCTTGTCTTGATGTTCATTTAAAAATAAAAAATTTACTATGGAAGGGATAAACTGTTCTTACATTATGTATAAGTGAGAAGTGAGATATTTTGTAGCTGTGTTGTACAAGAGGGTGCTCCAATGTGAAAAGGTAACTGATAAATCCAGTTTTGTGTTTTGCCCTGTGTTTACGTTGAAGTGAATATAGTAATATTTGTAGGTTCATCTGTAGATTTAAAACTGCAACATAACAGTAAAACTGTTTTCTGTAATGTGTAAGTTAATAGTAAAGTAGTTGGTAGATTGAGTAGGGTAAAAATTTAAATTACCTTATTTTTTTTTTACAGGAGTATATCTACATAACTACACACAGTTACAATGCCTACAGAAGCTCGGACGAAAAAGCAACAGAACTAACTGCACTATGTTTGTAGAAATTAGTTACAAAAGAGGCAAAATGCAGAAAAAGTAGTAAAAGAAAAAAGAGCTACAGGTGAGAGGAAAAAGTCATTTCTTAAAGTATATGCATTTACTTACGAAAAAATACAAGTAAAGAAAATGAAACTGTGACTATGAGAAACAATAAGAGTAACCCTGGGCATAGTTCGCGTAGTAGCGCTATGCGTAGCTACGTGAAGTGCACTTTGCACTACGCACGCTACACGTAGCTACGCGAACTGCGTAGTGCGGTAGGGAGATGCTGTTCGCAATGATTGCACTATGCTGGATGCTTGTCCTCACTGTGCAATCATTGCAAACGGCATCATGCACAGTGCAAGTGGTCGTTTTCTGCCGCTCGAGTAGATTTGTTCTCGAGCGGCAGCTTTCTCAATGAGGACTGGTAGTTTCTTATCGCGAGCGTTTGCGAGCATACGGGACCACTCACAATGAGAAACCTGGCCTCCCCACATTGAGAATCTCACCAGGAGGTTAATTTTCCACGCTCGCGATCGGCAACTTGATGCCACTTTTTGGTTTGTAATTGTGATTTTATTTATGCCAATCATGTATAAAACAATTAATATCATGATGCTTTGTAAATGTTAATAAATGTGTGTTTTTAATTAAGAACTGTTATGATGTCAATAGGGCATTGAATAATTGATATTAAATCTTGGTATTTTTGTACTCTGGTTGTTACACCGAGTTTATTATTATCACAGACATAAATCATATTGGTATAATCAAGTTGCCTAGGAATTTATTTTTCATTGTGTATTACCCTGTCCTAGGAATTGTACTCACAATTTGTCAGGGGGTCCTTGTTACTCACATGAGGGTGGACGGGTATCAAAAGCTTGACTGAAGGTGTCTAGTAATTCTACAATGTACAGAACGAACTTTCATTGAGTGATGACTTGCTTTGGAGAGGAACGCGCCTTGTCCCTCCAACATCTCTCAAACAGAAAATAGTTTGTTTGGCTCACCTGGGTCACCAAGGCATCTCCAAAACAAAGGAGAGGGTTTGTCTGCACTTCTGGAGGCCCGGCATCAATATTCTTGTAGAGCGCATGATGAGAGACTGCACAGAGTGCAATGCCTGTGATAAAATTTGCAAGACTTGGGTCCAACCAATGATTATAGGAGAGGCTCCCATATGGTGTTGGCAACATGTGGCCTTAGATCTTTTGGGGCCTGTCTCCTCTAAGGCATGCCAATCTTACGTTCTAGTCCTAATTGACATGTACTCCAGATGGCAAGAGGTCAAAGTTACGCAGAGTATAGAAAACAAAGATGTCATAAAATTCTTGGAGGACATTTTCTGCAGGGAAGGGCTTCCTGAATCTCTCCTGACCGACAATGGAGTACAGTTTGTATCAAGAGAGATGGAAGAGTTCACGGCTAAGAAAGGAATTGAATACAAGCATTGTTCTATCTACCATCCAGAATGCAATGGAATAGTGGAAAGATTCTACCGTGTTCTGAAGGAATCAATTCAACAGGCCAAAGAACAAAACCGTGACTGGAGGTCTGTGATACTTGAGAGAGTTATTGCTTACCGCTTAACTCCCCAGTCCACCACTGAGAAAGTCCCTTTTGAGTTGTTTAGGGGGCGCACTCCCAACACTTACATGTTCCAGACTTGGATTCGAGGGAAAGGTGCTGACATTGAGATTCGTGAAGATGCTCAATGGCGGGCTCTGCAGGATCTCAAGTCAGCTAAAAGAAAGGCCAACTATGATGCCAGATAAGCGGTTTCTGGCACCATGGTTAGTGTGAGTGACCGTGTGAGAGTACGCTTTCCCCAGATCTGCAGACACCCCCAGCGCCTTGAGACCCACACGGGCGAGTAGCGTGCTTAAAATTCCCTGATTGATTGATTGAGAAGTCTGGTAGTGCAAAATTCTCCCCTCTTCATAGTGTGACTAAGCTATTTCTCAATGCTGTGAAACTTGATGATGGGTGTATTTGGAATTTGAGTAGTATTGCTCCTGTACATCCCTTTGTTCCCTCCGGTCGAGATGATCAACTTATTTCTTCTAGGGTTGTTTCTCCTCTGCCTAGGAGCACTCGCACATGTAAACCTCCACAGAAACTACTCAACTATGTTTTGAATTAAATGTTATTTCTGTTCTCTTAACCTTCAATTTTGTATTGGGGAAGGTGTGTGGTAATTGCCTATGTGTTGTTCTGTACTAGCCAGCTGCTTTCATGTAGAACATCCTATCCAAATGACTCTAGAATGTAAAGAGTGTTTGGTTCCAGTTGCCAAGTTCTCAGAGTCAGTTGCTGCTGGCTGCCCTGTGGCTAGTTCGTTGCTGTACCTGAAGCTGAAATAAAAGAAGCTTCGCCTTGCTGTCATCCTGTCTCCCTGTACTTCTTCAAAATAGTAATAAACCTTTACCATTAAATATACTTTAGAATATGTCTATATATATTTTACACTTTGTATAAACCACGTGTTCTTCGTGACTACCGAAGTAATCAGAATGAGAAAGTGTCTTTCTTTCAAATTGATCTTAGAAAGAAAAGTTAAAAGAATATCTACTACATATTTAGAGTTAAACTTTATTTAAAAAATGTCTTTAAGTGTATTTTTCAGTAGGTCAAATACATTTACTGATGACTGAATCTCCACTGCAAATGCAACACTTTTGTGCCGACTTACAAAATTGTTAAAAACTAAAACCAGTTATTAATGTTATTTCTGATAAAGACATACAAAATCAAAAATTCAGTGGTGTATTAATATAAATATAATACACACTATTCAATTTTAGAAAGAAATAATGAAAATCTTACAGGTTCACTTATAAAAAAATGGACATTACAATTGAGAAATAGAATTTTTTTTAAACTTAGAACTACAGTCACTGACACAGGCACACACTCACCAATACAGCCACTCTCACAATCACTCACACAAAAAGTCACTTATAAACTCCAACACTCACCTAAACTGCCTTTCACATATGCAGTTACTTACCCATACACCACTAAGACATCGATTCACTCACCGACAGAGCCATATGCATGCTCACTCACCCATATAGCCCCTCACAAATGCACTCATGAACCCATACAGCCACTGATTCACCCACTCACTCACTCACTCGTTCATGCAGGAAGTCACACACACCCTCATGCACCCACACAGACAGTCATACACCCATACAGGTACTCAGACAACCAATCAATAACCCATACAGCCACTCATGTACCTAATCGCCAACCCATGCAGCCACTTACACACCAAATGACACACTGATACATACTTTGACACAAATTAATCACTCACCCATACATTCACTGAGACATGTATAATCACTAGGCCTGGGCCAAAATTCCGTTCCGTTCGTGGAAATTGCGATATTTTGGCATTTTCGCGTTCTGCGGAAAGCGCGAAAATGTCAAAATTTCCGCATTCCGCAGCTTAGCGATAATTTCTTTCTTGCTCGCGCTGTAAAATAATACATTCTCGCGCGCGCGCGATCGCCTTACCTGAATCCCTGCGTTCTCCGACAAGTTTTCTTGACCCGGTCGCGTTCTCCACGAGATGTTGGATTTTGGTAGCCATTTTGCGCTGTCTCGCGAGAGTTCGCGGCCGCATTAACGTAATTTTTCACGCGATCATGTCATTTGTCGCGCGATCACGTCTTTCTTCTCGCGATCATGCACCGCGCGAGTATGAGAAGATTGAGATCTCGAACATGTCATTCTACATCGCGAGCCAGAGGATGAGGACGCGGGCACGTGAAATCGAACGCGAACAGGAGAAAGAGACCGCGAACACGTCATATCCAACGCGACAGAGACAAAGAAGAGAACGCGATCATATCGTTTTCGACACGCCGGCGGAAGTAATGTGAAGCTCGAGAACTCAACAACGTAAAATTTACAATTTGGAGAGGAATATCGGCTCTAGCAGCATGAAACCATCTGCAAATACTGATTTTGGATGAAAAGAACTCCTTACATTGACATTTGGCTTTCCTTTTTTGTGCAAGGAGTCATTTTTTTACAAGGTGGAGAGAGGGAGGGAGTGACACAGAATCTCCAACTTCCTGTTCCTGTCCAGCAAGCTCCTCCCAGTGCTTTTTCCATCTCCTGCTCATTCTGCCTTTGGATTTGGAGCTGGAAAGATCACTCTTTTTGTCTGCTGCATTATTGCAATTGGATTTCAGGATTTTTGGAATAGGATATTTTACAAGTAAGTGGTTGTTGCGTTTGATTGTGGGCATTGCAGTTGTTGTGTAACTACAATTTATTTTTGATAATTAATTAATTATCATCATTCCTTTTTTTTAATTTTTTTTAATTTTGTGGGTTGTAGTAGTATGCCCGAGCTAGCCATGGGCATGGCCTCATGGGTGTGTGTGTGCATGATGAAGCAACTGTTCCTTTTGTTTTTTGAATATATTTCATTTTCAAGCACATTTAGGGCATGGATGGCATTGGATTGAGTTGGGGAAGTGTGTTTTTTGGGGTGGCCTTGCCGATGTTGTTGGGCCTGGCCATGTGGCTGGTGGCCATTTTGAGGCCTAGGCCTGCAAGCTTGCCTGGCCTTGTCTGCCAACAGGCCTGCTTTCATCCACTAGGACCAGAGCAGGTAGCCACAGCTTTATTAATCTACTGTTTTCTGTGTGCTCTGTTGAATTTAGACATCATTTAGGGCATGGATGGCATTGGATTGAGTTGGGGAAGTGTGTTTTTTGGGGTGGCCTTGCTGATGTTGTTGGGCCTGGCCATGTGGCTGGTGGCCATTTTGAGGCCTAGGCCTGCAAGCTTGCCTGGCCTTGTCTGCCAACAGGCCTGCTTTCATCCACTAGGACCAGAGCAGGTAGCCACAGCTTTATAAATCTACAGTTTTCTGTGTGCTCTGTTGAATTTAGACATCATTTAGGGCATGGATGGCATTGGATTGAGTTGGGGAAGTGTGTTTTTTGGGGTGGCCTTGCTGATGTTGTTGGGCCTGGCCATGTGGCTGGTGGCCATTTTGAGGCCTAGGCCTGCAAGCTTGCCTGGCCTTGTCTGCCAACAGGCCTGCTTTCATCCACTAGGACCAGAGCAGGTAGCCACAGCTTTAGTAATCTACTGTTTTCTGTGTGCTCTGTTGAATTTAGACATCATTTAGGGCATGGATGGCATTGTATTGAGTTGGGGAAGTGTGTTTTTTGGGGTGGCCTTGCTGATGTTGTTGGGCCTGGCCATGTGGCTGGTGGCCATTTTGAGGTCTAGGCCTGCAAGCTTGCCTGCCCTTGTCTGCCAACAGGCCTGCTTTCATCCACTAGGACCAGAGCAGGTAGCCACAGCTTTAGTAATCTACTGTTTTCTGTGTGCTCTGTTGAATTTAGACATCATTTAGGGCATGGATGGCATTGGATTGAGTTGGGGAAGTGTGTTTTTTGGGGTGGCCTTGCTGATGTTGTTTGGCCTGGCCATGTGGCTGGTGGCCATTTTGAGGCCTAGGCCTGCAAGCTTGCCTGGCCTTGTCTGCCAACAGGCCTGCTTTCATCCACTAGGACCAGAGCAGGTAGCCACAGCTTTAGTAATCTACTGTTTTCTGTGTGCTCTGTTGAATTTAGACATCATTTAGGGCATGGATGGCATTGGATTGAGTTGGGGAAGTGTGTTTTTTGGGGTGGCCTTGCTGATGTTGTTGGGCCTGGCCATGTGGCTGGTGGCCATTTTGAGGTCTAGGCCTGCAAGCTTGCCTGGCCTTGTCTGCCAACAGGCCTGCTTTCATCCACTAGGACCAGAGCAGGTAGCCACAGCTTTAGTAATCTATTGTTTTCTGTGTGCTCTGTTGAATTTAGACATCATTTAGGGCATGGATGGCATTGGATTGAGTTGGGGAAGTGTGTTTTTTGGGGTGGCCTTGCTGATGTTGTTGGGCCTGGCCATGTGGCTGGTGGCCATTTTGAGGCCTAGGCCTGCAAGCTTGCCTGGCCTTGTCTGCCAACAGGCCTGCTTTCATCCACTAGGACCAGAGCAGGTAGCCACAGCTTAAGTGATCTACTGTTTTCTGTGTGCTCTGTTGAATTTAGACATCATTTAGGGCATGGATGGCATTGGATTGAGTTGGGGACATGTGTTTTTTTGGGGTGGGCTTTCTGATGTTGGTTGTCTTAAAGACATGCTTTTGTTGTGTGTGTCTGGTGAGTGTTGGTGTGCGATGCATGCTCCCTGCAGACCTTTTTGGGGCCTGTGAATGTTCGTATTTGCATTTTGTTGCATTAAAAAGGCAGAGCAGTGTGCTTCAGCATGCATCCTTTACCTGACTTTTATAGGCCTTTTGTCAGCTCCTGGTGTTTCCCAGGCCCCCTGCTTGTTTGTGATTTGTGAGTGTCCATGTGGCTGGTGGCCTTTTTTTGTGTTGGGAGTTATTAGTGTCCTGCTTTTGCCATATAGGCCTGCATGGTTTTCCTATTGGCTTACTGCTTCCATCCATCCACCCCCTTTGCCAGCAGCAGCTCCATGGATGCTGAGATGCTCAAATAATGCAATGGTCCACCCCACTTCCATTAGTTTTTTATTTTGTTGTTTATTATTAACTTTCCTATCCTTCCTGAGAGTGTAGTGTGTGGCTGTACACAGTACTAGTAGTATAACATAGCTCTAGTTAAAAAAAATAGTCATAAATGGCTTGACTATCTTTTGTTTGCACTAGTACAGTACTAAGTAACTGAACCACAAAAACAAATGCTACATTTCACTGATGTTCTTCTCCTGTCTTCTTTGCTTTTAGGTGCACAAAAGACAGAGTAGGAGGTGTCATCGGCATCACCTGGCTACCCGTTGTACTGCCAGCCAGACAGAAGTCCTGCTGCGCATCACGCCCACGTGTGACCAGAACTTGTTGTGCATCTGCCTCCTGCCTGACATCTGAAGAAGATGGCCCCAAAGAAAGGTACCAGGTCCAGTACCAAGAAAGTTGCCGGTGAGAAGAAGGAACAGAAAAAGGAAGTGCCATTAACCACGACTGGTGGTGTGCCGGCCAATGTTTTTTTTGGCACCAAAGCGTTGTCCGGGAACCAAGCTGGGAGCAGCACAGCGGTCCAACCCCACCAACCTAGGCCCAAGGGCTTTAGTGTCGCAGAGGTAGCCAGTCTACTAACGAGCAGCGATGTTGAAGAAATGTCATTACCGCAAAGTAGTACACAATCAAGTTCAACGCAGGCGCAAACTCAGCAGATCAGTGTCAAGCCGCCGCAACCAGAACAGCAGCAGCCGCCGCAACCAGAACAGCAGCAGCCGCCGCCGCCGCAACCAGAACAGCAGCAGCCGCCGCAACCAGAACAGCAGCAGCCGCCGCAACCAGAACAGCAGCAGCCGCCGCAACAGCCCACCATAGTAGTTGTTGCTCCTGACGTAGGGGCATTTCAGGAAATCGAGCTTCCTGCAGACAAAGTGGAGCGAAGTCAAACCACTGTTTCAGAAGATCAATTGTCTTCCAGACCACCAGCAAGGAAAAGGAGGCTTAGTCCATCATCTTCTTCTTCAAGCCCCGCTTCTGATGATCGTGATGACACTTGGGTCCCACCAGCTCGGTCTGAGAGTGAAGTACGGCACAAGACGTTGCTTCTGAAAAGGAAGGTCCCAGAAAAACTTAGAGTTATGGAGGTAGATGTAGAAGAGGGGGGTGATGATGTTGATGAAGACGAGCCAGTCATCACGCACATTACTCCCACCCCAAAGGGATTGGAGACCGACATTCTCACCCTATCCAGAAAGGCTGCTACTGAGCGGGATGTAGCACGGATCTCACCAACACAGGTTACACCACCACTACCTCCAGCTGCCATATTTTCCAAGGCCCGGCAGGGACCTACATCCAGCTCAACCATCTCAGTAGGAAGTGGTAGTAAAAGTCACAGTGTAGGTGGACAGGGTCACATATTTTCAAGCACCCCCTCAAGTTCATCTGGTGTTTAAAGTGGCACATCCAGCAGTGCCAGAAAGTTCTCCTCCCCAGTTTGGGACTTCTTTTCTGTTAGCGCCAAGGAGGAGAACGTTGCTATATGCTCAATTTGTCGGCAAGGTGTTCGGCGTGGTAAGCTTGGTACAAACTATGGTACCGGAGGACAAGCAAGTCATCTCAGAATACACCACAATATCGTGTGGGAGGATCACCTACTTAAGTTAAAAGAAAGTAGAAAAACTAAACCCTTTGAAGTTGGTCAGGAATCAGGGAGCGATATTATTGTGGTGGCAGGTGAAGAACAGGGAGGCATTTCTAGCTCTGTCTCCAGTAGTGCAGTCACTGCAGTGGTAACGCCCACATCCTCCTCAGTAACATCAGAGTGGCACCGCAGTAAGAGCCATACTCAGAGTGTGGGTGAGACACCAAGGCGACCGGCGAGTACCTCAATGAGACAATCTGTGTCGTTGAGCCTTAGTGGGTTAATGAAAACAGCACCACTAAGGAAAGTAAGCCAGCCTACCATTGACAGCATGTTTAGGTTGGAGGGGCAGTTCCAACGCAACCACCCAACGGCACGATTGTACAATGCGAAGCTGGCTAAAATGTTAGCGCTGGACCTTCTTCCTTTTTCATTTGTGGAAGGGGTGGGTTTCCTTGAATTTGTGTCTGCCATCTGCCCGAAATGGAAAGTTCCCAGCCGGTCCTATTTCGCAAGAATTGCTGTTCCGGCACTACATCATGAGGTGCTGGAATTGGTTGGTCAAGGTTTGCGGCAGAGTGCTGTGCACAATATCCACCTGACAACAGACATGTGGAGCAGTTGCCAAGCCACAGATTACATTGCATCACTGCACACTGGATCTCTTTTGTGGGGGTTAGAGATCAACTATCTGCACGAGGTGTTGTTGACACAGCTGCGATTTTTGAAGGTACTCAGAAACATGCAACTGTAGCCATGTTCCCCATGGAGAAATCTCATACGGCTGAAAACATTTTAGAAGAGTTTCGCACCAAGGTTTTGGAATGGCTGCGGCCCAGAGGGCTTGGTATTGGCTTTGTTGCCACAGACAATGGCAGTAATGTACTGAAGGCCATGGAACTTGGTTCCTATTTCAGGGTTCCGTGTTTGGCACACTGCATAAACATTATAGTGCAAGACTTTCTGAAAAAAGAACCCATAGTAAGCAATTTACTGGCCATCTGCCGAAGAATATGCACTCATTTCAGCCATTCTTTTAAAGCTCGGAAGCAGCTGAGGATCATCCAACGTGAACTTAGGATGCCAGTCAAGGCACTCATCCAGGAGGTGGCAACACGTTGGAACTCAACGTATTACATGCTTGATCGTCTGTACGAACAGCACAGGTCACTCAATGAATATGTCTGGTACAGAAGCAGTGATGCTAGTGTTAAAGGCATGACCCTTCAGAGGGAGCAATGGACCCTAATTAAATGCCTGACTGAGATGCTGTCTCCTTTTGAGGTCTTCACACGTGAAGTCAGCAAGGAGGACTGTAAAATGGGCCAAGCTATCCCATTGTTGCAAATGCTAGAGCATGAGCTGAATAATGTGTCTGAATCCTACAAAGGTGTAGAGGACAGAAGGCAAGCCCATGACTTGGTGGAGAGCTTATCCAGGCGCTTATCAGAAAATGTAAGGATACAAAATAAAATTTTGTCACAAGAACATTACATTTGTGCCAAAATTCTGGATCCACGTGAAAAATTAGGACTATTCCTTTCTTTTTCCGACAATGATGTTGCCCGCTACAAAAGTTGTATATCTGAAGCAGCCATCAAGTTTGAAAACGAAGGGCTGCTAATTAAAAGCCCGCCACATCAACCCACAACAAGTACTGATACTGAAGCAGGCCATGCAGAATCAAGTGCAACTTCGTCGGCTGAGGGCAGTGCGGTTGGCTCACAATCGCAACACTCGCCATCACCATCGACTATAAAAACAATAACTGGATCATTCGGCCGAGTACAATCATTATCAGATTGGTATGTAAAGATGGGCCTTAAGCACAGTGCTGATGCACAGAAAAAACAGCACAAAAGCTTACCAGCAGCAACCCTGAACATTGAGCGGATGGTCCAGGCCTATCTGGACGACCCAACAGAGGTGTACGTTGATCAAAACCCAGTGCAGTATTGGTATAGGAAAAGGTCTGAATGGCCACAGCTCAGCAGGCTGGCGATAAGCTATCTGGCTTGCCCTGTCGCAAGTGTCTCTTCTGAACGTGTTTTCAGTGCTGCTGGTTCCATTGTAACCTTGAGAAGGACCAGTCTATCTCCAAAAAACGTGGAGAGGTTAACAATGATCAAAATGAATCAGCACTTCATACCACCGAATTACACAATGCATGAATCAACAGAGGAAGATGAGGACAGCGGCTCAGGTGACGGAAGTATTGTGTCAGATGATTACCTACTACTGGAAGATCCCCCAGAGTTTGAGGATGAGCTATACTTCCCTGACAATTAGGCTCACACTTACTGTCTTCCTCCCTTTTTTCCCCCTTTGTTTGTGTCTGTCGTTCCGGTTATAAACTTGTGAATCGCAACAAATGCATTATCACCGTCTTCTACTCTTCTAATTTAAGATACAAGTTTCAGGTGTCTGCCATTTGACACTACAGTCCTCAGAATCCAGCTCCTCCGCTCGATCATACTGCATCTCCTGGTCAATTCCATTTCCCTCATGAATGATGATTGGATGATGGTAACAACAAATTCAAACTTTCCTCGTCCTTCCAAAACAAGTGGACCATGAATCTGATGACTTCTATAGCTATCCTCCTTCAGAGCCGAGAGAGACTGGCCATTAACTGAAAATAAGATGCAACAGGTAATGATTGATGCCATGCATTGGCTTGTGGTAAATAATTTAATTACCGGGACTTAATTTGATACAGAAACATAATAAAATAGCTCAGTAAATAAGAGGCAGAATCCGTGGTATTAGAGGTTCTGAATGGGCTTTATTCCAATGGTCGATTATAATCGGTTGCTCCAGGTTCCATCACCACGAAGGTTCAGGAAGTGAAGTACATACATTATTGACAATCAATTACTTTTATACAATAGGCATTACAGTGAGGCCAATACAAGAGGCGTAACAATTGATAGTGGTGATAATATATTCATACGTAGCAAAAATAGGCGTAACTGGGAGTGATGAAAGAACGTCATCAGATGTGATGTCATAAGAGGGTGGTTACATGAAAGAATTTCGCAATGTCAGCAGAAATACTTGGCAGATATGCGCGCGCAGCAGTATGACGTGTGATTGACGTGCAACTAGGGGGTGAAGGGGACTTGACATTTAGCTCTACATGTGGCGACAGAAGTCTGGAGGGTCAAGTCAACCTAATCCCAAATCATATCTAACATCCTATGTTTAAAGAACTATGTTATCCAAAAGAGAGGTCTCTTAGAGTAGAATCTTATTCTATACTGACTATACTGACGGTTAGTGCGTGTACAAGCGTCTAAGTGTCTACACTAGATGCGAGGGCGGAATCTTCCATAGTAACAGGGCTATGAATTACTTGTATGAAGACAGAGAAGTCGGGCCTTTGCTTGGTAGCTGGAAGAATGTTTACTTAAGCTACTAGACAGGAATGCATTGGGCAGGGAGCGGAGCAGATAATTTTCGAAGGTGAAATACAGTTCTTGGCAGGCAGCAAGCTGATGTCAGGCTTCGTGAGCCGCGCAGAGAATGAGACAAAGTTCATGGTCACAGATGCAGGCTCAGACTGGAGTTTTTAGAGGCAGAAGGCAAGAAGAGTTTGATGACAGAATCAGGGCCTACTTTCCTGGACTGTAAAATGGCATAAGTGAACCATATAAAGGCGGTGGCCCTTCATACTTAGGAATGGAATATCCGGCCTATTCATGGCGGATCTGACAGAGGACATGTTAACGGTGGACGCACATGTATTTGCGTCTTCATAACTGGAACTGGAGGGAACATACATGTACTTGTAACATGCACATAGAACCGTTGGGGTCCAAGATAGGGGACATAACTGACCAGAAAAATACATATTTCCACATTCCCTCCTTGTCCCCTACTTGCCCGTCAAGAGATATCAATCTTCATTAATCCATTGATCTGTTCATATAGCATCATTTGTTCTTCTTTCTTCTTCCGGGATCTTGAATGAAAATCTTGATGTGGAATGCACGATGTGGCGCACAGACCACAAATCGCTGGTCCACATTGCAGGCATAAGCAGCAACTGAATAATATGAGAAGGCCAATACCTAGGAAGGATAGAACTCTCCATCCCCAGGCTGATAACACGCTCCAAAACCAACCGGACCAAGTCCAGGTGCCTGGATTCTGGTGTATCTGGCTTACAATCTTATGAAGGCGGGTTATGGCCTTATATACAGATGGCGAATTTTCTGGTATGAATATGCAACAGCTTGATCCGATGACCCTACAAGCTCCGCCCCTATCGGCCAGGATGACGTCAAGGACAAGACGATTTTGAAGCACAACAATCCGCATAGCAGACTGTTCTTCTGTTAAATTGCCTAAGGCGGAAATAGTTTCGTTCACTACTGCTTCAAGGGTTCTAGTCAATCTACGTATCAGCTTACTATTAGTAACGGTACCTATATAGGGAAAGAGACCTTTATTGAAATCTGTGTATTTTTCCCATGCCGTTTCAGTGTAATCGACTATTGGGAGATCTCTCCTTTCTCTATTGTGTACTAAATGAGTATTTCTGTGATAATCAGGAGGAGCTAGGAAAACAGGTGGCAAAAGGAATCCAATGTAGCAGGTACCATCCCAATCTAGAGGCAAACGTACATATGCCGTCTGACCACATATAAAATAGGAATGGCGGGAAGCTCTAAATGTAGACTTGCCTTGATCACTAAATTCTACTACAGTGGTGCATCTACTATGGCCCATATGTATGGAACCATTCTTTCTTACACATAATTCACCTTTTACTGGAAATATTGACATAGCGGGCACAATTGAAGTAGCTTCTGATTCGATATTTAGGATCATAAGATTGAGCGTAAAATTACCTAATCCATACACTTCATTTTCTAGATCAGTTCCTGTTCTCTGGGGAAGTCCCTCCTTGTTAGGGTGGCAGACTTTAAGTAAAACTAAATTCAAATGTCCCCATACCCAGTTATCTTGATAAACTGCAGAATTCGAATCCAGAGAATTAATTAAGCTAAACCATGCTCCACAGGAGCCGTTGTGTGTGAATGGGTATGGAAAAAGAGGTAGAATTCCTTTATGGTTCTGATGGGGAGGGAGTCGGCCACATATCCAACAATTTGTAGCATTGCTAACCTGATGGGAATGATGTAACATACTAATAAAAGTGTTATTGCGCAGCGCAAATCTGTATGACAATTCAAGCGGAGGTAATTCACTAAAAGAATGTTCAGCAGTAACATTGTAAACATGTCTAGAAATAGGATAATATATGTGCAACAATATACTTGCAGTAATTATCAAAAGACTTGAGAAAAACAAAATTAATAACGTCACTATGCAATGACTACGCAGTGATTTACAGTACGCCTGTCGTTTCAACATTTTTCGGGTGTTTTCTCTATTCAGGTCCAAGGGATACATGTCAGAGACAATTCAACCGCTTCACCTTGGAGAGGACTTAAACAATCAAATTGCTCGACTGATTGGGCCTGAGCTTTAATTTATAAAGTTCGGAGTCACTTTTTTCCACAAAAGGAAGTTTTGAGTCAATGGGTGAAGACACACAAGGTGTGCTATTCACATCTGATTTCAGTCCATGAAATTTCTTGATATGACTTGAATGAATCCATCCTTTTCTGCCTTCGATCTTCACGGCTGTTCTTGTTGTGAGCAACACCAGCTGAGGTGACCTCCACCTAGGTTCCAGCTGCGTCTTTCGATCGAAGTTCCTCACGAGGACTAAGTCTCCCGGAACCACGTCATGGGGTTTCACCTCAGTGTTGTCAGGAAAAGCTGCAGCTACCTGTGAACGACAAGATTGTAGTGCAGACATCAAGGAAGCCAAGTAATCTGTCAGCATGTTACAGTCAATATCAGTTATTTTGCGTGGTATAGGCGTCCCCCACATATTTGGTGGTCTGCCAAAGATCACTTCATACGGGGATAGCCCTGTTCGAGAGTGTGCTACCATTCTTGTGTAAAAGAGTGCAACTGGTAATGCTACTACCCAGTCGACACCTTTCTCTCTGCATATTTTGGATAATCTTATTTTCAGAGTCTGATTATGTCTTTCTACGAGACCTGCTGCTTCGGGGTGTCGGACACAGTGGAATTTCCACTGATATCCTAACAGAAGTGAAACGTGTTTCATTAATTCGGATGAGAACGGCTGGCCGTTATCTGAGTGAACAACACGTGGTAAACCGTATCGTGGGAAGAATTCTCGAACCAACTGTTTGGCAGTAGTCGGGGCAGTGTAATCTGAAACCGGGTATGCCTCCGTCCAACGGGAAAGAGCACACACAACTACGAGAACATATTTGAATCCTCTGCATCGTTCCATCTGGATATAATCCATCTGGAGGACTTCAAAAGGGTGATCAGGAGGCTGAAATCCACCCTGTTCTACGGGAACGCTTTTTCCTGGGTTGAACTGGCAACAGATCAGACAGGTACGAACTTTTTGTTTGGCTGCAGCTCGTAAATGTTTATTAAACCAAATGTGTTGAATGCTATCTAGCATAGCTTTTTCTCCTAGATGTGCTGGACTATGTACAGTGTTAATTATAACTTGGACCATTGAATCAGGAAGGAACCACACAGACTTTTCCTTCATCAACCATCCTTGATCCGTTTGGATCCCTCCTAATTCCGTCCATTTCTTTATTTCTTCTGGTGTAGCATGTGTCTGTATGTCAATTACGTCAAGAGTAGGATCTTTAACCGTCATACAATGTGTTGGCGTCGGGACTATTGTCTTTGTCATGTCGGATGTTTGAGTTTGAGCAGTCTGTTTAGCTGTTCTATCAGCTAAATCATTGCCTTGAGAAATGATATCAGTAACTTTCGTATGTGCTTTGCATTTCATAATCGATATTGCAATGGGTAGATGTATTGCATCTAATAAGGCATGAATGAGGGGTCCGTGCTGAATGTGGGCACCGTGAGAAGTTAAATAACCTCTCTCTCGTCACAGCACGCCGAAGTCATGTACGACTCCGAATGCATAACGTGAATCAGTGTATATGTTGACTTTTTTATTTGTGGCTTGAATACAGGCTTGTGTCAGAGCGACGAGCTCTGCTGCTTGAGCGGACAAGGTATTTATGCAATTTGTTTCAATGATTTCAGTATCTGTTGTGACTGCGTAAGCGGCCACTAACTCTCCTGTACTTGTTCTCATACATGAACCATCTACATACAACGTCAGGTCTGGGTCTGACAATGGGACATCTGTCAAGTCTTGTCTGGGTTTCGTTGTGATTGTAATAACATCAATACAGTCATGGGCTAGTGGGTCTGTTCCATTTACAGGTAAAAGTGTGGCAGGATTCAATGTGTTACAACGTCTGATTTCTATATGTGGCTGAAACAGTGTTAGTTCATACCCTGTAAGTCTTGCTATAGTCAAATGTTGTGTTTGCGTTCGATTCACAAGAACCTCCACTGCATGTGGTACTTGTACTGTCAATGGATGTCCTAACACTATGGCATCGCTTTGTCTGATTGCTAAAGCTGTCGCTGCCACTGATTTTAGGCACGCAGGCAGAGCCTGAGCTACGGGATCTAATGTACTAGAAAAATAAGCACATGGTTTGTGTGCTCCTGCTTGTTCCTGTGTGAGTACTGACAAGGCAGTACCTTCGCGTTCTGTAATAAAGAGTGTAAACTGTTTACTGTAACATGGTGTTGCTAAAACAGGTGCTTGGCATAGAGCTTTCTTTAAGCTTTCAAAAGCTAGTGTGTGTTCCTGAGTCCAAGGGAGAACAGTCGATGTGGCTGCCTCCTGTGTTGTCAACTGAATGAGTGGTTTTGCTAGAAATGCATACTGAGGGATCCACTGTCTACAATATGAAGTGAGGCCTATAAAAGCCCGCACCTCCTTTTGTGTCTTGGGTATTGGCATGTTAGCTATTAACTGAATGCGGTCTGGTGTAAGCTGCCTTCCCTCCTTGGACAGCGAGTGACCAAGGTAAATAACTCGCTGGACACAGAATTGCAGCTTAGAAGGGGACACCTTGTGCCCCTTTTCGGCTAGAAATTGTAAAACTGTCAGTGATGCTTTTTCACATTCAGGTTCGCTTCGGGCGGTGATCAGCAGATCATCGACATATTGAAGCAAGGCAGTGTTAACTGGCATGTGGATGCTGTCGAGTTCTCGTTTCAGTGCTTGGCTATAGATGCTGGGGCTTTCTGTAAATCCTTGAGGTGCGCGTGAGAATTTGAAGCTACGTCCATTTAAACTAAATCGGAACAAATATTGGCTTTCCGGATCTATTGGGACGCTGAAAAAGGCATTTTTGAGATCAATTACAGTAAAGAATGTTGCTTCGGAATCAATAGCTGTCAGTAATGATGAGATATCGGGGACCACAGGGAATTGTGGCACAATACACTTGTTTAATTCGCGCAGATCAATAACCAATCGATATACTGGCGGGGCCTTCGGATCTGTTCGTTTGAGAATCGGAATTATCGGTGAATTACATATATTGGAGTCGGTTTCTACAACCACTCCTTGGGCAATGAGTTCGTCAATGATTTGCAGTAAAGCCACTACAGCATCTGGTGGTAACTTGTATTGTCGCATTCGTGGTAGTACCACTCCTGCCTTTAGTGTGACTCGATATGGTGTAATATTCATACAACCAACATCAGTAGGGCCTTGTGCCCATAGATGTGTAGGTAAAGTCTGCAATCGGGGATCCATGTCTCTAGACACATAATGACCTTTAAAATCACGTAAAAACAATCTTACTCCTTCCGGAGAACAACATATTATAGCTCCTAGAGCCTTCAGTGTTTTTATTCCTAACAGGTTTTCTGGACATGATTTAGTAAGCAATAAATCTGTAGTTCGGGTCAAAGGTCCTATCGTAAGTGGAAGAGGTTGTGACACTTCATTAACAATAGGTTTTCCTGAAAAACCAAGGGAAATATTCTGTGAGCCTGAGAGGGGTGCCCCTGGAACTTCACTACGTTTTATAGTTGTTCGACTTGCCCCTGTATCGAGTAAAAATTTTCTGTCTTGGCCTAATAATTCACTATGTACATAAGGTCCTTCTTGATCTACAGGGATCTCGATAAGGGGTAAGTCAACTTCCCTCTCTAGGCTGGTTCATGCATATCGTTGATAATCAGGATAGTCATACTGTGCGGTCTGGTACAGTTGTCGTGTCGTGGTTTGCGTGGCAGCAACAGGCAGCGCTGGTGCAGCTGGCACAAACTGTATAGTCTGTTGTGGAGCTGGCATGGACTGTGCATGCTGCAAGGCTCCTTGTTCATTCTGATCTTGTCTAAGTGGCCGTGGTCTTTCTTTTGTAATGCCCGTGGCGATATTACGCTTCAGGACTGGACAATCGTGTACATGATGACCTAGTTGTTTACAATAGTTGCATGTCCCTTTTACAGGTCCCGCTAAATCGCCAGAATGTGTCGTACCCTTTTTATGTCCTTCAGCTGGAACTGTCTGGGAGACTAGCATTTTCATTTTCGTGTCTTTCATGCGTCTTTGTTCATGATCTTGTTCCTCTCTAATTCTATTGTGATGATACTGTAACATTTGTAACATTTGTGATGGAGTGTTACCTTGCCAGGTACTCTCGAATTTTAATACTCTGTTCTTCACTTGGGGCAAGGAATTTTCAACTAATTTTGTCACAAACAGATGTGGGTATGATTCGCTACTTGCTTTTATACCACTATTTATACCAAAACATTTTTCGAATCGGGCATAGAAATCACTAGTGTCTTCATCTTGCTTTTGTTTACAGGCTGAAATTGCACCCCAGTCTTCCTTTTTCGTGGTTAATAAACGTGGCAGTACCTGTACTAGTAAACCTGGCAGTGCTTTAGTTTTGTCCCCAAGCCCCGAACCTGGACCTCGGGCCTTTTCTTCTGCTTCTAATGCTGTCCAATCTATCTTTTGGTCTCCTACCTCCCACTCTTTTTCCTTGAGTTTTTCATAAATGCCAGCAGGCATTAATACCTTTAATATTGTCATAATGTCGGGATAGGTATACTCTCCCATGAGTAACATGTCTTTAATTTCTCGGTGGAAACCCGCTGGGTCTTTGTCATGACTGGGTACCACTTTCTTCATTTCCAACAATTCTATTTTCGATATGGGCGTATATACATATACACGTTTAAACTCATTGTCCTCGCCCTTTATTGGGTGCACTTCTCGTAAGGGATTCTGTCTGTCCATGTAATACGTGGTTCTTTCCTTGATGGGCAGTGAGACATGTTCTGGGCATATAAAAAGAATGTACTGCTTTCTTGATTCTAGTATTTCTTTAATTAGCTTAGTACCTGAACCTCTCCATCTATTCGTGAGTAATTCGGTCAATATATCAGGTAAGGGACCAGGATCTGAATGTTGGCTTTTATATAGTATAAGAAGTTGTTGAATCATATAAATCCCAGCTAAACGCTGTTCATCTGGTGTGAGATTCAAAAATGTGTGTGCTACTGTGTCATCACTATACTTCCCGGGACTATCAACCCAATGGACAGCTGACCTGGCTAATTCTTGTTCATCCATAGAATCGAGAAAATGATAACCCCTTCGTTCTCGGAGTAATTTATCTGCTGCTTGGAATGAATGCTCGTTAGACCTTATATTTATTATTGGTGTTTGAAAATTCCTGTTATTTTCTAGACACATCGGACGTATCGGATCAGTAAGACATCTAGTACTATTACAAGATCTTCTTCTACCTACATAGGCTATAGTTTCTGACTGTCCTGTGGGCAGTCCTGATGCTTCTTCCTCGCTTTGTTCGAACTGGTCTACCGCTAATCTTTCTTCGTGTAGGCGTTCTATTTCTTTACGGATCTTTCGGCACATGGCTATTATACAGTTTTGCTTATCATGTCTCCCTTCTGATATATTCTGGCTCCATCTGGTAAGAATTTGCATTGCTTCCGGGTCTACCCCCGGTCGGTCTTGATTTCTGATCACACAATTTATGAGGAAACGTAACAGTTCCCCCTGTATTTCCACTTTCTGGTATTCCATAGCTCTGTTAATACATTCAGAATCTCGCCCTGTTTGGACAAAATGGTATATATTATCTAGATGCGCAGTCATTCCTGGTAACTTCCCTAAATACACCGCGGCTCGTCTGATACGTAATGATGCTAGGGTCATTTCGTCCTCTTTTCCGGGCACAGGGTCATATCTACAATCTATAAGAAGTTCCTTAAGCGTACGGGCATTTATGAGTTTAGGGGTACGTGAATGCGCTGACTCTTGAAAGGTAAGTTTATTTATTCTGGGTGGCGTAGAAAAGATATTGGTAGCACCTCCGGTAGCCCCATCTGGGGTATCGGGTGTGAAAGGATTCGTTGAACGTGATACAGCAACTATAGGCGTGGATACAGCTATAGAAGTAGCTGTAGGAACAGATGCAGAAACAGATGTGCTTGCCGGAACTTGTGTCAGAACTTGTTGCTGTAGCGATACGGGTACTGGATCTTGGCGTTGAACATCCCTGGCAGGCGGTCTATGTGGGGCGGGATTAGCATACTCGGGAGCTGCGTCATCTAAATATGAGGAAAGAAAAACATCTTCTGCGGTTCTAGGATGCCCCTTAGGATGTACCTTTATTGGAAATAATAGGGTTGGCAAGTCTTTTGGTATCCCTGGGGTAGCCTTAGGTAATCCTTCGGCCAGAAGGGGATACATACCATTCATAAGGGCATTTCTTTGTCTGTCTACTTGTTCTGATTTCACTCGTGCACCTTCTTCAATTAATAGATTTTCTCGGACTTCTTTGGAATTCTCTTCCTGTCTACGTGCTTTTTCTGTACGTCTATATGATTCTTTACGCCATAATTCAATGGCGTCTTTCTGTGATTGTCTAACTTTCTTTTTCCATAATTCTTCCTCTACTTTCACGATGCACTCTGCATCCCAGGTCCCCGCTGCGGGCCACCTCTGACTTTCTGGTAATTCCTTAGTGTAGTCTACCCATAGATCAAGAAATAATATGGCGTCTAGGCCATGTTTATGATACATGAAGTACCCTGGAGTGTCCCTAGGAGGAATAGGAACAGCTTCTTCGAGTACCCCTTTTCTAGTTGTGATCTGTCTTAATTTCGAAAAGAGCGGCATATTGAGAACTGATCTGATACTTGATCTTGAACAAACTTAATACAGTAATCACAATAATGAACAGTCATTCATACCACAATATGCAGAACGTACTAAAAAACATTTAACATTTAACATTTAACTGAGCAACAATAATGATGACGATCTAAAGAAAACTTAATCACTAAACATAATACTCGACTTGAACTGAATTATTCTGAATTTATATACTTGATATACTAGATATACTGCTAAACAGTACAGATACACTGCTGAAACAGTGCAGACCGGATTTGTGTACCCAAACCCGTCTGGACCGGCACAACTTATGTGCACGCCAGAACGCCTCCCCAATAATGGTACTCACCGGGTAGCTCGGAAACGGAAGGCCTCGGAAACTGGACTGAACTTGAACCGGACTGGACTCGACTCGAACGCTTCGGACACTGGACTCGACTTGGGACTTCGGAAACTGGTGGGCCTCTGTATACCTCGGATCTTGCTCTCTCAGCTAGGCTCTGGTCGGGATACTTCGCACTTCTCACCGCCTCGTCTGGGTGTTGATCGCAGCCTCAGTCGCCCCCGCTTGACCGGAGGGAGACACAGGAAATCCTGCTGGTACGCGTTATTGTCCGTCCAGCTGTGGCAGGAGACCGGGCCTGCAACGCACCGCCGGCGCGTGAGATGAGAAAGTGTCCCTATTCGGGCGCCATTCATGTGGTAAATAATTTAATTACCGGGACTTAATTTGATACAGAAACATAATAAAATAGCTCAGTAAATAAGAGGCAGAATCCGTGGTATTAGAGGTTCTGAATGGGCTTTATTCCAATGGTCGATTATAATCGGTTGCTCCAGGTTCCATCACCACGAAGGTTCAGGAAGTGAAGTACATACATTATTGACAATCAATTACTTTTATACAATAGGCATTACAGTGAGGCCAATACAAGAGGCATAACAATTGATAGTGGTGATAATATATTCATACGTAGCAAAAATAGGCGTAACTGGGAGTGATGAAAGAACGTCATCAGATGTGATGTCATAAGAGGGTGGTTACATGAAAGAATTTCGCAATGTCAGCAGAAATACTTGGCAGATATGCGCGCGCAGCAGTATGACGTGTGATTGACGTGCAACTAGGGGGTGAAGGGGACTTGACATTTAGCTCTACATGTGGCGACAGAAGTCTGGAGGGTCAAGTCAACCTAATCCCAAATCATATCTAACATCCTATGTTTAAAGAACTATGTTATCCAAAAGAGAGGTCTCTTAGAGTAGAATCTTATTCTATACTGACTATACTGACGGTTAGTGCGTGTACAAGCGTCTAAGTGTCTACACTAGATGCGAGGGCGGAATCTTCCATAGTAACAGGGCTATGAATTACTTGTATGAAGACAGAGAAGTCGGGCCTTTGCTTGGTAGCTGGAAGAATGTTTACTTAAGCTACTAGACAGGAATGCATTGGGCAGGGAGCGGAGCAGATAATTTTCGAAGGTGAAATACAGTTCTTGGCAGGCAGCAAGCTGATGTCAGGCTTCGTGAGCCGCGCAGAGAATGAGACAAAGTTCATGGTCACAGATGCAGGCTCAGACTGGAGTTTTTAGAGGCAGAAGGCAAGAAGAGTTTGATGACAGAATCAGGGCCTACTTTCCTGGACTGTAAAATGGCATAAGTGAACCATATAAAGGCGGTGGCCCTTCATACTTAGGAATGGAATATCCGGCCTATTCATGGCGGATCTGACAGAGGACATGTTAACGGTGGACGCACATGTATTTGCGTCTTCATAATTGGAACTGGAGGGAACATACATGTACTTGTAACATGCACATAGAACCGTTGGGGTCCAAGATAGGGGACATAACTGACCAGAAAAATCCATATTTCCACAGGCTGCAGAATGGCAGACTGAATGATGTAGATTTTGTTGTGTGTGTTGCGCATGAATTGATGTAATTGTGCACTGCCACTAATCAACTTTCTACAGAACACACTAGTTTTCCCCTTCTTGCAAACAAGAAATGTGTACTTCTCCTGCATCTTGGTGATACATTGCTTTTAATTCAATACAGGAAGGGGACTCACTCAATCTGCGCAATGCAAATGACTGTGACTTAACAGCACCGTCCATCATGATGATGGCGAAAGAGACGGCCTGCAGCGTTAACGAGATGAGATGCAACAGGTAATGATTGATGCCATGCATTGGCCGCAGAATGGCAGACTGAATGATGTAGATTTTGTTGTGTGTGTTGCGCATGAATTGATGTAATTGTGCACTGCCACTAATCAACTTTCTACAGAACACACTAATTTTCCCCTTCTTGCAAACAAGAAATGTGTACTTCTCCTGCATCTTGGTGATACATTGCTTTTAATTCAATACAGGAAGGGGACTCACTCAATCAGCGCAATGCAAATGACTGTGACTTAACAGCACCGTCCATCATGATGATGGCGAAAGAGACGGCCTGCAGCGTTAACGAGATGAGATGCAACAGGTAATGATTGATGCCATGCATTGGCCGCAGAATGGCAGACTGAATGATGTAGATTTTGTTGTGTGTGTTGCGCATGAATTGATGTAATTGTGCACTGCCACTGATCAACTTTCTACAGAACACATAATTTTCCCCTTCTTGCAAACAAGAAATGTGTACTTCTCCTGCATCTTGGTGATACATTGCTTTTAATTCAATACTGGAAGGGGACTCACTCAATCTGCGCAATGCAAATGACTGTGACTTAACAGCACCGTCCATCATGATGATGGCGAAAGAGACGGCCTGCAGCGTTAACGAGATGAGATGCAACAGGTAATGATTGATGCCATGCATTGGCCGCAGAATGCAGACTGAATGATGTAGATTTTGTTGTGCGTGTTGCGCATGAATTGATGTAATTGTGCACTGCCACTAATCAACTTTCTACAGAAAACACTAATTTTCCCCTTCTTGCAAACAAGAAATGTGTACTTCTCCTGCATCTTGGTGATACATTGCTTTTAATTCAATACAGGAAGGGGACTCACTCAATCTGCGCAATGCAAATGACTGTGACTTAACAGCACCGTCCATCATGATGATGGCGAAAGAGACGGCCCGTTAACTTAAGATGAGAAGGAACAGGTAATGAATGATGACAATTAATGGCATGCATTGGACACCTGACTCTGAGCTATTGGTCTTTGTGTTTGCGTTGTTTGTTGTGCACAAAGTGATGTCAAAGTGTACTAGTAGTAATCTATCTTTCTGTACACAATAAAGAATGACTCAAGTCAGTAATATTTATATTTCTACTCTGGGTGATTCATAAAAATTATACTTATACTGCAGGCCGATCTTCAGTCAGTAAAAGTATCAGAGATGATGATGAAGTCAGGAGGAGGATGTTTCAGGAGTGGCATAAAACAGAAAAGCCTAAAGGTAAACACGTCAACAACAACCACAGCAGACCCAAATGTCTGTGTAGAAGTTGAATAGAGTGTAGCGGTGGGATGACTGCAGTGCATTGATTTTACTAACTTTAACTGTAAAATGCTATGTTTGGAATGGATAATGTGCTTTGCGTTTGTCCAACTCTTTGAGAGAAAAAAAAAGGACTCTAAAGTGTTAACGTAGGATGTGCTAATGGTAAGCACTGTGGGCCTGATCTCTCCTGTTACTGTTGAAGGTCAATGCTGGAAATAGACTAGAGTAGAGATGATGCATATGCATACATGCCACCTCGGAAAGTGTTCTTGTTGCACTACACCATCACTTGTGCATTTGTTTTCACTTTCTTTCTCAATATCCGCTTTGGTTTTCAATCTAAAATTACAGGCCAAAACTTTGTAAAACATTACAATGCATATTAATTACCTTACCAATCAATCACCTTTTTTTTCCAGCCGGGCAGTGGCGAGTGGCGAGGCGACACACCCAAGATTGATGGACGAGAGGAGCAAGAGGAATGCCGAGATGCAAAAAACCAGTCCACATTTTTGACCAGGATAAGACAGTAACAGTATCCACTTTTAACTTCTTTTAAATAATTTGATTAATATCTTGTATACAATCTTTACAACAGTGTGTTCTTGGATTTGTTATTATCAATCATCATTACGTTTGCTCTGTGTTTACGATTCTTCACTACCAATATTTAAAATTTCTATTTGCTATCTGTTAAAGTATTAAGGCCGGAACAGAACAAGAAATAGAAGTGTATGTAATCCGGGTCTCATCATCATGCATGCATTGCCTTTTTCTCCCTTAACATATGGAATGGATATGGTGTGGTAGTCTTCAATGATTGTCGTTTGTTTGTCTATGTATGCATACTGTTTTTCTATGTCAAACCTTTCCCAAAATCCCCCTTCCCATCCATTCAACAAACCCTAACCCTCTTCCCCCGGGCTGTGTGACTTATTGTCGAGGTGTAACTAAATTAAATGTACACCAATACTTAATCACACACTTGCTGGGGCGGATGTGGTGAAAGCAACACTACTTCAATTTCAATGCAGAGCGATGATCTTCTTCTGCCTGCCCACCCATGAGTAGGATATTTCAGAGGTTATTTTATTTAACAAAGGAACATATACCTCAGCATGAATTGCCGGCATTGATTGGATTTGTTTGTTGTCATTCCTCATATACAGCACTAACTGTTAGACTGTAGGCATAGTCAAGTGACTCGAGTCGACAAAACTATAGTTTGTAACTCTGTCTAGTAGGCTATCCTCATAATAACCACCATTCAGTTTTTTTGTCAAATATTTGAGCATATAATTGTTGCTCGGTAAATTCTGTGATGTACTTCATTCAACTACTCCTCTAACAGTCTCTCAAAGGCGATTGACTGTCTCCTTTTCTTTTTTTGGAAATGCTGCCACCCTGCCAGTGTATACTACTACTACTATACTACCACCACCACCACCCCAATCATGGCATGTATGAAAAAGGAAACCATCTTCACCATGCAGCCAGTGCTGTGCCACAGTTGGACATAAACATCAAGCACCGGTAAGAGAGAAGTTTGGGGGAGGCAGAATTAATAATGGACATGTTGTCAATGATTTCATTTTCAAACACCACTCCACAGAATGCATAGACTAGAGGACAGACTGAAAGTACTAGAAGGACCAGTCAATGAGTGAGGTGTGTCGCATCTATCTGTTTGTGTCTTATACAGTCAGCAAATTATTGAAATCAAACACAGGCTATGGGCGGCCATGCACCAGCAAGGAAACAGTGTGATGTAAAACAGTTACCCCACCTACAAAACATTAACAACATTGCATGTAACATAGAAAAATATATTTAATTTACCCTAATAAATAAACTAAACCCACAAAAGCTGACCCACCCACCTCCCTAACCCCAACCACTGTCCACAGTAGAAAAAAGTCGAACGCCAAACGAGTAAAGAACAGGAATTAAAAAAGGGGCAGTGACAGGGACTAACTGGTGGGGCGGGACTGGAGGAGGACACGCATCTGGCGCATCTCGGCCTCTAAATGGGTGACGCGGCGTCTAAGGCCGCGGCAGTTGCAGCCACAGTGGGGGGGGGCACCGGAGATGACACAGTGGCGGCGGGCAGCCGCCAGGCGGTGGCGCCGTACCGCTGGAGGGCGGTGGCTGGGGCCCGGGGCACTGGAGGAGGCTTCAATAGCTGCTGCAGTCTCCTCCTCCTCCTCGGCTAGGACCACCAGCCGCCGGTATTCCTGCTGGATTGCCTCCAGCTTCCGGCGCCGTGCCTTGGCGGCCAACTCCTTCCGGTTGAGTTTCGGAGTTGCTGTGTATCAAAAAGAAAAAAACAAGACAATTGTAAAATATAGTCTTAATAAAACAGTAGGACAAGGTAATTATTTATACACATAGTGGCATGGTAGAGTAGCACTATAAAATAAAGCACAGTAGTACATAACATTTTAAATGTCGCCCGTCCTTCTTCCTTCCACCTGTCTTACACTTTTTAGTTGAACAGTGCACCAGGTGCTCTTCTCCATAAAACTTTCAAAGCGGAGTTGAAATCAGATAGATGAGGTCATTGGTTACTCAATACTCCGGCTCCTAGTCCTATACCAATTAAAGGGAATGCTAGTCTTCTAGTTCACTCTTCAAACGTCCCCAAGAACTCATACTTACTTACGACATCGGATAGCGGGCGGACTTTGTCCGCCCACCATCCGACTGCTAAAAAGGGTGGGGGTCCCGTGGGGACAATTAATTAGGATGATGCGCCCGGCACAGAGGCGGGCGCACCCTGTTCTTTTTAATTTAAATTCTGGTTGGCTTTGCTGAAAGCAATGCTAAAATGTTGTGCTGCTTTTCCAAGCACAACATGACGGGCCCCGCACGGAGCCTGTCACGTTTTGCTTTGAAAGTCAGGGGGGTACCATAGCATCGGTAGGTACCCTCCATGGGGGCCCCCAAGCATACTCTGCAATGTGTGCATGCCTTTCCGTGGCGGACGGCAATGCCGCCACGCAAAGGCATTCCAAAATGCAGATTATATGGCTGGCGGTGTGGTGAGAGAGACACCACCGCCATATTGAACCCTTTTCCGCCTGGACATGTCTGAATATTTTCTACAGGGATGGCGGGAGGTTTGCCCCTGTGGTGACGGCAGGGAATTCCAGCCGGCCCGGCGGGGGCAATACGCCCACCATCCTAATGGGGCCCTAAGTCACAACTGTACAGTATACATATACATACAGTACACCTTTGCAGTGAGTGTGCTGTCGAGTTCAACAATAGTTAAAGATTATGAATCTAACTTACCACCGCCTGCCACTGGTGCTGCCACTCCCCCTACCGCTCCGTTGCTATCTGCAACTGCCGCATCCTCGCCCTCGGCGTCGCCTTCGCTGGCCCCAGCAATGGTGGTCGGTAGTGCGCCTAGAAAACATTACACATTTATTAGGCGTCATATACACCTCCCCCCTATTGATCAGTAGCAAGGTTGAAAAATGAGTTAATACTAACATACATCACTAGTACAAATCGGGTAGTAGTAGAGTAGACACTAATAGTTATATGATCATTGTAGCATTTGCTTGATTAGCCCTAGCCAGGCACATGTGACGTTACCTTTACCTTGCAGCTTCTTAAGACACCTTAGAGCCCACATGACCTGCCTCACACTGCTACTGTCTAGTCTACGCGCTGCATACAAGCGGTCAACAAACATTAACAAGCCACTTTTTTAGGAAGAACTGGTGTACTACTGTTACTGTTAGTCCATATTGCTTATCCATAGATGCTACACTTTTTGGCACGGCTGAGAAATGCTTGCAAGTTGCATTATACTAACGCACACCATTTCTTTTTTCGCATTACAGACGCAAGATTCCCTTCTACGAACCAGAGCTTCTGAACGATGCACCAACTACCAGTACTAGGTTCTTCTGAGGTGAGGGGTCCCTTCACTCACATCTTCATTTATAAATGTATATAAACTAAATTGCTATGGGATGGTGGTGCTGCCTTCCACCACTGTTCAGTTATCATGATTTAATTCCCAACTGTATAAGTGTAACAATGTATATTGTTTTAATGTTATTGATTTGCCGGTTGGTGCTGCTAAGAAAACAGTGTACAGATCTTCTCAAATTGAAATAAACATTTTAAACTTACATAGACTTCGTGGTATTTGGTGTGGAGTGGACTAACTTACACGAGTGAGCAAATTAAAGTAAGGGTGTGCATGTGAATTGCTTCCACGACAGAGGTTGGGTGTGTTATGTTCTGGGTTGTCTACTTGTTGGTATCTTGGGGGGAGGGTTCCGAGACCTAATAGGTATGACAAGACAGTACTATAGTCAAGCAGTGGAATTGTGGTGGGTGCGGAATTTCTGATTGAGGTGTGCAAGGAAGGTCCAACCTACCATCACCAACATCCTATTTTCTGGTGCAAATGTATGTGCAAGATCCCTACAACAGTGGTATGTCCTATAGGGTATCATATCAAAATATTAAGAAATCTGGTAGGGCTGTTGTTGCTGTGAATTTTCAAAGCCTCAACATCAATAAGAGTAAAAGTAGTACAAGACAATGACCCAACGGATTGTACGAGCTACTGGTGAATATGAGTTTTATATTACAACCTTTCACAAAGAGTGGCACTGGCCAACTGGGCAAGACTAGCTACTACAGTACAGACAGACAGACTGATAGTATGTAGTAGTACTCAGTCATCATAGCGGAGGCAGGGATAAGATTTTTTAAACCGTACAGATCGAAGGATAATTGGTGGTAAAAAAATAGCATTTGGAAACACACTATAGTTCGGGAGAAATGGGGCAGTAAAAGTTATGGAATAAGAAATGTTATTAAAAACAAGAAGACTTACTGGGGCCAGCAGAGGAGCCCTCAGCGGTGTCCTCCTGGTGGTGTTCCTGTCCCGCCGACTGCCCAGTCCCTGTCGGTCTGCCCCTGGGTGCTGATGGACAGGAAAGATATAAGAAAGAGACAAACATTGATGGATGGTGTCAAACAAATACAATATTTTTCAACAATGGTCAAAAAACACTTATGTAAACAACAATTGCAATAACTACATTGACCGATCTCATCTGGTCAACATGTAATATCGGGGCTTCGCAGTTCGACTACTTAACTTACTATTTATCAACAGTAATCCAGTCTTCCATTCTGATTCGTGAGTCACTGTAGCATTACGTAACTTAATTTCTCTCAAATAAACTCGTAAAGAATCACGCTAAGCAAGCGCAAACGCAAAGCTGCAAACAAGTAAGATTAGTAGTAGCGCAGAAGAGCACCTGTGTCATAATCACAGAAGACTTTTAAACGTTATTAACCTGGAATGTATTGTAAGCGGCAACATTCTAGCTGGTTGGAAGGAAAAAATGATATTCGCAATATATAACATAGAGCAGAAGAACAGACACAAAGTTGTAATAATTAAATAGGTACTCACCAAGCCCCGGGACCTCCACTCCTAGCAGGTCCAGCAGGTCCTGCTCACGGTCCAGGATGTCGGACCACCGGTGCGTCAGCTGTGCCTGGGTGTGCCGGACCCCAGAGATGCGCGACACTGCCCGGCGCACCTTCCCCCACCGCTGCCGACGCTCCCGGAGGCCGTACCCGGACCCAGGCCTGCCACCTGCTGCCAGGGTTGAGGGGAGGTGGCGCTGCACAAAGAAAATTAGTGCAGCCAACTCCGCCTCCCCAAATAAGGCCTGTGCCTGCACCCCTTGTGGGCGCCGCCTTCCGCAAGGAAGGCGGTCGCGGCTCTGGCTGCGCCGGCAAACAGCCCTGCCCTTGGACATGGTTCTGTGGACTGGGCGGGAAAGAAAAGGTAAAATAAATAAAGGAGTAAAGGAAATAAATAGCAGGCAATAGAAAGAGAAAAAGTAGCTAAAAAACAAAAAAAAAGTAGACAAAAACCAAAAATATAGAAGCAGGAAAAGAGTTAGAGAAATAATAAGTAATAAAGATCCAAAAAAAGTGGCTATAAACAAAGGATTGAAAAGATTTAGGGAGGATTGAAAATCAGGCCCCAGAACCATGCAATAGAGTGAAAAACAAGATGGCCGCGCCCATTGCGACCATGTGCTCAAGTTTGCGCGATATTTTCTCCCCGCGCAAGCAAAAAACAACGCGATCAAGTAAAAGCGGTTGCGAACAGGAAATATCGACCGCGAACAGGCGCGAACATGCATTGCGCAACCCGGAACAGGAAGTAAGCATCGCGAGAGGGCGGGACAAGTGAAAACAAGATGGCGACCCGCGATCACGCAAAAAATACCGCGAACAGGCGGCAAAAAAACTTCCGCGTCTTCGCGATATTTCCGGCGTGTTTGCGGAGATTTTCTGCCTTTTCGCGATAATTTGCGAAAGTTAATTTCGCAAATTCCACCCACCCCTAATAATCACTCACTTACACAATCAGCCATGTACCCACTAAGTCATCCCGGCACTCAATCATCCACTGATTCATTAATACACCTTGGTGTTTGTGTGTATATATATATATATATATTCATTGAAAAAACCATAGGTTTCAGGGGTGTTATAGTTAGCTGGACTTTTCACTTGTACAAAACCATTGAAATTCCCCCGTTATAGTTAGTTCAGCTAGCTATAACTCGCGCGCCCGCAATGCACTGCTGATGACGTCACATATTACATCACTCATGACGTGGTCAGTGACATCACTCATGACATCACTGATGACATCTCAAATGACATCACTGATGACATCATCCAGTGAATGTGTGTTTTTCTGAAAATTAAATATGTTTTATATATGTATATCTCAAGGTCGATGGAAGAATAAATGGGTATATAAGTGTCTAAATGGATGATTTGTTTTTGAAAAATTGATTGTGTAACTGACTGATTAAGTGTATCATAGTGAATACATGGCTTAGTGAGGAATGTTTAAATATGTAAATATCTGTATCAGTCTCTCACTTTGTGTATAAGTGGCTGCATGGGTTGGTGAGTAGCTACATGGGTGTCTGTATAGGTTATTAGTTGGTTTTTGGAGTATCAGTCTGAGTGTCTGCATGGTTTGGTGGGGGGTATTAACGTAGTGCATAGATGCATGAATGAGTGACTCACTGTTTGTATTTGTTGAAGACAGCATGTGTGCAGGACTGTATGGGTGGATGAGTGTGTGTATGGGTGTGTTAGTGAGTGAATGACTGTCTCAATAGTGTCTTTATGAGTAACTTCATATGTTTTAAACTAGTATATGTGACTATTGGTGTATATAAGTGAGTATATGTGAGAGTGAACGATTGAAAGAGTTCTTGTATGAATAAGTATGTGTTTCTATAAGTGATTGTTTAAAAGACTAAGTATGTGTAAGTTTCCGTAGAAGTAAGTGTGGTGGTGTGTGTATAACTGTATATGCAAGTAAATGTATGTTTGAATCTTTATTAGCATGAGTGACTATGTGTGTGAGTAACTCTATGGATGAGTGGCATTGTGTTACAGGATGTATAGGTGTATGAGTACATATGATGAGTGAGTACATGTATGAGTGACTGTATAGGACTGTTGGTGAATGAGTGGATGTGTATGTGGATCTTAAATTACTGAAGAGGTTGTTGTAACTGGTATTGGTATGTCCATTGTTTTGAAAATGTTAGTCGCTATTTTTGAATGTGTGTATCAAAGGTTATATTAGGGTGAGAGGAGGTCTGCCACTCTATCACAAGGATGATGTCATCAGTGATGTCATCAGTGATGTCATTTGAGATGTCATCAGTGATGTCATCAGTGATGTCACTGACCATGTCATGAGTGATGTAATATGTGACGTCATCAGCAGTGCATTGCGGGCGCGCGAGTTATAGTTAGCTGAACTAACTATAACGGGGGAATTTCAATGGTTTTGTACAAGTGAAAAGTCCAGCTAACTATAACACCCCTGAAACCTATGGTTTATTCAGTGAATTTCTGAGGTTTTTTAAATGCTAATTCCTAACTATAACGTGCCTGAAACCTATGGTTTTTTCTGTGAATTTCAAATGTTTTTTAAATGCTAATTTATAACTATGCCTACAGAGATAGGACATGTGAAGAAAGAAGAAAAAATGCAGAGAAAGAAAAAAAGAAGTGCAGAATGAAGCAACAGAAGTCCTCAAAGACGAAGAAAAGTGCAGGAAGAAGGATAACGTGCAGAAAGAACAAAAAGAAGAGCAGAAAGAAGCCTTGTTGCAAAATCATCCTGTACCCTCAACTTTTTCAGACGGAGACTGGTGGTAACTGAGTCTGACTAACCAGTCCTAGAGCCAGTGCTATGTTAAAAGACACTTAGAATACAGTGAAAACACCTACATACACTAGGGAACATTATGCGTTGGGGTCCCCCTAGTATATAATAGGGCAGGGGGATTAAAACTACCTCTTAAAACAGGCCACAGGGCGTTTTTGCACACGTTAACTCAGGCCCCGTCCCCTCCCTTCACCACTGTGTAAACACGCCCTGTGTCAGTTTTTAGTTGGGAGATTAAGTTCATTTGAATCCTGAGGGTCCTTAGGGTCCAACTAGCCCACTAGGTACCTCCAGTAAGTGCCACAGAGCTGCGTTGCAGAGAGGTGAAAAAAGTGGCACGGCCTGGACCACCTCTCTGCAATGCAGCTCAGTGGCGCTTACTGGAAGCACTTGGTGGGCTAGTTAGCCCCCAGGGGCCTCCAGTATTGAATGGAAATTATATCCCCAATTTAAAACGTGCCATAGTGCGTGTTTGCACTTGTCACCTCAGGCCCCGTCCCCTCCCTTCACCACTGTGTAAACGCGCCCTGTGGCTGTTCTAAGTTGAGAGATTAAGTCCCCTTGAATCCTAAGGGTCCCTAGGGTCAAACTAGATCACTAGGTACCTCCAGTAAGTGCCACAGAGCTGCGTTGCAGAGAGGTGTAAAAAGGGGCTTGGCATCAGAACACCTGTCTGCAGCGCAGCTCCCTGGCGCATACTGGAGATGCCTGTTGGGCTAGTTGGCCCTCAGGGACCCTCAGCATTGAAGAGGAATTAATTCCCCAACTTACAACTCGCCAGGGGGCGCGTTTGCAGAGTGCTGCAAGGAGGGGGCGTGGCCTCCGGCACAATGCCAGTCTTTTATTTATTTTAATTTTTTAAGAAGGGGGGCTGTGTGGTTCCCCTTCTTATTCTAATTTATTGGCCCTGATGACCCCATCCCCCAGGGCCTGTCTCCTAATTATATTTTTTTGACCCCAATCCCCAGGGCCGGCCACTGTTTTTAATTATTTTTAAAAAATATATATTTATAGACACACCTAGGACATGCTGGACAAACCGTACGTACCTATCACCATGACGATTTGCGTGATATTCATTAAAAGGCGACTATGCATACAATGAATCCACGTGGAATGTATTTACACCACTAGTGAAGCTCTGACATGTCTGATGCCCTACCGTGCCTAATCCCGGTAGACATCCTTGTCGTTTATTTATACAAACATGGGTAGCTATTGACGGGCACATTTAATACACATGCACACCAAGCCATTCAAAGGGGATTCGACAAAAATTCGACCAAAACTATGCAAGAAACCTCCCTCACGGTTAATAAAACACACATCCACTGCCGGATGTGTAATACTTTTTATTTTACTCTCTGGAAAGGGGACGAACATCACTTGAGAGTCACAGCGCGCTCCTGGCAGAGCCCAATGCTGTGTTACACCCACCATTGCCTGCTGAGTGCCACACACCTCTGTGTTGTATTCCACTAGCTAGTGCATATGCTATGACACTCT
Organism: Triturus cristatus; assembly: GCF_964204655.1. Taxonomy (NCBI): domain Eukaryota; kingdom Metazoa; phylum Chordata; class Amphibia; order Caudata; family Salamandridae; genus Triturus; species Triturus cristatus. The sequence continues at coordinate 751,781,119 of NC_140584.1, read as the reverse complement.
CTAGCCCATGTGCACTGTAACACCACCCCGTGAATATGTCATGCCACACTTGTCTCCGCACAGGTTATATTGCCGCATCTAACGTGCCTTCCTCGATGTGTATGTTATAACGCACAGCGCTATGCCATACATATTACAATCTGGGATCCATATCTTTGTCACAGTGCATATGCAACATTACACTCCCCAGCACATATTTTATATTACAACTTTAGAGACTAGTTAGGATACACAACACTGCCCTGTGCATATTACACTCCAAGGCGCATATCGCATAGCACGCGCTAGTGCCTGTGCTATCTCGCGCTCTCCAATGAATCTGTCATTGCGCACAATGTATTGCATATTATATTTCACGCCCGGTTCATCTTATATCACACTTTTTGGTGCATAGTTTATACCATACACTATATCTAGTTTTCATTTTCAATCGTGCTCTCAGGACTATGTTCTATATAACACTGTGTTCACCTACCCTTTTCACGGGCATTACATTTTGCGATAGGGGGTGGAGGGTCAGGGGGTGTTTCTGCCAAGTGAGCCCGGAGTCACAGTCACAAACGTCCTCTTCTTCCTGAATAAAAGTGAGATTATGCTGCATACTTGTTCATATTTTAAGTAGTTTGCACAGACACACGTTTTAAAAACAATAAAGTTCCTAATACCTGCCTTCTCTGAACAGTTAGCTTGCTGCCCCATTCCCCTCCTCCCTATCCTCTGTTGTGTGAATCCATGGACTAGCCTCCTCCCTCCTGCCATGCATGGTCTGATGTGCTGCCACTGCCCTCAATTTAGTATGATGTACCAGTCCACTCCTCCTGCCCTCCATTGCCCAATTCTATGCCCCATCATTGACCTCCTGCTTAAACTCTGTGCTTAGCTTGCTGCCCCTATTCTCCTTCCCCCTGCCCCCCGATGTCTTTGTGCATGCTCCTGCTCCATCCTTTTTGCCCACCATGTTCCATGGACCTGCCACTCCTATCTACTCTGAGTGTTCTGTTGACCTGCCACTCCCCTCCCACCTGCCTAGCATTGTCAGATGACTGTAACCTGTCCCTGCCACCTCCACCCTGCCTGTCCACATGCCATGCCCCTATCCTCTTCCTCCTGTCTTACATGGTCCATTGTACTGCCACACCCTTCTGCTCTCCCTGGTCTGTTGTGCTGCAACTGCTCCTCCTGCCTGCCCCGTGCGGTCTGTTGTGAGGCCCCTTCCCCTGAACTTTCTTGTCTGTGCACAGGTCCTGACCCTCCCTTCTATCCTCCATCGTCCTTTGTGCATGCCCCTGCACCCTCCTTCTTGCCCATCATAGCCATTGTGCTGCCACTAACCCTCCCACTTGCCAAGCATGGTCTTCTGTGCTGCCATGGCCCCTCCCACCTTCCCTGTGTGGTCAGTTAGCTGCCCCTGACCCCCTCCCACCTTCCCTCCATGGTCTGTGTGTATGCCATCACAGTCTCACTGTTGCTCTTCATAGTGTGTCTTGCTTCTAGTGCCCATCCTGCCTGACCTCCATGGCTATCTTGCTGCTCCTGCCCTGGCCCCTTGCCCCCAGCCCTGTTTACATGTGCAGACCCCTACTCCCTCTCTCCTGGCTTGTCTGTTCCATTGTAATGCCCCTGATCCGTCCCTCCTGCCCTTTATGGTCTGTTATGCTGCAGCTTTCTCTCCTGTCTGTCCATTATGGTCAGCTAGCTACCATTGCCTCTTTCCCCTCTGTTCTCTGTTGTCCATGTGCATGGTCCTGTCCCCTTCCTCTTGCTTTCTATGGATTGTTGTGCTGCACTCCCGTCCCGCATGCCCTGTGTGGTGTATTGTGCTGCTGCAAACCCTGATGCCTGCCCTGCAGGGTCAGTTTGGTGCACCTCTCCATGTCCCTCCTGTCCTCTGTTATCCAAGTCCATGTCCCTACCCCATTTCCTTCCATGATCCAATGTACCATACTTGCGAGCATTTTGAACTTGGTAAGAGGGAGATTTTGAAAAAAAACTGGGGTATTGATTTTCCCCTTTGAGTTACATTGAAAAAGAGGAGCTTGTAGACAGGAGACAGATCAAATAAAGCCCATTTGAGCTTAAAAACATTGGACGTTTCCTGGCTGAATCGGGTCTGTTGGCATGTATGGTTGTACTACCATTGCCTCTTCCTTCTGCCTACAATGGTCTATTACATTGCCACAGCCTCTCTTGCAAGTCCTGTATTGTTGGTTTGTTGCCCCTGCCCCCCTTTCCACTGCCCTCCATAGTCTGTTGTGCTGCCACAACTCTTCCTGCCTGCTCAGTGCGGTTAAATTGTTGCCTTTGCACCCTCCTACCTGCCTTCAATTTTCAGAGTCCGTGCCCCTGGCCTCTGCCTCTCAACAGTATCCTAATGAACAACTAGATTGCTAACATTCTATATTTATTACAAAAGTGTGGAACGCCTGACGTCATCTTGATGTAATCAAAACTGTAATACCTAGAGCATTTCCTTTAGAAATTACATATATGAGAGGGTCTTATTGGCATCAAAATTATGGTTAGTGCTCTAAAAGACTACAATAAGGACATATTTTCTGAGTTTTCAAATAGCGACAAAGCACTTTTAAATTATTTGTTATCTTTATGTTTTTTTAGCCAGTTGACCACTTGATTAAATGTTGCGCTTAGGGGAGAGAATGTGGTGTTACTTCCAGAACTGCAGACTTTGCAACTGGGGAACCAGGTTGGAGTTTCTGCTTCAGCTCGACATTCTGTGATTCTGGTCAAATCACTTAGTCTCCCCTTGTCTACAACCAAAATGAATTTGTTCTTGTGTGATGTAACCAATGCTCATGTAAAGCACTCCAATACCTGACAAGTCTGCACTATATAACACTGCAAAAACACAAAATATTAAGTGTTTTGCACACTTCTGTCATTGGGCTATATTTGAGCTACATCTGGGTGATTTTGGGCTACATTTGGGCTCTTTTCTCTTCGGTGGCCATTTTGGGAGATTTATTTGTTATGAAGTTTCCTAATTTCCTCATGTACTGCAGTCTCCTCAGTAGGAAATGCTTTCAGTTTTTTACTTTGATTCCATCATGAAGGTATTCAGATATGTCACACATTTGCCATAAATTCTGAATGTTAGCACTCTAGTTGCTCATTAGATCACTGTAGTAAAACTACTGTTCGCCATGGAAGTCTGCTCCTGGTATTAAAAGTGCATGTTTCAGTCTGCATGTCAGAATTTTTTCATGAAATAGAAGAGGATTTGAGAAGTCACTCAAAATGTGCCCTCATTTTCTTTCTTCAGCATTAATCATAATTTCTATGGCAAAATGAACCCCCTCATTGTGTTCCTTTTTAAATTAAATGTTTTAAGTGTTACCAGTTTATTCCAATCAAGATGGCTTCAGGTGTGCCATACTTTTGTCATAATGAAGATAGTAAGCGTTCTAGTTGTTTTTAAGAACACTCTGGGACATTCTGTCATTGGGCTATACTTGGGCTTCATCTGGGTGATATTTGGGCTACATTTGGGCTCTTTTGTCTCTGGTGGCCATCTTGGAAGACTTATTTGTTATGAAATTTCCTAATTTCCTCATTTACTGCAGTCTCCTCAGTAGCAAAAACTTTCAGTTTTTTACTTTGATTCCATCAAGAAGGCATTCAGATGTGTCACACATTTGCCATAAATTCAGAATGTTAGCACTCATTTTGCTCATTAGATCACTGTAGTAAAGCTACTGCTCACCAGGGAAAACTGCTGCTGGTATTGAAAGTGCATGTTTCGGTCTGCATGTCAGAATTTTTTAATGGAATAGAAGAGGATTTTTAGAAGTCACTCAAAATGTGCCCTAATTTTTCTTTCTGCAGCACTAATCATACTTTTTATGGAAAAATGAACCCCCTCATTTTGTTCCTTTTTAAATTAAATGTTTTAAGAGTTACCACTTTAATCCAAGCAAGATGGCTTCAGGTGTGCCATACGTTTATCATAAGTAGGACTGTTAGCGCTCTAGTTGTTCTTTGGAACACTCTGGGAAGCTGCAGTAGAACACAAAGGAATCAACTGACAGTCCCTGCCCTTGTTGGATGTACATGTTTTACTGAGAATGTCAGACTTCATTCTCACATGACTGAGAAAGATAATGTGAATTTACAGAAAATAAGCTCTCAGTTTAGCTTATAGATCACCTTCCAAACCTCTGTGGGAAAAGCATGAGAAAATATTTTTCTCTCAATCATGATATCCCAGCAGAAGGCTTTTTCACATGGTGAAATCACCTTAGAACACACCACAATTCCTAAAATGAGTATGGTACCATCAACAAATGATTTATAATGTAACTAAAGTCTTAAAACCTTCTATTAACTGCAATGCTTTTTAATGAGGTGCTATCATGTATATTGGTCCCAAGATGGCTGCCAACACTTCTTGGATGAAGTGCTGACAGCCAATCAGATCTCAGGATGAGAAGTGTGGTTAGGCTCCGCCCACATATATATATGATTTTACTTTTGATTTTCTCAGGAACTACTGAACAGATTGACTCCATATATGCAAAAGGCACATCCCTGAGCTGAGGACTACCTCTCTGCAAAATTTCAAGTAATTCTGTTCAGCCGTTCGGGCTGTACCTTGGACTAAAGGTCCCTATGGAAAATTGCATGGGGAAAATGTGTTTTGGGACCCCCCTTTTTTCTCAGCCCCCGCTTGACGAATCCCCCCGACACTTTCAGGGTAGGAGCGGAGCGGAGCACCCCACCTATTTTGAAAATTTCGCGAGGATTCGTCAACCGGCGCCAAAGTTATTCCTAATAGAATGTTGTGGATTTCCTATGGAAACACGGTCCTAACTATAACTATCTACTGGCGACCGCCAGTAGATAATATATATATTTTTAAACCAAGGACCACCGTTTGAAGAAGCACTCCACAGCAGTATATTGACGGCACCAGGCATTTCCTTTATTCGTTCATTGATAGCCCCTTACGCGTTTCGGAGCATTTCCGCTCCTTGATCACAGGCAGTTCGACCTGGAATGACAAAATAGTTAAAGGGGGCGTCACTGGAGGGTTTGGTTTAAAATCGATAATTACATGGACTGGCAAGCCTACTAAGGTATTGAAAGCAATGAAGGGGGCATGTAATCTAATATAGAAAAAAGTACTATGACTACAAGTACCAGCATGCTACACGAACGGTCACACCTACTGCTTAATGGAAAGCATGATAAAGACGTGCTGAGTGACGCCCTCTTTAACTATTTTGTCATTCCAGGTCAAACTGCCTGTGATCAAGGAGCGGAAATGCTCCGAAACGCGTAAGGCGCCATCAATGAACAAATAAAGGAAACGCCTGGTGCCGTCAATATACTGCTGTGGAGTGCTTCTTCAAACGGTGGTCCTTGGTTTAAAAATATATATATATATATATATATAAAACACTCACAGTCACCGGATGATGTCATGAGTGATGTCATGAATGATATAATGTGTGAGGTCATAAGCAATGCATTACAAGGGCTTGAGTTATAGTTAGCTCAGCTAAGTATAACTGCTGAATTTAGTGAAATGTCAGCCTAATTCTATAACCTCCCTGTAACCTTTGTTTTTTCAGTATATATGTATATATATATAAATATATATATTCACTGAAAAAACCATAGGTTTCACACATGTTATAGTTAGCTGGACATTTCACTCGTACAAAACCATTGAAATTCCCCCGTTATAGTTAGTTCAGCTAACTATAACTCACGCGACCGCAATCCACTGCTGATGACGTCACATATTACATCACTCATGACATGGTCAGTGACATCACTCATGACATCACTGATGACATCTCAAATGACATCACTGATGACATCATTCTTTTGTAAGAGTGGCAGACCTCCTCTTATCCGAATATAAACTTTGATACACATATTGAAAAATACAAACTAAAGTTTTGAAAACTATAGAGATACCAATACCAGTTAGAACAACCTATTCAGTAATTCCAAAATCTACATACGCATCCACTCATTCATCAACACTTCTATATAGTCACTCATACATGTACTCATACACCTATACAACCTGTTACACACCTACACTCATACACAGAGTTACTCACACACATACTCACACATGCAAATAAACATCCATTTACTTGCATATACAGCTATACACACACCACTACACTTACTTCTACAGAAACGTACACATACTTACTCTCTTAAACAATCACTTATAGAAACACATACTTATTTATACAGGAAGTTTTCCAATCTCTCACTCTCATATATCCTCACTTATATACATCAATACTCACATATACTAGTTTAAAACATATGGACTTACTCATAAAGACACTATTGAGACAGTCATTCACTCTCTTACTCACCCATACACACACTCATCCACCCATACTGTCCTGCTCACATACTGTCTTCAAAACACATACAAACAGTGAGTCACTCATTCATGCATCTATACGCTAAGTAACATCCCCCACTGAACCATACAGACACTCAAACTGATACTCTAAAAACGAACTAATAACCCATATACACACTCATGTAGCTTCTCACCAACCCATGCAGCCACTTATACACAAAGTGAGACACTGATACAGATATTTAAATATTTAAACATTACTCACTAATACATGTATTCACTAAGATACTGTTAATAAGTCAGTTATACAATTAATTTTACAAAAAAAAAACATCCATTTAGACACTTATTTACCCATTTATTCTTCCATTAACCTCTAGATATACATATATAAAAAATATTTATATTTCAGAAAGACACATATTCACTGGATGATGACATCAGTGATGCCATCAGTGATGTCATTTGAGATGTCATCAGTGATGTCATGAGTGATGTCACTGACCATGTCATGAGTGATGTAATATGTGACGTCATCAGCAGTGGATTGCGGTCGCGCGAGTTATAGTTAGCTGAACTAACTATAACGGGGGAATTTCAATGGTTTTGTACGAGTGAAATGTCCAGCTAACTATAACATGTGTGAAACCTATGATTTTTTCAGTGAATTTGCAAGGTTTTTTAAATGCTAATTCCTAACTGTAACGTGTGTGAAACCTATGGTTTTTTCAGTGAATTTGCAAGGTTTTTTTAATGCTAATTCCTAACTATAACGTGTGTGAAACCTATGGTTTTTTCAGTGAATATATATATATATATATATATATATATATATATATATATATATATATATATATATATATATATTCACTGAAAAAACCATATGTTTCACACATGTTATAGTTAGCGGAAATTTTACTGATAAAAAACCAATGAAATTCCCCCGTTATAGTTAGTGCAGGCAACTATAACTCACGCGACCGCAATCCTCTGCTGATGCTAATACTGTATTTGGACACTTATTTGCCCATGTCTTCTTCCATACATTTTTAGCTATACATATATTACAAATATTTTTTTTTCATAAAGACACATATGTCATCAGCAGAAGATTGCGGTCGCGTGAGTTATAGTTGCCTGCACTAACTATAACGGGGGAATTTCATTGGTTTTTTATCAGTAAAATTTCCGCTAACTATAACATGTGTGAAACCTATGGTTTTTTCAGTGAATTTGCAAGGTTTTTTAAATGCTAATTCCTAACTATAACGTGTGTGAAACCTATGGTTTTTTCAGTGAATTTGTACGGTTTTTTAAATGCTAAGTTACTTTACGCCATTCGTGGCGTGCGCGCCCACTTAACGCAGTTCGTTCCGTGCGCGCACGGTGCGCTTCGCGCACCGCGCGCCCACTTTACGCAGTTAGTGCCGTGCACGCACGGTGGGCACGCGGTGCGCTACGCGCACCGCGTGCCCACGTTACGCTAGATTTGCCATGTACGCACGATGCGCTTCGCGCACCGTGCGCACATGGAGGACATATGATGCACTTCGTTTTGAAAGGTAATATTTTAATTTTTCGTATTTGTTATAAGCCATGCACAAATGGTGCCCTTCGGGCACCATTTGCACACGGGTTGGAGAGAGTGTGGATAATTTTTTTTTTTATTATTTTTTTTTAAAATATTTTAGTTTAACTCATCTTTAATAAGCCATGCACAATTGGTGCCCTTCGGGCACCAATTGCACACGGGGTGGGGAGAGTGTGGATAATTTTTTTTTTTTTGTTATTTTTTACCGTACGCGTAAGGTAAGCGTAATCGGCGAAATTAGCGAAAAAATAAAAATTCCGTTTTTGGCCTTGGGGGATCTTTGGGGACTCCCTCAACATTGCTATGTGTGTGGGAGCTGTCTAAACAGCCCCTTTACATGTTTTTGTGCTTTATATTTTAAACATCAATCTCAGTGCGAGAGAGAAAATGGCGGCCGCCGCTTCCTGGTTTCGGCCGATTCGAATGTTTACTAATATCTAAGAGCCAATCAGAATCGCGCTCGCGCACACCACCGTACGCGTACGGTAAGCGTGGATTCGTCGACCGGCGCCAAAGTTATTCAAAATAGAATGTTGCGGATTTCCTATGGAAACGTGGTCCTAACTATAACTACCTACTGGCGACCGCCAGTAGGTAATATAAATATATATACATATATATTACCTACTGGCGGTCGCCAGTAGGTAGTTATAGTTAGGACCACGTTTCCATAGGAAAACCTCAACATTCTATTTTGAATAACTTTGGCGCCGGTCGACGAATCCTCGCGAATTTCTGAAAATAGGTGGGGCGCTACGCTCCGCTCCTACCCTGAAAGTCTCGGGGGGATCCGTCAAGCGGGGGCTGAGATAAAAGGGGGGTCCCAAAACGCGTTTTTCCCATGCATTTTTCCATAGGACCTTTAGAACGAGCTACAGCCCGAACGGCTGAACAGAATTACTCAAAATTTGGCAGAGAGGTAGTCCCTAGGTCAAGGAAGTGCCTTTTGTAGGTTTGGTGTAAATCTGTTCAGTAGATTCTGAGAAAATAGCCTTTAAATCAATATATATATCTGAGCCCGCTTACGGTACGCTTACCGTACGCTTACGGTAAGCGTACGGTGGCGTGCGCGAGCGCGATTCTGATTGGCTCTTAGATCTTAGTAAACATTCGAATCGGCCGAAACCAGGAAGCGGCGGCCGCCATTTTGTGTATTTCACTCTGAAAAAAAAGAGTGAAAACAAGGAAAGGGGGCAATGAGGAGAGTTACAGACCCCCTAACATTTGTAAGGGGGTCAAAGAAGGACAGAAAAGTACAAAGAAAACATTTATTGATTTTAAAAAAAATCACGGGGTACGCGTACGGTAAGCTTACGGTAAGCGTACGGTAGGAAAAAAAAAAAAAAAAATGAAAATCAGATTTAAGTGTTTAGATATTAGGGGGCTCTAAAAAGAGCCGTTGTGTTTATGAAATGATTTTTTAGTGGTACCTACAAGTAAGTACCGATGCAGAGTCTAAGGTTCAAGAGGAAGACTCTGTTCCCTTCATCATTGAAGTGCACACCATCTCCTCTATCAATGTCTTGCATGTCATAACGCAAGTTGTTGTGGTAAATGGCACCCATACCATAGTCACGGAGGAAAGCAGAAACAGATTTGTTGACGTGCTTTCTTGCTTTGTCATCGCACCGCGTGCCCACCGTGCGTGCACGGCACTAACTGCGTAAAGTGGGCGCGCGGTGCGCGAAGCGCACCGCGTGCTCACTGTGTGCGCACGGTGCGCGAAGCGCACCGTGCGCGCACGGAACGAACTGCGTTAAGTGGGCGCGCACGCCACGAATGGCGTAAAGTAACTTAGCATTTAAAAAACCGTACAAATTCACTGAAAAAACCATAGGTTTCACACACGTTATAGTTAGGAATTAGCATTTAAAAAACCTTGCAAATTCACTGAAAAAACCATAGGTTTCACACATGTTATAGTTAGCAGAAATTTTACTGATAAAAAACCAATGAAATTCCCCCGTTATAGTTAGTGCAGGCAACTATAACTCACGCGACCGCAATCTTCTGCTGATGACATATGTGTCTTTATGAAAAAAAAATATTTGTAATATATGTATAGCTAAAAATGTATGGAAGAAGACATGGGCAAATAAGTGTCTAAATACAGTATTAGCATCAGCAGAGGATTGCGGTCGCGTGAGTTATAGTTGCCTGCACTAACTATAACGGGGGAATTTCATTGGTTTTTTATCAGTAAAATTTCTGCTAACTATAACATGTGTGAAACCTATGGTTTTTTCAGTGAATATATATATATATATATATATATATTACCTACTGACAGTTGCCAGTAGGTAGTTATAGTTAGGACCTATTTTCCATAGGAAATCCGCAACGTTCTATTTGGAATAACGTTGGCGCCGATTGACGAATCTTCGCGAAATTTTCTGGTGATTCATCAAGCGGGGGCCGAGAAAAAAGGGGGGTCCCAAAACACGTTTTCCCCATGCATTTTCCCATAGGATCTGTTGATGCAGCTACAGCCCGAACTGCTGAACGGAATTACACCAAATTTGGCAAAGAGGTAGTCCTCAGTTCAGACTCATGCCTTTTGCTCACCACGTCACTGGAGTCAAGCTATCCTGGCTGATGACGGCTGATAGCCAGAAACCGGTCCTAGGATGCTTGTTTCCGGTCCAGGGAAGACATGGCTTGGCAGTTCGGGCTGGACTGTTCCCATGAGGCACAGGGTCAAGACTGATTTGCATATGGCCATGTCTGAACTGGGGTGGCGTAGTGGGCAAAAAAACGATGGATTTAACCCAGATCTCTTGACTGGGGGAGAATGTCTGCATTGTCAGCATTCCGTCCATCATTTGTTTGTTGTAACGCTTTTGCTTAAATGGGGGCATGCACTGTATTTGCTCACCAGCCGTGAGGGGAACGGCTCAGACTACTCTTGCTCCCTCCATACTGCTGACACTGACACTTGGCCTGCCATGCAGTGAGGGGAACGGCCAGCGCGATTACCGGCCATCGGCCCACGCCGTGAGGGAAACGGCCATCTCCAGACTACAGCCACCAGCAGGCACGGGGTGTCGCATGCTAAACGCGTCACTTCAGCGCCGGGGGTTTTAAAAATCGACCAGCCCTCCCGCAGCGTGGGACGCACACTGTATTTGCTCACCAGCCATGTGGGGAACGGCTCAGACTACTCTTGCTCCCTCCATACTGCTGACACTGACACTTGGCTTGCCACGCCGTGAGGGTAACGGCCAGCGTGATTACCGGCCATCGGGCCACGCCGTGAGGGAAACGGCCATCTCCAGACTACAGCCCCCAACAGACACTGAGTGTCGCAGGCTAAACGCGTCACTCCAGCGCCGGGGGTTTTAAAAATCGACCAGCCCTCTCACAACGCCCGTCCGCGATCGGCTGAGACCGGACCGGGCAATTTTTCTTTCATCAGGCCTTTGGAATGGGTAAGCGAAAGGAGCTTTGTTCGGCTGTTCCTATGAAATCTAAATCTAAAATCCCACGCAACTGCACATCCATCATCACATATTTGACTACTGCTGTTGGGTCTATAACTAACGAGATTCAAGATGTGGAGGCTCAGTTGGGTTTGGGGATTGTTACTATTCCCGATACAGGCATCGAGGACGCTACAAGTTTAGACATTGACCAAAGTCAAAACACAGCTGTGCTTACAAACAATACCAAAGTTGCTCCCCTACCCGGCACCAGTAGGGGGCTGGAGTATAAGGGAAGTACGGATTTGTTAAGTGAGGGGGCTGTAGCCTCTGTAAAGAAAGGGTGGAAAAGATGCCCAAAATCTGGCCCGGCTACCAAAAGGCTCCCACTACGGAAGGCGTGCGATGACCAACGACCCATGGAGAGACTGCTTTCCACCAATACGGCTAGTGTAGATTTGGACCCAGTTTTTACGCACATTGACAAACTGGTTGATTCGTTAAAAGACGATCTATTTAAATGTGAGCTTTACCCTTGAGCTTTACCCTTGGGATTTTTCTATCCCCCTGATATGGGCTTAAGGTTAAGAGATGGTAGGGGTGCACTGAGACATAGGGCTGGCATAGGTGCACTCGGCTCTGCTCCCCTTCTCTTGCATAAAGTCATTCAGTCTCCCAGAGCAAATATCACCCAAGAACGTCTAACAAAAGATATCACTGTAGATTACAGAGCTTTAGAGAGCAGGTTCATGACATCAAATAGATTTGCCCCCCTTACCCAGTTGGACAGTAATGATTGACTAGCCCCTTGTCCTGAAGGCTGTAAGGGGGAGGGAGCTAACAGTATGAGATGTCAGAGTAAACTTACCCAGGGGACTTTGAGTGATCCTGGACAATGCACTAAAGCTCTAAACTGGAATATAGCAGGTCTTAAAAATAAGTCTGATGATGCCAGGTGGTTAGATTTTTTAAGCAAATTCTGTATCATAGGACTACAAGAAACCTGGGATACTGAGAATAATTTTTGGCTGGATGGTTATACAATTGACATGGAGCCAACTAAAGCCACCGCTATAGGCAGGGCAAAGGGTGGTCTTATGACTTTGATCTCTCTAAAAGTGGCAGAGAACCATTGCAAATTGAATTCAGGCTCGCCTAATTGCTTAGTGGTGCGGAACTTCGATTTTCGATCACGATCGAATCGACCCGCCATTTTGTGGCCCGCCGCCATTTTGTGTTGCCATCACTCAGGCAGCACGGCGAACAAAGTCTATTCTGCTTTTTCTGTAACCTGGTGTCGAAATATGCCTTCTGCCTCTATTTGCAAAGCTGGTGTTAGAACTAGACGAGTACACTAATCCCTGTCTGGCTTTTCTAATCCCTGTCTCAACTATCTGTTGGCTCACACTATTCTTCCTGACCTTATCTTATCGACTGGCCTTCACTGTCTCCTGCTAGCATTCTCTCATTTCACAACTGTCCTTCAACACACACAAACGTATCTCGCCACCTGCAAGTTATTTATGAATCTGCTAATAAATTAGTTTGAGGGTGGGGTGACAAACATAGTTGGAGGAGAGGTCTCTTCGAGTCATCCAACACTTCTGTTTTCAAACCTTTCTTATTGGTTCCGCCTTGTTTTCCAACTTTCCTTATTGGCTCTTTCTGTGTGTTTGGGAGTGCTTTTGAACAATATGTGCGAACTCTATACAGTATAAAACCCTGTGTGCCACAGAGTGAAGTGGCAGTCTCCTGAGAACCTACTTAGTGTACTTCTAGGATAACTGTACTAGCTGCAGCTAAATAAATCTGATCTTCTAACGCCGACAGAGTGTCCCGTGTCTCTGTGCAGCGAAGCAGGAGAACTCCGGAGACTTTGGGCGTAGCCTGCGCCGCCAGGCCCAAAAGGTTCTGGTTCTTCAGTGGTACAGATTACTCTCCCTAATGCTTCAAATCTGCTCATTGTTAATTTTTATAATTCATTTGATATAACTATAATTAATGAACACTTGCTTAGTTTGAATTGTTTTCTTGTCTCTTATAGTAAGAAACAAACTCCCTCATATTCGGTTAATATTCTAGGTGATTTTAACATACATCGCTGCTGTTTAAATTGTTATGTTTCGGATAGCTTGAGCCCTACCGACTGTGCAGATACCCATTTTGAACATACTTCGCAGGGTAATTTTTTGGATAGTATCCTGGCGGATCATGATTTATTTTACCCTCATATAAGGCAAGAAGGCGAGGATATTCCCTCTTTCAAAGTCAGAGGTGCGCATACTATCATTGATTATATTTTTATTAGCGCAGCTCTGACCCCTTGGGTAAAGGACTATACTATCAAGTGGTCAGTACATAGTGATCGCAATCCCATTAGCTTGACATTGGCGGGTGGCTTTAAAAAAATTCATAAACCGGTTGGACCGGTTCGCACCCTGGATGTTCGTCCCACAGATCAGGCCCGCAGACTCAAATGGTGCTCGATAGTACCAGGGGACTTTCAGGCAAACTCGTCATACACCGTTGTTTAGATGTCAAATCGAGGGACAGTGAGGTCCTTATGGCATATATTAAAATTTGTACCCAGGTGGCTTCTGATCTTAAATGCCCGGTTAAGGATTCCCAATGTAAAGGGGAGAGATGGTTTGACCATAATTGCTCAGTCGCCCACCGAAAGCTGTTAGTAGCCTTAAAAGCAAAATCAGAGAACAGGTCTGCCCTAGCTGCGTTAAGGAAAACATATAAATTGGCAATCCACAAACGCAAAAACTAGATCAAACAAGAGGCATGGAATGATCTGCTCTCTATTGATGTCATCAAAATAGTGCCACATTTTGGGACATTGTCAACAAACATATCTTTCAAGATTCTATTGTCTCTCCCTTAGATTGCATCATACAGGAGCAAGATTGGTTTAATCATTTCAAACTGATGTATGGTGACCAGGGTTCTCCAGCTATTTCCTTTGAAGTGAAAGCTTATACTCTGATGTTTAAAGAGTTAGAAGTTGCGGAGGCCATAGCTCAAATGACAGGCAATAAAGCCCCCAGACCAGATGGTGTCCCAGCCGATCTTTTTAAGTCTGACACTATATTTTGGTCGAAAATACTGGCTTATGTTTTTAACTCGGCTTGTAAATTAGGACTCCCTTGGTCATGGTCAGAGTCAGTAATTGTCCCAATTTTTAAAAAAGGAGACAGAGGGGACACAAGCTATTATAGACCAATATCGCTAATTGACTCTACAGTTAAGGTACTGGGCAGGGTGATACTTGGAAAATGAGGGCACATTTTGAGTGACTTCTCAAATCCTCTTCTATTTCAGTAAAAAATTCTGACATGCAGACTGAAACATGCACTTTCAATACCAGCAGCAGACTTCCCTGGTGAGCAGTAGCTTTACTACAGTGATCTAATAAGCAACTAGAGTGCTAACATTCTGAATTTATGTCAAATGTGTGACACATCTGAATGCCTTCTTGATGGAATCAAAGTAAAAAACTGAAAGTATTTCCTACTGAGGAGACTGTAGTAAATGAGAAAATTAGGAAACTTCATAACAAATAAGTCTCCCAAAATGGCCACCAGAGACAAAAGAGCCCAAATGTAGCCCAAATATCACCCAAATGTAGCCCAAGTATAGCCCAATGACAGAATGTCCCAGAGTGTGCTAACGAACAACTAGAGCGCTAGCAGTCTTACTTATGTCAAAAGTATGGCACACCTGAAGCCATCTTGATTGGAATAAACTGGTAACACTTAAAACATTTAATTTACAAAGGATCAAAATGAGGGGGTTCATTTTGCCATGGAAATTATGATTAGTGCTGCAGAAAGAAAAATTAGGGCACATTTTGACTTCTCAAATCCTCTTCTATTTCATAAAAAAATTCTGACATGCAGACTGAAACATCCACTTTGAATACCAGCAGCAGACTCCCCTGGTGAGCAGTAGCTTTACTACAGTGATCTAATGAGCAACTAGAGTGCTAACATTCAGAATTTATGGCAAATGTGTGCCACATCTGAATGCCTTCTTGATGGAACCAAAATAAAAAACAAAGTATTTCCTACTGAGGAGGCTGCAGTAAATGAGGAAATTAGGAAACTTCATAACAAATAAATCTCCCAAGATGTCCACCAGACAAAAGAGCCCAAATATAGCCCAAATATCACCCAGATGTAGCCCAAGTGTTCTTAAGAACAACTAGAGCGCTTACTGTCTTACTTACGACAAAAGTATGGCACACCTGAAGCCATCTTGATTGGAATAAACTGTTAACACGTAAAACATTTCATTTAAAAAGGAACACAATGAGGGGATTCATTTTGCCATAGAAATTATGATTAGTGCTGAAGAAAGAAAAATTAGGGCACATTTTGAGTGACTTCTCAAAACCTCTTCTATTTCATTAAAAAATTCTGATATGCATTGTAAATATATTCCACGTGGATTCATTGTATGCATAGTCGGCCTTTAATGAATATCACGCAAATCGTCATGGTGATAGGTACATACGGTTTGTCCAGCATGTCCTAGGTGTTTCTATAAATATATATATTTTTTAAATAATAAAAAACAAAGGCTGGCCCGGGGATGGGGTACCCAGGGCCATAAGTGGCTGGAGGAGGGGGGCAACACAGCCCTCCTCCTAAAGATTTTTTTTTTAAAAAAGCTCATGACCCGGGGTTGGGGTCCCCGGGGCCGATTAAGGCCTTGGGAGGGCCAAATTTATTTTTTTCAACAAAACAAATTAGGGTGCAGGCCCTGGGGCATGGGGTCCCCGGGGCCAATAAATTAGAAAAAGAAGGGGGGCCACACAGCCCTCCTTCTTAAAAAAATAAAATAAATAAAAGACTGGCATCGCGCCGGAGGCCACGCCCCCTCCTTGCAGCACTCTGCAAACGCGCCCCCTGGACAGTTGTAAGTTGGGGAATTAATTCCCCTTCAATACTGAGGGTCCCTGAGGGCCAACTAGCCCAACAGGTATCTCCAGTATGTGCCAGGGATCTGTGTTGCAGACAGGTGTTCTGAGGCCACGCCCCTTTTTACACCTCTATGCAACGCAGCTCTGTGGCGCTTACTGGAGGTACCTAGTGGCTAGTTTGACCCAGGGACCCTTAGGATTCAAGGGGACTTAATCTCTCAAATTAGAACAGCCACAGGGCGCGTTTACACAGTGGTGAAGGGAGGGGACGGGGCCTGAGGTGACATGTGCAAACACGCCCTGTGGCGTGTTTTAAGTTGGGGAAATAATTCCCTTTCAATCCTGAGGGACCCTGGGGGCCAACTAGCCCACCAGGTGCTTCCAGTAAGCGCCACTGCTCTGCGTTGCAGAGAGGTGGTGCAGGCAGTGCCTCCTTTTCTTAATCTCCCAACTTAAAATGGCCATAGGGTGTGTTTACACAGTGGGGAAGGGAGGGAACGGGGCCTGAGGTGACGTGTGCAAACACGCCCTGTGGCGCATTTTAAGAGGTAGTTTTAATCCCCTGCCCTATTATATACTAGGGGCTTACAGAGGAGGTCATGCTAATCACAGGGGGACCCCAACGCATAGTGTTCCCTAGTGTATGTAGGTGTTTTCACTTTATTATGAGTGTCTTTTAACATAGCACTGGCTCTAGGACTGGTTAGTCAGACTCAGTTACCACCAGTATCCCTCTGAAAAAGTTGAGGGTACAGGATGATTTTGCAACAAGGCTTCTTTCTGCTCTTCTGTTTGTTCTTTCTGCACGTTATCCTTTTTCCTGCACTTTTCTTCGTCTTTGAGGACTTCTGTTGCTTCTTTCTGCATTTCTTTTTTTTCTTTCTGTGCGTTTTTTCTTCTTTCTTCACATGTCCTATCTCTGTAGGCATAGTTAGTAATTAGCATTTAAAAACCTTTGAAATTCACTGAAAAGACCATAGGTTTCAGGCACGTTATAGTTTGGAATTAGCATTTGGACTTTTCACTCGAACAAAACCATTGACATTCCCCAGTTATAGTTAGTTCAGCTAACTATAACTCGCGCGCCTGCAATGCACTGCCGATGACATCACATATTACATCACTCATGACATGGTCAGTGACATCACTCATAACATCACTGATGACATCACTGATGACATCATCCTTGTGATAGAGTGGCAGACCTCCTCTCCCCCTAATATAAACTTTGCTACACACATTCAAAAATAGAAACTAAAATTTTCAAAACAATGGACATACCAATACCAGTTACAACAACCTATTCAGTAATTCTAAGATCCACATACACATCCACTCATTCACCAACAGTTCTATACAGTCACTCATAAATGTACTCACTCATCATATGTACTCATACACCTATACATCCTGTTACACAACGCCACTCATCCATAGAGTTACTCACACACATAGTCACACATGCTAATATCGAATCAAACATCCATTTACTTGCATATACAGTTATACACACACCACCACACTTACTTCTACAGAAAATAACACATACTTAGTCTATTAAACAATCACTTATAGAAAAACATACTTATTCATAGAGGAACTCTTTCAATCTCTCACTCTCACATATACTCACTTATATACACATATAGTCACATATACTAGTTTAAAACATATGTAGTTACTCATAAAGACACTATTGAGACAGTGATTCACTCACTAACACACCCAAGCACACACTCATCCACCCATAAAGTCCTGCACACATGCTGTCTTCAACACAAACAGTGAGTCACTCATTCATGCACCTATGCACTACGTAATACACCCACCGAACCATACAGACACTCAGACACTCATACTGATACTCAAAAAAACAACTAATAACCTATATAGACACTCATGTAGCTACTCACCAACCCATGCAGCCACTTATACACAAAGTGAGAGACTGATACAGATATTTACATATGTAAACATTACTCACTAAGCCATGTATTTACTAAGATACACTTAATCAGTCAGTTATACAATACATTTTTCAAAAACAAATCATACATTTACACATATACCCATTTATTCTTCCATCAACCTTGAGATACACATATATAAAACATATGTCATTTTCAGAAAAACACACATTCACTGGATGATGTCATCAGTGATGTCATCAGTGATGTCATTTGAGATGTAATCAGTGATGTCATGAGTGATGTCACTGACCATGTCATGAGTGATGTAATATGTGATGTCATCAGCAGTGCATTGCGGGCGAGCGAGTTATAGTTAGCTGAACTAACTATAACGGGGGAATTTCAATGTTTTTGTACGAGTGAAAAGTCCAGCTAACTATAACGCCCCTGAAACCTATGGTTTTTTCAGTGAATATATATATATATATATGTATATATATATATATATATATATATATATTTTTTTTTTTTTCACAGCACTCCAAGGAAGTCGTCAAATAATTGGAATTTTTTTCTCGGGCATATAATCACCACTAGCCACCACCAACGCTTTTCAACCAACAATAGGTCTTGCTCACAGTATGTGAGTCAGTTTTTTGTGTCATTATTTATAGTTCTTCTCATTTAGACCAATTAGGAGGGATTATGGGAGATGTAGTTCTAAGTTCTTTGTACCGTTTTACGGCATTCAAGTTCATTTGTTCCCTTATAGAGTGATATATTAGTCACTCATGGATATGATTCTGTTATTTTCATTTGGGCATTTTGTATTCAACTTTAAGACTTAAGCTTTATTGACAATGTACAGTTTTTACTCCTTAAATGCGCTTTCTGTATAAATCATTGTTGAGTGGTATGTTTCATTATTTGCACTCAGTGTGTGTTGCTCATAGTTAATATTTCTTGCGCATTAAAACATTTCTCATTATTACAATTGAAGTGGGCTTAGTGCGCTTTATCATATTGTATCGACATATTCTTTGCTTAGTGCATATACGGGTAAGTCTGTATAGCATATTTCATTTTCGCTCTTGCAGTTAGTGAGTCAGTTGACTATAAATTGTCCTTGATTATTGTCCTTTTATTGTTCCCACTCCTTGTCATATCCTCTATCTATTGTTCCTGCAGCACAATGGATTTACAAGTGACTGTACAATTCTTCATCTCCATTCAAGCCAAACGGGGTCTTTGTCTTAAACCTTATGATCATTCTCGACTCCAATCTACGTAGTTTCATCGTTCTATTTCCTCCTCGTTCACTTTTGGCCACAATTGTCAATCCAAAATATCTGATGTTTTTTTTCCTGATATCTTTACGAGTCTTCAGATGTTTCACAATTGCGTAGTTGGTATCTCCATTCTGAATGGCTCATAAATGTTCTAAAATTCTCTTTTTTAACAGGCAGATGCTACTGCCTATGTACCACAACCCACAGTAACAGACAATAACATATACAACATATGTTGATTCACACGTAATTCTTTCTGTGATGTTGAAGGTATTGCCCATAAAGTATTTTACTTCTTTCATGTTCAAGCCATGTTTACATGCCTTACATGTGTTACAATGTACAAAGCCTGTTTGCTGAGTTTGCAACCAATTTTTTCTTTCTTGTCCATTGTCATATGGCTTTTCACTAATTTGTCCTTTAAAGACGGTGCCTTTCGATAAGAGATGCTTGGTTTATTGCCAATTGTGTGTCCAATATCTGGATCTTTCTTCAGGACGTCCCAATGTTTATTCAGGATAACTATAATTTGATAATTTTCTTTGCTGTATGTTAGTATTACTCAAATTGTGGCACTTTCTTCTTCTTTTTCTTTTTGTTTCAGAGTCTGAGCTCTTGGAGTGGCTCTGGCTCTTTCTTGACCGTGTTTGATATCTTTATTCAGATATCCTCTTTATTGGAACCTTGTTTCTGTTTCCTTAAAGGTTTTCTCCATTTCTGTAGCATCAGAGCAGTTGCGTCTCATCCGTAGAAATTCCCCATATGGGATGCTTCTTTTCAATTGTGGGGGATGAAAGCTATTTCGATGCAATAAGCTATTCGTCGCAGCTGGTTTTCTATATATTTTAGTCTTCATTTCATCATTCTCTATGTACACTGTTATATCCAAAAATGGAATTTCTTTGTTGCTGATATTATACGTTAATTGTAGACCCACTTCATTATCGTTTAAGATGTTCATATATTCCACAAATTCCTTCAGGCTGCCACTCCAGATTAGGAATAAATCGTCTATGAAGCGCAGCCACAATTCCGTTTTAGTGGTGTACAATTCATTTTTGTTAGCGTAGCTTGGAGAGAATGAAACTCCCATCGCAGTTCCGCATAATTGGGAGTAAATCTGACTGTCAAATATAAAGATGTTATTCCGAAGACATAGCTCTATCATCTCTAAGAGCATTCTTGTATGTTTTAGTTGTTGTATATTCCGTTGTTTCAAAAAATATCGAATTGCATGTAATCTCACATCGTGGTCAATGGAGGTATACAACGATATCACGTCGATTGTAGCTATATAATAACCTTTCTGCCATCCCATATTTGATAGGATTCTCAAAAGCTTGCATTGACAACAGAGGCCAAGCATGCCCACTGGGGTTCGAAATGGAATTTTTGGAAGGGAGAGTGGAGCCCACTGGGGCTTGCATTTCACTTTGGCACACCACAAGTACCAGGATACACCTTTGCACACGCCCACTTGGGCGGGAGATTTAAACTTGTGCATGATTTGCCTTAACTGCTCTCTTCTTTTGCCAGTGACCAAGGGCGACGGAATGCCAGAAACGCATCTGACTATGACATTTGTGCTTTGAGACTTTGGTTGTGATGCTGTTGTTCTCCCCTGATGAAAAGGACTTAACTTACCATGTGTGGTGATCTCATTTGGAGGCAACTCTTTTCTTGTGTGTAGCGGCTGGACCGGCCGCGAGCCCCACTGCTAGAGAGAGCGGGTCTGCAACGTCAATAATAAAGGACGCTGTAAGAACGGTAAACTGATCGGAGGAGTATTATTGACACGGCTTGCAACACAGACTGCTCCAAGCACCTGCGCACAGGCCCACATGGGCGGGAGATTTAAACTTGCGCGTGATTTGCCTTAACTGCTCTCTTCTCTTGCCAGTGACCAAAGGCGACGGAATGCCCGAAACGTGTCTGGCTATGACATTGGTGCTTTGAGACGCTGGTTGTGATGCTGTTGTGCTCCCCTGATTAAAAGAACTTAACTTACCATGTGTGGTGATCTCATTTGGAGGCAACTCTTATATATATATATATATATTCACTGAAAAAAACATAGGTTTCATGCACGTTATAGTTAGGAATTGGCATTTAAAAAACCTTAGAAATTCACTGAAAAAACCATAGGTTTCTGGGGCGGTATAGTTAGGAATTGGCATTTAAAAAACCTTAGAAATTCAACGAAAAAACCATAGGTTCCAGGGGCGTTATAGTTAGCTGGACATTTACCTCGTACAAAACCCTAGAAATTCCCCCGTTATAGTTAGTTCAGCTAACTATAACTCGCGCCCCCGCAATGCACTGCTGATGACGTCACATATTACATCACTCATGACATGGTCAGTGACATCACTGACGACAACACTGATGACATCTCAATTGAAATCACTGATGACATCATCCATGTGATAAATTAGTGCATCTTCTCACACCATAATATAACCTTTGATACACCGACTCAAAATTTCAAACCCAAAAAATTTAAAAATTGTTCAAAAACCCCCCCAAAAAATATAAAAGAAAAAAACTTTTCTGGTTTAAAAAAAAGAGCTATATTTGTTTGTTATTATGTGAAAGTTTAGATGAATGTATGTGTAGTATGTAACTGACTGAATGAATGCATTAGTAGCGTATGGTCAATGTATAAGTGCAGAACTATGAGGAAGTGCTGCAGCATCACACAGTAACTTCTTTAACTGTAGTGTGCTGTAGTACTTCCGAAGCACAGGGATGCAACATATGTACATAAATATTTTTCAAATCTATGCTTCTCTCTGCACGGCTGCTTAAATTGCAGCCATGTGGTGACACAGGCACCCTTGCACCATAGTGCAAGGATATCTGTGTCATGTGCTGTTTGTTTTTGTGCAGGAAGACACACCTTCCTGCACAAAAACAATCAGAAAACAAATTTTTCTCCTTCAATGTATGCTGAACATTATAGCATGCACTGAAGATTTAAAAATGAGGAGAAATAAAAACAATTCTCCTTGTTGTGCTTTCCTACACCAATTGGAGAATGGTGCAGCAGTGACACATATATCGAGATTTATGATTTCTGATAAATCTGGAGATGTGTCTTGTTCTATGAGTATTCAGTGCAATCGTGCACAACAACACTTATAAAAACACCCTTTCAACGCAAAGTGGTGTGTATGATGAGGTTGTATTTACATGGAGTAGAAAAAGTACACAGAGTGCCTTTTCCTCTCTTTGTAAATATGAAAGAGTGTCTTGCGCAATAACTATGTTACAAAAAGTGACATATTTCTGTTTTTAAAATTGCTTGCGAATGATAGAAGGTAAGCACAGAGTTTTGTCAGCAAAGATGCTCAAAGAAGAATGATTGAAATGATTGCGGTCCTTCAATAGGTACAATGGGAAATATTATGAACCACTCAAATCTGTTTTTTGAAGGTCACATGATATCCGATAGCAAAGAGATTTCAAAACTACATAGGTATAAACAGAGTGTTTTTAAAAACGTGTTCAAACTTTGTAGTTTCTTGCAGATCTGCCCATTCTGCATATTAATACTTAGTTAAACTTACCTTCACAGTAATAGAAATTAAAAATGGTACACATTTTTTTCAGATTATTTTTGTAATGTAAATTGATGTAAATTGCTTATTTTAGAATTAGGATCTGTGAAAGAAAAGAAAAAAATTGTTATAACATGTAATAATAAATTTTTTACAACACAGCATAATTTCAACAAAGTAATTTGTTTGCCTTTTTTGCTGTTCTCAGAATATATTGAATTCACTAGAAATAGTGATTTTAATCGTACTCATCACTTAACAGCGGGCAAAAAAAAAATAATCAAAAAGATTGTTTAAAAAAAAACAACATGCTATTCTCAGTAAAATACCAGAAAATACAAATCACACATATATGAAATGCTTTTGGCTAACAAAATTTTATAACTTTAACTTATAAAAACTGTAAATGTTGTCGCTTTAAAATATTCACCGAGTCAATAAGCACGAAAAAGTCCATCATTCAAACATATACCTTTCCTTGAGGCCAAATGGTATTTTTGTACTCCTTTTTATGTAAATTGTCCAATGGTAATCCTATTAAATTATAATAATAAATTCCTCAGAGAGTGAATTATCTTCTGAAAACTTTGACTTTAAAAATATTAGGTAGGAATTTGGTAATTCCCTAGGCAAACGTTGTTTGAAAACCAATTGGGAATCATTACAAAGTGTCAAGCCTTTGTCACATTTTAGATAGGCAGTGTAATGTCCAGATGTTGTGGAAGGACCATCATGGAAAATTATTGCAATTGCTACAAAAGTCCTTCCTGATATTGATAGTTGTGTTGCTACAAATTGCTTTATTAAAGTATCCAATTTTCTTCCATCAGCTGTACAACGATGCATCATTAAAATTATGTTTTGTCCATATTTTGTTAAAAAAAATGTGGATAACATTTCTGATTTACATTGGCTACACTCCATGTTTTGATTTGCACCTTTAACTAATTTATTGAAAGACACTGATTTACAGTCTGGTAATGTTAAATACAGATATCTTTCAGTGTCTACATTAGTGGTATATGTATGCATGCAATTTTCACAATGATGTTCCCATTTGTAAGAAAGGGCAAAAATATTTTCTATTTCTACACCTTCATTTTCAAAAATGGAAAGCATATACATTAAAAATTCCTGAGCATCTTGTTGGATATTTTGTGTAAATTGTGTAGAACCAGAACACACATCCAAAAGATTACGAACATCTGAAACAGATTGTATTTTACTTGTATCTGTTGTCAATTTTTCATAAACAGAATGCAACAGAGAACAAAATCTTTTTTTCCGATTCTGCATAATTTGTTCCTGCAAACCTTCAAGATAAAAAACAACATTGACCACTACATTAGCATAGCAGTTGACACCTGCACTATTTTCAAACTGATAACCAACAATCTCTACAATAGTGTCCTTTTTCTTTTTACTTGCAATCACAACATTATCTTGTTCTTTTCCCTTCTCTACACCTTCAGAACAGATATTCTCAAACCTTTTTTTTCAACCAACCACACGCTTTTCAAATACAGGATATTGACCTAAATTTGGAGCATACAAAAACAAACCAGATAATGTTCTGACTCGCGGCAAAGCAACATATGCCATACCCTCTTTAAATACGGTAGATCCAATGTTCACCAATGCACTGTCTACACTTAATCCTTGAGATTTATGAATAGTCACGGCATATGCCAGAGAAAATGGATATTGTTTCCTACCGACATATAAATCTTTAACAAGCAAAAATCGAACTGAAAAACAACCAATTTCTTTAACTTCTTCAATCTGATCAAATTTAATTTGTAAGAATTCAATTCCTTCTTTTTCCTGATAATTAACAAAATCCACCACTTTACCCATTGCTCCATTAACTAAACCATTTTCTACATCCAAATTACGCCTTAAAATTACCTGACAGTTTACACATGCATATAGTGTCTTTTCTAAACCAGCTGTTTTAGATATTTTTTTTTCTAAAGAATCCAGTTTTGTTTTAAACTTTCCCGTCAAAATAATAGTGATTCCTTCATGCTCTATTTTATCGATGGCTTCCATTTTCATAATTTCTTCATTTTCCAGTTTCAATAGTTGTTCGTTGAATATGGAACACTCGCGCAGTGTTGGCATTAAGCAGATCACTGATTTATTTTCTGCAATTTTCATGTACACTTTCGCAGAACTACATTTTCATTTGGAAACAAATTGCAAAGTAATCAACTCTCCAAAGCTTGTTTGCCATGTTCTGTAAGAATTCCAATTCTTATATCTTGAAGAATACTTCCATATTCAGCATCATTTGCCTGTCGCATATTTGTTGTCAGTTCTTTGTATTCAAAAAAAGGCCAAATGTTCACGTTACCAACACTACCAAGAGACTTTCTGGTATCTTCATGTGCAAGTGTTTTAAATACCGGTTGTCCTTTTACCGGAGTCAGTTGCAGTAGATCTCCAAAAACTATGACGTGTTTTCCTCCAAATAACACGTCATACTCTGTTTTAAGAATTTGCTGCATTCTTAAATGCACAAAGGCAAGCATCAAGTTTGAGACCATGCTTACCTCATCAATAATGAGAAGTTTCATTTTCTTCAGGACTCTTGAAACTTCACAACAAGCTTCTCCAGATAGCTTGTGGTATTCCAATTTGTTCTCATGCTCTACTGGTAGCATTAGTAAATGATGTAAAGTAATTCCTTTAATGTTATGTGCTGCCAACCCAGTTGGAGCAGTGACAACACAAGACAAATGTGACTCAGTTGTTTTCTGCAGATAACTTGTAGTTACTTTAATTAAGAAACTTTTTCCTGTTCCAGCTTGACCACTCACATACATTCGGCTAGGTTGAAATGATGTACATGAGCACCCTTTCTTTTGATGAAGTAATCCATGGGCAATCTGCTTTTTCACTTGTTGATATATTTGTTTCTGTTCAACGTTTAGTTGTTCTTCCAAGTTTCCTAACTGTATTACATCTTCTTGAGCTTGATACATTGCTGTTTCCACCTCATTCATGGCAGTGGCTGCTTCATTTTCAACAATTGGTTGTCCTAGTGGATCTTGACTCAGTGCAGCAGAACTTTGACTGTCTTGAGAACTGTCTCTAGCAATCTCAGCTGCAATTGTAGCTTCTTGATCAATTTCATCATTCAACATTTTCACATAATTTTCTAAATCACTGCATTGTATGCTAACTTTACAAGCATTAAATGAATCTTCATAGCTCTGAAAATCTCCAAGTAATTCCAGTTCTGAACACCACGGTTTGAACATTTGCAAAAGGGCTAAATAGTAAAATTTCCTTTTGTCAGCAGTGTCGCAACTCAGTTTCCTGTGATTAATTAAATTTCCTTTCCTTTGTTTCACCAGACATCCTTCGGAACCAATCACTGCATATTTTCCATCATTGATGTTCTCTATAGTATTCCGTTTAAAGGTGTAGTTTTGCTGCACTTCATAGAGACACATGTTCTCAAGATGATGACTTCTGTTTGGGTAATATGTGTGCAACATATTCGTTTTCAAAAATCTGTACTTTCTGGTTCTTTTTCTGCTAAATATTCAATTTCTTGAACAGATTTCAGTACCCTATTTCGCATTCCTGCAAGACCTAGACTCACCCAAATGATTTTTCTACTTTTGGAATATAGACTTGCAGATGATAACCAATCTGAACATTCATATGCTCCAATTTCACGATGTGATAACATCTTCAAACTGAAACTGTATAATTTCTTACTTAGAGTCTTCTCGTGAGAAATCTCTTCCCACATTTCTTTCAATTCCGTCTTTTCTGATTTAGTAATGTAGGACGTTACATATCGAGCAACAGCAATGGAATTGTTCGCAACATACTGAATATCCATGTTAGCATTCCACATAGATAAAATAACTGGATTGTAGCCATTTATGTATTTTGATTCTTCGCTTCTTCTTAAGTTGTATGTATTTTTTGGAGACTT
The DNA here is from genome assembly GCF_964204655.1 of Triturus cristatus. NCBI lineage: Eukaryota > Metazoa > Chordata > Amphibia > Caudata > Salamandridae > Triturus > Triturus cristatus. The sequence goes on along the minus strand of NC_140584.1, from coordinate 751,754,110 downwards.
TCTTGTGATGGTATGTCACATAGGTGACATAAACCTATTCACTCTTCCTTTGGATAATACAGGACGTGGAAATCCAAAACGACATTTGGTATAGAACTTATCCTTTGACATGTAATTTTGTCGACAGTATTTTCCACACCTATGGCTTTGGAATCGTAAGACTTGTTGTTTTAAGTTTTTATCTTCTCTGCTATTGGGTACAGCACATGTGGCATAATCTTCAATGAAAGACAAAACAGTTTCATCTGAATCTGTTCCAAATTTGGAGGCGTCCTTGATCCATAACAACAGATGTATATGAGGAGCACCTCTTGCTTGATGCTCTTTTCCCCCAAAGAAATCCACAACTTCTCCAAGAGGAGGATTCTTTTTATTGCAGATGAAAGACATCATAGCTTCAAATCTATGATTGAATATCTGCATACATTAACAGGATCCAAAGAGCACAATTCTCCAGGTGTCTTGTATTCAATATTTTTTACATTGGAATTTGCCTCTCGAAGAAATTCAAGTAAATTATCCCAAGTATACTCAGCACAGCTTAGTGTAACAAACCATGTAGGAGTTCCCAAGTTCCGTAGCATAAATTCAAGTTCTCCATGACGACGGTACCAATATTCATTAGTCCCACGCTGACATGCCAGCAGATTAATCAACTGAGTTTCTAAATGATCATCTCTCTGATGCACTTTATCCATAAAATCCTTTGCAGTTACATTTTGCAGATGCATTCCAGTTTTTAAAATGTGATTTACTGCATATGAAAGTCCAGACAAGTCACTTTCAAACAGAAGATGAAACATATAAGGGATACATTGTCGAAATCTTTGATTTTCTGCATATAATTTTGTGGTCCGATATTCAGATGCAGGAATCTGCACAGGACGTTCATCATATCGTCCACCTTTTCCTGTTGGAAACAACTGCGGGAAACAGCGAGCTTCCAAGCTCTCTTCCCATACACTCATGGGACTTCCTCTTGCTTTTTTCATTTGGAACAACTCAATCGTATTCCCCATCACCTCTTTGGAATGATGTGGATGTACACTGTAATGTTCATAGATTTCTTCACACCTGGACATGTCCACTTTTTCAATTTGTCCACTTAATGTTTCGGTATCTTATGCTAAATCTATTTCTTCTTCTCCTACAAACACATTTCTATAGTACTCATTATTTTTTATCAGATACAATGTTGCCTTTTGCACTTTTCTAACATCCACTAACTCTTGCCAGATTTTCTTATTCTTAGTAGGAACACCATTAACTAGAATGACTAGTGGTTCATTTTCTGCATGGTCTACACCAATAGTTTCAATATTTTCCTTTAAATCTGACGGTAAATACACAACTCTTCCTTTCAATCCTCTTTGTAACTTTGATGGAGGTAATTTACCTGTTTTAGGCTCCATACGAACAATAGCCTAAAACGGGTGCACACATTGAATGAGAATAGACTCATACGTATTTAAATCTATCAGCTCTGGAGGAATATCAACCAACTCTAGATTATTATGAACAGCTCTAGCAGGCATTTTATTCTCATCTAATTTGTTATAACAATATTTGCAAATACGCTGCTCAGATCCCAAATCAAAACAATCCTCTACCAACAAATAAGTTGCAAATTCCATCCACTTGTCATTATCTTCTATTTCACTTTTTAAATGCAGATTGACACCCCTAGTCTGATTTTTATAGTGACTTCGCCGACAACAAATACAAGAAACATTTGGTCTTTCACCTGAAATTACCTTAAACTTTGTGATTTCATCCTCAAACTTTTTTGTAATTACGGGTTCTACATTGCCTTCAAAATTTTGTTCTACTAATGTGTCAGTTTCTGCACTCTCTTTCTGAGGATCAAAGTAACAAAACTCAATATCATCACAAACCTTCTAAACATCTGATACTGACCCATGCAAAAGAGCACTGTTCAACTCATTTAACTTTAGTGCTGGACTTTTTGCATAATACAATCTTCTCACTAACTTCCGCATTTGAGTATGATGTACTGCCAGCATCCTGAAATGGTGAAAAACACTTTGACAAACTTTCCTAGAAAGACAAGCCAGAGAATGACCTTGCAAACCAGTATTTTTTCTCACTCTGCAAGGGTCTAGTCCTTGCAACACCTTAATCTTTTGTTTAACACTTTTTTTACTATGTGCTCGTAAAAAACGACATAATTTATCAATAGATTCTTGTCGTACACTACAAATACTACTGCAATACCAAGTGTACACAGGGTGTTTAGGACGTCTCACTAGAACTTCATCAGCTATCACTTCTTTGCATTTCTTTCAACCATTTTCTCTTTGTCAATTGGACAACCATCTCTAACCTCATAAACTCTACCACTGGTGTCAACTGCATACAATAATGTTTTGCTCTGTAAATAACTCTCTTCATTAAAGAAAGGCTCTGAACTGGAACTGTGTTTCCATTCTCCCAAAAACAAATCACAAAACTTTTTTCTATTAATTACTCTTTTCCTCCTACTTTTGGCCTTCATTAAATTGATTGGTTTATCTAGTGATCAAATTATGTTTAATACTAAAATGAATAGTTTCCTCTTTACTTCAAAAGCCTTTTCAACAATGGTTTCAATGTGCTTCTTCTTTTTATAAAATAGAGCTCTCTTATCATATTTCTTCACATCTTTCAGCAAATTATGTACTACTGTCTTGTAAAATATTTTTTTGCATAATTCCTTATACTGATTTTGCCTTCCTTTACCATACTTTGTCTCCTTTGATTATCCATTTGCGTTTTTGCTTTTCCTCTTATTTTGAATTTTTCTTCTAGTTGAAGCATTCTCAGAGGTTTCAGCATTCTGTACATTTTGTTTGGTCCTACAAACATTTTTAATAAATTGCTTTGTGATCTTACCAGAGATTTTTTCTTTTTAGCCACATTATCTTGTTCATTCAATACCTGTGGTTGATGTTTCTTCAAGTAATTCTACTGTATCTGTTCTTTTCTTTTTCTGTTTTTTTTCTGGCATGATTTCTCTATTTTAACGTTGAAAAACAGTATCTGTAAAAAAGAATCACAAATAAATGTATATTAATAACTTTCAAATTTATACTATTCTATTACTGTAGAAACACATTTTATATAAATACTGACTAAGAAACTATAGCCCTGAAGCACAAGTGTGACGATGGTTAAAACACTACATGCATAGTGCATTACTACTTTGAAGCAGTTCATGCCCTAAAGCCTACCTCACTAAAAGACTACATGCTTACTGACTGAATGATTACAGTACTCTAAGGAGACACACTGGGTGAGTGACAGGGTGTTTTCTAGAAGTGTATGAATACTGACTTGGATATTGATGGCGTGAAAGACAAGTGTGTAGGTGATTAGAGACCTACATGCATAATGGATACGTGTTTGAATCCATCCTTATGTTAAGGCCTGTCTCAGTCCAAAAGTACTTGGATACTGACTGAATGTTTTCAGTATTGCAAGGAGAGTGCCAGGATGAATTTATAAGTATTTGTATTTTGGTGCAGTAAATACATTACTACATGATGCTGAATAATTCACTGGAGAAGTATAAGGGGAGTGAAAGGGTGTTTGCGGAAACTGTATGAATACAGTCTGGGATATTGAAGGTGTGAAAAACAAGTGTGTAGCTGGCTATAGACCTACATGCATAGTGGATAGACGTTTGAAACAGTCCATAGAGTAACACTTGGATCACTGCAAAACTACTTGAGTACTAACTGAATCATTAGAGTACTACAAACAGAGTGACTGGGTGAATCATTTTCAGTTTTTGGGTTCTAGTGCAGTGAATAGATTAGTACTTAGTGCCAAATGTGTCAGTGGAGGTGTGCAATTGAAGTGACAGAGTGTTTATTGGAGTTTATAGATACTGACTGGGAATTTGAAGGTCTGAAAGACAATTGTGTTGGTACTTAGAGACCTCCATGCATAGTGGAAACACGTTTGAATCAATCCATGTGCTAAGGCTTGCCTCACTCCATTAGTACTCAGGTACTGACTGAATGATTAGACTATTGCAAGAAGCGTACCTGGGTGAATTTATAAGTGTTTTAGTTGTGGCACAGTGAATTCATTATTACATGGTACTGAATAAGTCACTGGAACAGTGCAAGGGGAGTGACAGGGTGTTTGCTGGAAGTACATGGATACTGACTGGGGAACTGAAGCTGTTAAAGACAAGTGTATAGCATGTTAGAAGACTGCATGCATATTGCATAGACATTTGAAGCAGTCCATGTGGTAATGCATGGTTCAATATATGAGTTTCTGGGAACTTTTAAGTTTTTCAGTTCTGGCGCAGTGAAGAGATTAGTACATGGTACTATGTCAGTCACTGGATGAGTGCAGGATGAGTGACAGGGTGTTTATTGAAGTATATAGATACTGACTAGTTAATTAAATAAGTGAAAGACAAGTGTGTAGGTGACTAGAGGCCTGTATACATACTGGATAGACATTTAAACAGTCCATGAGCTAAGACCTCAGACACTGCATGATTACTTCGGTACTGACTGAATCATTACACTACTGCAAGGAGAGTGCCTGGGTTAATCTTTTTAAGCTTTTGTGTTTTGGTGCAGTGAATAGATTATTACATAGTGCCAGATGAGTCAGTAGAGGTGTGGAAGTGGAATGAAAGAGTGTTTACTGGAGTTTATAGATACTGACTAGTTAATTGAAAAAGTGAAAGACAAATGTGTAGGTGACGGATGTATGTCGTTACAACGCACACTTTTACAACGCATGCACTTACAACGCATTTTTTACAACGCAACATCCACTACAACGCATTCCATACATAGCATGACACTACAACGCATTTTTAAAAACTACCTTTACAACGCATTCCATTACATCGCATACTACCTTTACAACGCATACCATTACAACGCATAATATTAAATTGCATTTAAGGTAAGTATTGGAGAGTATAGGGGTAAAAATTACTATTCTAACTCCAGGGGGTGCAACAGTAGGGTAAGTGTTGGATAGTATAGGGGTAAAAATTACTATTCTAACTCCAGGGGGTGCAACAGTAGGGTAAGTGTTGGATAGTATAGGGGTAAAAATTACTATTCTAACTCCAGGGGGTGCAACAGTAGGGTAAGTGTTGGATAGTATAGGGGTAAAAATTGCTATTCTAACTCCAGAGGGTGCAACAGTAGGGTAAGTGTTGGATAGTATAGGGGTAAAAATTACTATTCTAACTCCAGGGGGTGCAACAGTAGGGAAAGTGTTGGATAGTATAGGGGTAAAAATTACTATTCTAACTCCAGGGGGTGCAACAGTAGGGTAAGTGTTGGATAGTATAGGGGTAAAAATTACTATTCTAACTCCAGGGGGTGCAACAGTAGGGTAAGTGTTGGATAGTATAGGGGTAAAAATTACTATTCTAACTCCAGGGGGTGCAACAGTAGGGTAAGTGTTGGATAGTATAGGAGTAAAAATTACTATTCTAACTCCAGGGGGTGCAACAGTAGGGTAAGTGTTGGATAGTATAGGGGTAAAAATTACTATTCTAACTCCAGGGGGTGCAACAGTAGGGTAAGTGTTGGATAGTGTAGTGTAATATTATGCGTTGTAGTGGTATGCGTTGTAAAGGTAGTATGCGATGTAATGGAATGCGTTGTAAAGGTAGTTTTTAAAAATGCGTTGTAGTGTCATGCTATGTAATGGAATGCGTTGTAGTGGATGTTGCGTTGTAAAAAATGCATTGTAAGTGTAGTGCGTTGTAAAAGTTGCGTTGTAAAGGTTGTTCCCCGTAGGTGACTAGAGGCCTGCATGCATACTGGACAGACGTTTGAAGCGCTCCATGGGCTAAGGCATGGGTCACTGCATGAGTACTTGGGTGCTGACTGAATCGTTAGAGTACTGCAAGGAGAGTGCCTGGATAAATCTTTTAAGTTTTTGGGTTTTGGCGCAGTGAATAGATTAGTACATGCTGCTGCTGAATGAGTCACTGGAGGTGTGCAAGGGGAGTGACAGGGTGTTTATTGGAGTATATAGATACTGACTTGGCAAATGAAGGTGTGAAAGACAATTGTGTAGGTGGTTAGAGGCTTGCATGCATAATGGATAGTCATTTGAAGTAGTCCATGTGCTAAAACCGGGTTCACTACATAAGTACCTGGGTACTGACTGAATCATTAGAGAAGTACAAGGAGAGCGCCTCAGCAAACTTATAAGTGTTTGGCTTTTGGCGCAGTAAATGGATTAGTACATGGTGCTGAATGGGTCACTGGAGAAGTGTAAGGGGAGTGACAGGGTGTTTGCGGAAACTGTATAAATACTGACTGGGATATTGAAGGTGTGAAAGACAAGTGTGTAGGTGGTTAGAGACCTGCATGCATACAAGACAGACATTTGAAGCAGTCCGTTATCTAAGGCCTGGGTAATTGCATGAGTACCTGAGTACTGACTGAATCATTAGAGTACTGCACAGAGAGTGCCTGCATGAATCTTTTAAGTTTCTGGGTTTTGGCACAGTGAATATATTAGTACATGGTGCTGGATGAATCACTGGAGGTGTGCAAGTGGAGTGACAGGATGTTTATTAGAGTATATAGATACTGACTGGGCAATTGAAGGGGTGAAAGACAATTGTATAGGTGATTTGAGGCAAGCATGCATAGTGGATAGACGTTTGAAATAGTCCATGTGCTAAGTCCGGGTTTACTACATACGTACCTGGGTACTAACTGAATCATTAGAGTCCTACAAGGAGAATGCCTCGGTGAATTTAGAAATGGTTGGGTTTTGGTGCAGTCAATGGATTAGTACATGGTGCTGAATGAGTCACTAGAGGAGTGCAAGGAGAGTGACAGGATGTTTGCGGGAATTGTATGGATAATGACTGGTGAATCACAGGTATGAAAGACAAGTTTGTAAATGGTTAGAGGACTACGTGCATAGTGGATAGGGGTTTGAAGCAGTCCATGTGCTAAGGCCTGGTCACTGAATGAGCACTTGAGTACTGACTGAATGATTAGAGTACTGCAAAGGCACTGCCTGGGTGAATTTAACGGTGTTTGGGTTTTGGCACACTGAAAGCATTAGTACATGGTGCTGAATGGATCAATAGAGCAGTACAAAGGCAGTGTGAGGGTGTTTCCTGGAAGTGTATGGATATTGACTGGGGGATTGAAGGTGTGAAAGACAAGTGTGTAGGTGGTTAGAGGACTACATAAATAGTGGATAGGAGTTTGAAGCAGTCCATGTGCTAAGGCCTGGCTCACTGTATGAGTACTTGGGTACTGACTGAATGATTTGAGTACTGCAAGGAAAGTGCCTGGATGAATTTAAAAGTGTTTGGCTTTTGGTGCAGTGAATAGATTGGTACATGGTGCTGAATTGGTTACTGGAAGAGTGCAAGGGGAGTGACAGGGTGTTTGCTGGAGTGTATGGATACTGAGTAGGGAATTGAAGGTGTGAAAGACAAGTGTGTAGGTGGTTAGAGGACTGCATGCATAGGGGATAAGCATTTGAATCAATGCATGTGCTAAGGCCTGCCTCACTCCGTTACTACTTGGATATTAACTGCATGTTTACAGTATTGCAAGGACAGTTCCTGGGTGAATACATAAGCAATGACTGCCTTCTAATTCTACCAAAACTTGAGAACAGAAAAGGTTTTTAAGCAGTTATGCCAAAGATATGAAGTACCCAAATGCTTCTCTCACAGTGGTTCCCAAATGCACACAGACTCACAGTGTGATTCTAGAAAAGCAACACTATCCCTAGGAGTTTACCGAAACTCATTCACTACTGTGGAAGGGGTAAGGGGACTGCACACGATCTATATATTTCAGTACTGCACTTTAGTGTCAAAGCCTGACTCACTTTATCAATGCATAAGCAAAGACTGGCTTGTAATGCTACTAAAACTTGACAACATGACAGGTTTTAAAACAGTTATCTGTCAGCAAATACATGATGTCACCAAATGCTTCTCTCACAATGGTTACCCAAATGCACACAGACTCACAGTGTGATTCTAGACAAGCAACACTCCTTAGGAGTTTATCAAAACTCATTCACTACTGTGGAAGAGGTAAGAGGACTGCACACAATCTATATATTTCAGTACTGTACTTTAGTGTCCAACCCTGACTCATTTTTTCAATACATAAGCAAAGACTGGCTTCTAATGCTACTAAAACTTGACAACATGATCGGCTTTAAAACAGTTATCTGTCAGCAAATACACAATGTTACCAAATGCTTATCTCACAATCCTTACCCAAATGCACACAGACTCACAGTGTGATTTTAGACAAGCAACACTATCCTAGGAGCTTATGAAAACTCATTCACTACTCTGGAAGGGGTAAGGATACTGCACACAATCTACATATTTCAGTACTGCACTTTAGTGTCAAAGCCTGACTCATTTTATCAATGCATAAGCAAAGACTGGCTACTAATGCTACTAAAACTTGACAACATGACTGGTTTTAAAAGAGTTATCTGTCAGTAAATACACGATGTTACCAAATACTTCTCTCACAATCCTTACCCAAATGCACACAGACTCACAGTGTGATTTTAGACAAACAGCACTATCCTAGGAGTTTACCAAAACTCATTCACTACTCTGGAAGGGGTAAGGGTACTGCACACAATCTACATATTTCAGTACTGCACTTTAGTGTCAAAGCCTGACTCATTTTATCAATACATAAGCAATGACTGGCTTCTAATGCTACTAAAACTTGACAACATGACAGGTTTTAAAACAGTTATCTGTCAGCAAATACATGATGTTACCAAATGCTTCTCTCACAGTGGTTCCCAAATGCACACAGACTCACAGTGTGATTCTAGACAAGCAACACTATCACTAGGAGTTTACCAAAACTCATTCACTACTGTGGAAGGGGTAAGGGGACTGCACACAATCTACATATTTAAGTACTGCACTTTAGTGTCAAAGCCTGACTCATTTTATCAATGCATAAGCAAAGACTGACTTTTAATGCTACTAAAACTTGACAACATGACAGGTTTTAAAACAGTTATCTGTCAGCAAATACACAATGTTACCAAATGCTTCTCTCACAATCCTTACCCAAATGCACACAGACTCACAGTGTGATTTTAGACAAGCAACACTATCCTAGGAGTTTACCAAAACTCATTCACTAGTCTGGAAGGGGTAAGGGTACTGCACACAATCTACATATTTCAGTAGTGCACTTTAGTTTCAAAGCCTGACTCATTTTATCAATACATAAGCAATAACTGGCTTCTAATGCTACTAAAACTTGACAACATGACAGGTTTTAAAACAATTATCTGCAAGCAAATACATGATATTACCAAATGCTTCTCTCACAATGCTTACCCAAATATACACAGACTCACGGTGTGATTGTAGACAGCCAACTATCCCTTGTACAAAATACATTTACTAGTCTACAATATCTAAGGTGACTGCACACATTGCAGAAAATCTTCTACTACAGATTAGTACCAAAATGTTTCTCTCAAAATGATTCCTTAATGCACACAGACTCACTGTGTGATTCTAGACAAACAACACTATCTCTTGCACTATACCAAAACACATTTCTTAATCTACGAATACTACATTTTAGTGTAGAATCATGACTCATTTTGCAAATTCATAAACAATGACTGGTTTCTAATTGTACCAAAATATAAAAACAGCACAGTTATCTGTCTGCAAACACATGAAAAACAGAAATGCTTATCACAGAATGGTTTCTACATGCACACACACTGTCAATAAGATTGTAGACAAAAAAAAGTACTCCGTGCACTTTAGCAGGAGAAACACATTAGTTTGATTAAAATCAAAATAGACCACATACATCCCCTCACAATTAAATAACTCACCTTTCAAGTGGTTTTGTAGATTAAGAAGTATATCAGTCACACACCAGATTTTCTTATACAGAATCTCTGCACTGTGCACCTGTCAGCTAAACCAAAGAATGGCAAAGTGTCCCTCTCATCTTCCACATATATACATGTAAACATCAAATCACATTCCTTCCCACATAAATTCAAAAGCTAACACACATTTCTATTGGTTTAACATTTCAACCTTACCAAATGACATAAATTGGAATCCTACCCCCAATCTGCCTTCTGGCTGTTACCATAGAAACAGGTCATGGAACACTGAACTGAGCACACGGGTCACAAGTTCAGCACACAATGTTGCTAATCAAAACAGCAAGTGTGCTTGACTTTTCAACATATCAGCTTATCATATATAATGTTCCTTTCAATCAGTTTTTGTTAACCAATAAGAATCATGCGTTTAAAAAACAGAAACATGCACCCTACCTTTCAGTGTAGAAGGTTGTCAAACAACCAATGATTTCTTGTCTTTTTTCAAAACTGCATCTTAGCCACCATTTTAGAAAAATCTTACTTTTCAAACTGCCATTTCATTTACAGAAACCATCTGAGTGCATCCAGACCTCCCTTCAAGATCCTTAGAGTGTGGATTGTGGGACACAGCTATATTTTCTGGAGCCAAAGGTGTGCAGAAAACAAAGGCATTCACAAAGACCTAGGTTTGCCAAATGTAGACATTAAATGGATTGGACAGAGAGGGTTAAAGTGGCACCAATTGATGCCATTGGTAAAATCCTTTATGCATATCCAACACCCTGACCTCATAATAGTGCACTATGATGGCAATGACCTAGGCACTTTGACTAGGGTAGGTCTGGAAATGCTTATGAAGGACACCTTTGCAGAATTGATTTCACTTTTTCCCAAAACTGCCTTTGTGTATTCTAACATATGCCAAAGGCAGAAATGGGACTGGTCCAATCATTTTTGTCCACAAATTGAGAAAGCTAGGAAACATGTGAATAAATCTGTTTCTGCCTTTCTCCGAGACTATAGAATGGGGTCCATTTACAATAACAATCTGCGCTTTCATATGCAAGAGATGTATAGGAGAGATGGAGTACACTTTGCTGATGAAGGAAACAGAGTCTTCCTCCACAACTTTAGACTCTGTATAGGTACTTACTTATAAGTACCAAAAACTCTCAATGAACACAACGGCTCTTTTTAGAGCCACTCAAGAACAAAACACTTAAGCTTCAGTTTTTTTTCCTTGGATCCGTGCACCCAAAGTGTTTGGAACCGCGCACCCAAAGTGTTAGGATGCGCGACTCCTAATTGTACCGTAAAAAAAAAAATAGCCCCTTTCACTAATTTTTATTATCCCTGGGGACCCCATCCCCCGGGGTTTATTAAAAAACATTGGGGACCGTGGGGGGGCCCCAACGCCCCCACGGACCCAGCCGGCTCCCCGCGTCCTTCGGAAGCCGGCATTGCTTTTCCACATGGGGAGCTGCTAACATGCAGCACCCCGTGTGGAAAAGCAATATCGTTTGGATTTTGAAAGAGAGAGGAGGGCGGGCGGGAGACTCCCGCCCTCTCATAGCAAACAACAGTGTCTTGGGGTTGGCACCCCAGGACACTGTAGGACCCCGCCCAGTGGGGTGGCGGTCCCCAGGGCCCTCAAGGGCTCCAGGAGTGGGGCCACGCAGCCCCCCCCCCCATTTATTTGTAAAGCTTTTGCCCCCGGGATTTGGCCCCGCCAGGGGCTAATTATTAACGAAGCGCGGAAGGGGGGGGGATTTTTCCAGCATGATCCGCGCACCCTGCGTGCATTTCGCCGTTTAAAAAAAAAAAAAAGGGGGCCCCAGGGGGTCCTTCTGTGACCCCCTAAGCAACACTAGAGGGTCAGAGTATTTATACCCTGCCCCATTTACATCTTTCACAGACTTATTTCCCTTACTTAATCAGCCTCGCTTCTACCGAGGCACAAATTGGCTGCCAACAATTCCTGGTTTCGAATGTAGACAGACACTTGACAGCCAATTAGCATTCAGCGAGTGATCGGGAGGGTGCGCGCTTGGTTCGCAGAGGGTGCGCTTAGGGTGCGCATAGGGTGCGCGGATCCTCCAAGGCCATAGATATATCTATCTTTTTTACTCTAATTTTCTCAGGAACTACTAAACGGATTTACACCATTTATGCAAAAGGCACGAGTCTGAACTGAGGACTACCTCTTTGCCAAATTTGCTGTCATTCCGTTCAGCAGTTTGGGCTGTAGCTGCGTCAACAGGTCCTATGGGAAATTGTATGGGGAAAACGTGTTTAGGGACCCCCCTTTTTTCTCAGCCCCTGCTTGACGAATCACCACAAAACTTTCAGGATAGGAGTGGACCAGAGCTGGCCAAATTTCACAAAGATTCGTCAACCGGCACCAAAGTTATTGGGAATAGAATGTTGCGGATTTCCTATGGAAAATAGGTCTATGTCATCAGTGATGTCATTTGAGATGTCATCAGTGATGTCACTGACCATGTCATGAGTAATGTAATATGTGACGTCATCAGCAGCGCATTGCAGGGGCGCGAGTTATAGTTAGCTGAACTAACTATAACAGGGGAATTTCTAGGGTTTTGTACGAGGGAAATGTCCAGCTAACTATAACGCCCCTGAAACCTATGTTTTTTTCAGTGAATTTCTAAGGTTTTTAAAATGCCAATTCCTAACTATAATGTGCCTGAAACATTTGGTTTTTTCAGTGAATTTCAAAGGTTTTTTAAATGCCAATTCCTAACTATAACGTGCATGAAACCTATGTTTTTTTCAGTGAATTTCAAAGGTTTTTTAAATGCTAATTCTTATCTTTAACTTATCTCTGAAGATGTCATGTTTAATGATTTTGATTGGATTTGTATATTTTTCAAATTCAGTGTGTCAAATTCATTCATTTTGTTTTTTTATAGAATTTTTTATCACCATTTTGTAAACTTATTTTTTCAATTAATTCTTTTAAAAATTAAAAAATATTATTTGAAGTTAATTGCTTTTTCAAACATATTTTTTTATATTTTTCAAAATATTATTTGAACTATATGTGCAAAACTTTATTTTATACATAGTTTTTTTTAATGTTTTTGGATCCGCGCACCCTAAGCGCACCGTTCACGATTCCTACGCGATAGCGTCCGCGCATTGTAATCTTTATCTCCCAACAATTTCATTTTTTTCCCTTGGATCCGTGAACCCACCGCGAGAGTATCCGTGCATACAACGCGATAGGATGCGCGCACCGCGCGCGCATTTCGCCGTTTTTCTTTTTTTTTAAAAAGGGGCCCCAGGGGGTCCTTCTGGGACCCCCCAAGGACCTCTAGAGGGTTAGAGTATTTCCACTCTGCCCCCTTTGTATGTTTTACACACTTTTTCCCCTTGCTTCTTCAGCCTCGCTTCTACCGAGGCAGAAGATGGCCGCCAACAGTTCCTGATTTCGAATGTAGAGAGACACTCGACAGCCAATTAGCATTCAGCGCGCAATCGAAATTCCCCCGTTATAGTTAGTTCAGATAACTATAACTCGCGCGACCGCAATCCACTGCTGATGACAACACATATTACATCACTCATGACATGGTCAGTGACATCACTCATGACATCACTGATGACATCATCCTTGTGATAGAGTGGCGGTCGCGCGAGTTATAGTTATCTGAACTAACTATAACGGGGGAATTTCAATGGTTTTTTACGAGTGAAATGTCCAGCTAACTATAACATCTGTGAAACCTATGGTTTTTTAAGTGAATTTGCAAGGTTTTTTAAATGCTAATTCCTAACTATAACATGTGTGAAACCTATGGTGTTTTAAGTGAATTTGTAAGGTTTTTTTAAATGCTAATTTATGTATGTATTATTATATTTTTTATATATTTATTTTACAATAAACTACCTATGTATATAGTTATAGATTGACTGTATCCTGTAATATGGAATGGCTCAGCTCTTTTTTTTTTTATTTGGATAAAGTTGAACAGCATAGTTAATATCTTGTATAAACTTATAAACAGTTTAAAATGTTTTGTTTTTTAAAAAGTTTTTTTCACGGTGTGCGCACCGTGCGCGCACCCCGCGATTTTTTGAAAAAAAAATAAAAGGTTTTTTTCACCCTTCGGGGTCCTTCAGGGACCCCCTGACAAAGGCTAGGGGGTCAGGAACTCTCTACCCTGCCCCCTTTTCACGTTCTCCATCTTTCTTTTTCACTGTCACACACAAAATGGCAGCCGACACTTCCTGATTTCGACCGATTCGGATGTTGACTGACATGTAACCACCAATCAGAATTACGCTCGCGCACGGTGCGTGCATATAGATATTTATGTACTTTTAACTGCAATTTTCTCTGGAACTACTGAACAGATTGACACCATATATGCAAAAGGCACATACCTTACCTGAGGACTACCTCTTTGACAAATTTCAAGTAATTCTGTTCAGCCGTTCGGGCTGTACCTTCGACTAAAGGTCCTATGGGAAAATGCATGGGGAAAACGAGTTTTGGGGCCCCCCTTTTTTCTCAGCCCCTGCTTGACGAATCACCCCGAGACTTTCAGGGTAGGAGCTGAGCGGAACGCCCCATTAGTCTTGAAAATTTTGCGAGGATTCGTCAACCGGCGCCCAAGTTATTCAAAATAGAATTTTCAGATTTCCTATGGGAACTCGGTCCTAACTATAACTATCTACTGGCAACCGCCAGTAGATAATATATATATATATATATATATATTATAAAATATAATTACCAATATCAGGAAAAGTTTTGGAGTCTGTGAGAATTAGAGCAACAATAGGGAAAGTGCTGGACTTTGGAGGGGTTAAAACTACTACTCCAATCTTGCCAACAGTAGGGAAAGCAGCGGACTTCACTGGAGTTTTATTTACTATTCTGACTAGAGTCCAAGCATTAGTAGGGAAAGCATTAAACTCGAGAGGGGTGAGATTTATTATTCCTACTGCATTCAGTGCAAGAGTAGGAAAGTGTTAAACTTTGGAGAGCGTAGATTTATGATTCCTGCTCCAAACAGCACAATCATAGGGAACGGGTTGGACTTTGAAGGGGTTAGATTTACTATTCTTACTCCGAACACCATAACAGTAGGGAAAGCGGTGGACTTTGGTGGGGTTTGATTTACTATTCCTAGCCCAGTCAGGTCAACTGTAGGGAAAGTGTTGGACTTCAAAGGGCTTAAATGAACTATTCACACTCCAAACAGTGCAACAGGAATGAAAGTGTTGGACTTCGAAAGGGTTAGAAGTACTATTCCTACCCAAATCATCACAACAGTTGGGAAAGTCTTGGACTTTGAGTCTTATATTTAGTATTCATACTCCAGTCTAAGCAACAGTAGGAAAAGTACTTCACTTCAAACACATTACTTATATGAATTATCCTATTGATGTAGAAACAATATTTTACTCTCAGTGGAAATGCTATTTATTAACATTAAAAATATATCTAAATGTATATAGGTATTTAAAAATAAAAACAATTAAATAAATGAAAAGAATGAAAGGAAAAAAGCGATTACATATAAGAGATTCATCTTCCCTATCTACCAAAAAGAAGATAAAATCATTATTAATAGATTAATTTCAATTAGTACCTAAAAAACATTCAAATAACAAATATTAAATCACAAACATAATCTCGCAAACACTTACAATAAAGTGAATTAAACATGGTGAAGAAATTGTTAACAATGTACTTTAGACAGTACCAATTATTAAAGTACATGTAAACATATCTATTTTCATCCCAACCAACTTATCCAAAAAAAAGTAAAATACAACATTTAAAAAAGCATATGTAGTACACAATATAAATTCAAAAATCAGCAGAGGGTTAAATTAACCAGTAGAACAATCACACGTATATTAAGAAGTGACCAAATTTACATAGTTAGTAATCAAATGATAAAAAATGTGACAATTATTTTTTAAATGAAATTACATATAATTTTATGTAACTTCCCACCATATACCCCAATAACCCAGCAGACCCCATCTAAAATGTAATTGAAATAAATCAGTATTAAACAATTGACATAATTAATAATCAATTAATCAATTAATTAACAATGAATAAATAATGGCAAATTCATTGTCACCTAATTAACTTCCCAACCTATACCTCTAGAAACCCAGAACCATGCACCTAAAATATAACTAATTAAAGCAGTATTAAGCTATTTAAATAATAATCAATTGAATAATTAATTAACAATTAATAATGTATTGCAAATTAATTATTACTTAATTAACTTCCTACCCTATACCCCTACATACTCAGCAGTCCACACTTAAAATATATCTAAAATAAATCAATGTTAAACAATTTACATGATTAATAATCAATTAATTGTGAATTATTCGTTGTTTACCCTCCCACTCTATCCCCGTAGAAAGCCAACGGCCTGCTGGGACAATATAAATTACTATTAACAATTGCATAAAAAATTCGAATTGACTAGAAATTACAAACTATATTTTTACAAATACATTCAATTATACAAACAATAGTAGCACATAAAATGTAAATATTAACTAAAAAACTTTAAAATAATTAAACATGTATATTTTTTACAATTTTGTTACTGAAAATGATAATAAAACAATATTCTTAAAGATATATTACTTACCCAGATAAACAATATTCTTCACAATGATATTTTTGCATCACAATATTTTTGAATCATGATATTCTTTCCTAATATTTCTTTTTTTTGTTAAATAATTTTTATTGAAGATAAAGAACACAGAAATACAAATATAATATTTCGTTCAGATGAAGATATGAGTATATAGTTATACAATTATATCATTTGTAAACAAGTGGATTACAGATATGAGAACAGAAGATTGCATGAATTTGTAGTAAACAACTAATAAATAGCACATAAGTATTATAAGTATTATAGGCCTGAACTTTGAACTAAAAAAGAAAACACTGTGTTCCTGTGAAAATATGGGAGGGTAAACTATATATAGAAGATTTTATTATAAAAAAGAAGGACGGAAAGGAGTATGAAAAAGATAGGCATAAAAAGGCGAAGATAGGAAGAGGAAAAGAAAAAGAAAGGAAAAGAAAGAAAAAATATTGAATAGAAAATATGAAGTTATAGAGAAGGTGAGTTCGATGTCAGATAAGTAGTGAACAGTAGCCATAGTAGATCAGATTTAATCTGTAGATGAATTGAAGCAGGAGATAGGAAGCAATTCTATGCTCATCACATATTAAATTCCACCAGAGTAAAAAAGATAGCTTAGAGTTGTCTTTCCAGCATGTTAATATAACCTTAAAAGTAACAGCAATAAATAAGTCAAATAAAATTGATTTGGAGGAAATGTGTTCAAAATCCGGGGACAGAGTACTTAAAAATACATTTTGGATGTTAAATTGAATTTTATAAGAAAAAATCAATAGGCATTTTGACCAAATAGTTTTCCAAAAAGTATGAACCTTAGGACAGTAGTAAAGTATGTGTATTAAAGAACCTTCAGCATTAAGACATGACCAACAAGAAGGTGAGAGTGATTTGTTGAATTTATGTAGAAGAAGTGGAGTAAGAACAACTCTATTATAAATAAAATATAGGGATTGTGTGATATTTGCAGCTTTAGATGTCTTGAAGATTTTTTGCCGTCATTTATCCCCGTGAGAGATAGACAGTGTTTGGGATAAATCCTGTTCCCATTCCAGCTCAATATTTGATTTATTCCGTGTGCAAGTGGGTATAGATAAAGTCTTATATATGAATGAGGCATTTGGAAGAATATCATAAGTTACTTGGTACAAGGGTGTATCAGGTGTGAATGAAATTGGAACTGGCTGAGAGATGAAATTCTGTAAACAATTCTGGAGTACTGGAACTAAAATGTTATATTGTTGAATACATGAATCAGGTAGATTAAAGTTCTCTTGCAATTGATGGAAAGGCAGAATCACATTTTTAACAATCATTTGATTGACATAAAAAAGGCCCTTTTCTTTCCAATGTCTGTAATAAAAAGATTTATGACGAAATTTGATGTATTTGTTATATCATAGTGAGGAGGACAGGAAAGATTGATAAGCGTCAAAATACTTAAAGAAAAGTGTATGAAAAGGTATTGAGAGTATTTCAAAATTGGATATTTAGAAATAAAAGTACAATTGGTCATGAATATAGCATCCTTTAATGAAAACTCATTTAACAATGAACATTCAACAGTGACCCAAGAAGGTTTAGGTAAATCTTGATAATCTTTGGACATAGAATAAAATTGACGAATCAAAAAAGCATTGTGATATAGTCTAAAATCAGAAAATCGAACCCCCCACCTCGGTTTTGGGGTGAAGTAATTTGGATAGAGCAATGCGTGCACGTTTATTATTTCATAGAAACTTAGTACATATAGAATTAATCTGTGTAAAATAATTTATTGGGGATTTTGAATGGCAACATTGATAATGTAAACAATACCTGGGGAACAATCATCATTTTAATCGTATCTAGTCTGCCCCACCAAGATAAAAATAAAGGAGACCAAGAGGTCAACGAATTGGTAATTTTAAGTTTTAGAGCAGTAAAGTTCCTAAATATTAAATTTTTTTAGGGCACCATGTAAAGTTGGTAGAATTAAAGGTAAAATCTCAGTATTGGAGAAATTTAATTTATAGCCAGAAACACTAGAGAATGATGAGATTTCATGTAAAAAGGGGGGCAAAGAAGAAACAGGGTTGGACATGTACATAAGAATATCATCTGCATGTGCAGAAAGTTTAATTTGGTGGGATTGCAGTGTAAAACCAGTAATAAGGGGGCTATTTCTAATTCGTTCAAGGAAGGGTTCCAAACATAACAAAAAAAGTAATGGGGACAGGGGGCAACCCTGACGTGTACCTCTTTGCAGACAAAAATATGGGGAAAAAATACCATTAACAAAAACACATGCTTTTGGATCTGTATATAATAATTTTGACATATGAAATAAACTTTGGACCAAATCCAAACCATTGTAGAGTGTGAGTCATGAATTCCCAATTTATTCCATCAAAAGCTTTTTCCGCATCCAAGGATAATGCGGCTAAGGGAGAGGGATATTTTCTGCTAAGAGTGAGAATATTGGAATACATTCTGGCATTATCAGAAGCTAAACGTCCTTTGGCAAAACCAGCCTGATCTGGGTTAATGAGCAGAGGAATAGCTTTCTCCAAGCGAGTAGCCAAAATCTTTGCATACATTTTACAATCATAATTAATTAGTGATATGGGACGACATTTTTTACAAAAGGAGGGGTCTTTGTCTAGTTTACGGATAACTATAATAAGGGCCTCTAAAAAAAGAACCACAGGCCTTAGAAATGGATAGGAATTCATTAAAAAGTTCTCATAATTTAGGGGCAAAAATTGAAGAAAAGGCTCAAAATAATTCAACTGAGAAGCCATCCGGACCAGGAGCTTTAGATTTTTTCAAGGATTTGAGAGCATTGAATATTTCTTGAACAAAGATATCCTCCTCCAGTGGTGAGAAGATATCTGGGAGAGCTTTAGGTTTAGGAATATTTTGGAAGAAAGATACAAAATCTTCCTCAGAGGGATTAGTAGTTTCTGTGTATAAGAGATTATAGTACGATTGAAATGTATCAATAATATCGGAATCAGATGAGAGGAGTTTATTGTTTGTTTCCGAGCGGATAGGACCAATATTTTTACCTTCTGATTTGATTTTTTAAATATGTTGCTAACATTTTCCCTGCTTTGTTTTGGCCTCTGTGAAATTTCGATTTGACCTTAAGAAGGATGTTACATGCGTCCACATTGGCACATTTTTTAGGGTGGATTTAGCTTTAATCAACTCTTTTAGTGAAGAGGAGGATTTGGATGAAAAATATTTTTGTTCCAAGGTTTTGATTAGTGTTAGGGTTTCTTTATATTTAGCACTCATTAGCTTTTTTTTCTTAGAGGAATAAGCTATTGTGAAGGCTCTAAACGATGCTTTAAATGCATCCCAATTATTGTGAATTGAGGTATCTAAATAGTTGTTAAGTACAATAAATTCATTAATAAAAGAGGTCGCTTCTGAAATAAAAGTACAATCTGATAAAAGGTGACTGTTACAACGCCAGCGACCTTGTTTGCATGTAGTGATGGATATATCAATAGAGATAGAAACGGGAGCATGGTCAGAAATAAAAATAGAACCAATTTCAGATGAGTGGAGGTACGGTAAAAGTGATTTGGAAATTATAATATAGTCAATACGAGACCTTGTATGGTGTACAGGAGAAAAAAAGTAAATTCTGAGTCATCTGGGTTACATGTTTTCTATACATCAAATAAAGGACGAGAAGAAATAGCAGATTGGAATGATTTGTGGGTTTTATCTGGTTTAAATTAACAATTGGATTTTCTGTCTGAAAAAGGATCTAACCAATTATTGAAATCACCACTAAGCACCACATTAAAATTAGTTATAGATAATAGTTTCATTTTTATAGAATGCCAAAATTCCAGATCCGGTTTAACAGGACCATAAATATTGAAAAAGGTAATTTGCAATTTATTGATGATAGCGTCAACCAGCACCCAACGACCATCAGAATTACATTCTGACGATAATATTTGGGCATTGGTAGATTTATGAACCAATATAGCAACACTGCCATGATGTTCAGTAGCAGGAGAAAAAATGATTTGATTGACCCATTGGCGTTTGAGCTTAAGAGATTCTACATCAGTACAATGGGTTTCCTGCAAAAAAGCAACTTGGGCGTTAAGTTTAGCTGAATGAGACAATACCTTTTGACGTTTGACAGGATGACCAAGACCACGTACATTCCACAAAACCACATTAACCATGTTGTTGGATTGGGGGGTACATGAGGAAACTGGAACACGAAACTGCATAATCAACAAAAAATTAGAAAGAAAGACATTGTTTGATATGTGATGAGGAAATAGCAACGTTAGAAGTAAGACATTTACCATAAAACATAACTGAAAGTGAGAAGAAACAATAAAGATGGAAAAGAAAAAAGTAGAAAAGAAACAGAAGGTAAAAGCAAGTAAACAGATCAAGGATTAACATCCAGATCTGTAAAGAGAAGAAAGACCGAATAAAGAGGAGCATAGTGACACCAAAGGACACGGACCACAGTAATAGGTACAAAAGAATAGAGAAAATGAGAACCTCGTGAAGAAAAAGAGAACAAATAGTCAGAGAATATCAAATAAGCAAAACTTTTAGAATCAAATTGATGATCCTGAAATATAAGAGAAGTCAAACATTTGTATCCATGCCATGGGAGGAGAAATTATGAAGAAAGCGTTTAAGTTTATCTGGATCATCAAAGGAACGTGATCAACCATCATGTGTAATTTTACAAAGGCACGGACGGAGAATTCCATCTTGGATGTTAAGTTGTCTCATCTGAGGGCGTAGAGTAAGAAACTCTTTGCGTCGGGCGTTTGTTGCATTGGAAATATATTAAGATATGAAGATATTGTGGCCCGACCAGATAAGACGATGTTTAAGTCTTACAGCCTTCAAAACGTGCATAAGCTCGGTGAATTCCAAGAAAAGCATTTTGATTCCACATGGTTTGTTAGCAGTAGGATGAAGATGACTTAGTCGGTGTGCTCTTTTTGTATATTGAGGGGGTTTGACGATGATTGAAGATCCCGTAGCTCTGGAAGGAATTTCTGTAGAAAGGCTACCATGTCAGGACCTTCAATATTCTCTGAAAGTCCATAAAGGTGCAGATTATTTCTACGATTGCGATTTTCAAGATCCTCTGTGTGGATTTTTAGCTTGTGGATTTCTTGTTCTACTGTTGGAATCTTTGAAGAAACATCTTGTAAGTCCCTTACACTCTGTTCAAGTTCTAAAACTTTTCCCTCCATAGCAATCCATCTCTCCTCAATTTGCTTTAACTTTTCATTAGTCGTGGACATAAAAGGTTGAAGGCCACGTACCTCGCCTAATATAGAGTCCAAAACTGGATTTTGTAAGGAGAGAATAGGAGAAGGTGGATCATTTTTATGACTTTTTGGCTTTGTACCAGAGGAGGAAGATCGAGCAAAATGAAGATCACTAGCCATTGTGAAGATGCTAAAAAAATCGATTTATAATGCACAGCGTTGGATGAATTTGTCTCAAAAATATGGTGAGTAAAATATTTCTTATATTGATAAGGAAGTTATAGCATCATAGTTCTCAACATGTGTGACATATAAGAATAAAAATAATTGAGCAATGGTGACATAAGAACCTCCAGGATCACATAACGAAAATATCCCAGCAGGCATATATCGAGGAGAAAAAAATAACCTTGTTGCCACAAAAAAAATATTTAAAGATGGTAACTAAATGCACCAGTATATGATAGTCAATGCCCAAACGTTGCTCCAGGTGAAGGAAACAAAAGAAACATTATTTAAGCCCGGACGTGTAGATATAAACAGGCAGAAAAAGAAGAATTTGCCGTGACAAAAGTGGTGGGAGCACTGAGTGACGTTAGTGACTATGATGATGTCTCTGTGGTCAGGTTCCTTCTGTTATGGGCTGCCACACCAACCACTATGCAGAAAAGTGCTCTGTGATATTTCTTGCTTCTGACAGACCACAGACATCATTGTATGCAAACAAATGAAGCAACACGTGTGGCACACCAAAAATGAGACTGTTTCCAGACCGGAGCTAGCACTGTAAAACCTTATGCTTTTTTCCCCCTTATTTGAGCTGTTGTAGAGGTGGTATCTGAAGCTCAGACGCATGGATCTTGACAGAAAGGTGGAGAAAGGAGAACGCGAGCGCCACGGTTCAAAATGGTGGGGGCCCGCGACTCGCTGTGGTGAAATTACCACCGTGGCGTATGGGCTCACATAATGCTGTAAGATGTTTATAAAGGGGTACCGAGACTCACCGCATCTTCACCAAGCCATGCCCGCCGACCAGAGACAGGATCAGCAACCCAACAAGGCTCTTTGGAGGGAAAAAGTCCCACGTCGATGCGGAGCCTACACCGGGTCTGCCATTACGCTTCGGTGCGCAAGCTACGCCCCATTTTCCTAATATTTCTGTCTCCCAATATTTTGAACTCTATATTTTGTTTAAATACCAAGGGGCTGATTAAGGCATCGAAATCAGCAGTATGGTTTTGCATGGTTAGATTTTTCGGAAGGTTTAAAAAAAATGTATCACTTCTCACTCCCTCCTTCTTGGAATATAGCAAATACAGAGGGTGACAAAGCAAAGTATAACTCTAAGCCCATCATTCCTGGCTAGCAGATCAGTTTTAAATTGCTACCTTGACTTTGTTATTTAAAGGAGTGGCAAAGGCTAAACCTTTCTTTTTAATATGTATTAGTCACCGCTAAGGCATGCCTACTGACCTCTAAAGGCAGGATGCCATTTAAGAAAAGGTTGGGTATGTTGTTTAGAAACTTTATATTTCCTGACTGTAAAAACCCTGCTTTGTTGCTTTTATAGCGAGCCTGGTAGTACGTATGGGCTGCTCTATGAGGCATGGTGTATTCAGTACATGGACTTAATGCAGGCTCATTGCTTGTCATTGGTTGTTCCGGGTACCTCTCTAAATTCCATAATTTTGAATGGTAAATTACAGAGCTCATTTCACTTCTGTCCATTTCAGTTTGTTTTGCGCACTATTTTTTCCGATTGCCTGCCTCGTGTTCTGGAAATTTTGCAAACGCGAGCTGCTGACCAGTGTTACTGCTTTTCCCTCGAACCCACTGTTTCGCCATGGGTTCTCCCCTTTGTACCTTAGCCTACACTTATGAACTACACAGTCTGGGCCAATGAAGAATGAGTTGAACAATCACAAAGTTAGAATGTTACTCTCTAGCTCCCTTTCACCCAATCTTTCATTTTAGCATTGATTATTCTTCACACACTCGGAGCTCCGTTGCTCCGTTACTGTAAACAGGGCTGTAAATCTTGTTCTTTATCTGGTCACAAATGTGGCAGCTGCGTCTCTATTCCCAGTGGTAATTCCTCATTCTTAATCATCTAGACATTGCAGCAGCAGTTTCTCTTGCCCCAGTGGTATTTTCTCATTCTTAGTCCTCTGGTCAGTGGTGCTAGTGTCATGTAGTTCCTATAAAACCTATATAGGATCTGCACGTTCAGAAAACATACACTGTAGGATTGGTGTCAGACTGAGTCTAGACACCCCTACTGAGTATGTTGGCCTGTATGCCAGCTTGCTCATAGTGCCACTAGAAACTCCTCTTACAAAGAAGAGAATAGTTCTTGGCAACTATCGAGCATGACAACCCTGATCCCTCAGGACCATGGAAACAGTGTGCTACTTTTAACTCAGTCATTCGTGCTCACTTAGTCTCAGAGAGATACACAGAATAAATGGTATGGACCTTTTCAATAGGCATTTATTGAACAGTTGTTATTGTAGTGTAAAATCGATGTGTTGAAACAACCGGTAGATAGTAACAGATATAAATGATTAGAAGCACTAAGTAAGTAAAAGGATGGTAGATTTCTACCATTTTGCTATAACCATGAATACAGGCAAGTATGTAAAATACATGACAATAAAATGCGTTCTCCTACGATGCTACCCTAAATAGATGTACCTTAAATGTACCTAGCATGTATGTGGGTGTTAAGCCAAGAATCCCTCTAGGATAAAGTCAACCCCACTACCTGAAGTGAAAGACTGTGGGACCCTGTCTTGTTCTCGAGGTGGACACCCCGCAAGGGATGATAGACCACTGCAAGCTGGAGTATCTGCATGCAGGAACCTCAGCGTCTAGCGTCAGTGTGTTGGCAGGGAAGTCCTGATCTCTCTCTGTCTCAGCAGGATGTGATGTTTATATCAGAGTCAGAAAAAACTTTATTTCGGCTTTAAGCCCTAAAAGTTCATAATAAAAACATAATATAATATCAACAATGATTAGAAAAGATAAAACATTGATCTAGGGAAAAAAACACATTCATCAGTGCATAGAGTAAAAGCAGTTAATATAGTGTATATATGATAACACAATAATTGTCTTATTGGGATAACAGTTTTCTTCTAATTAGCCACATTGAGAAAAGGAATTTGGCTATCACCGTAGGATATATAGAAGAAGTGTCATACTTCAGCAGCCTATAGAGGTCTCTATAGTTTCTAGCCCCTATATTCTTAGCTAGTTGGATTATCCATATTCGGCGAGGGATTTTATATGCCTGGCAAAAGAATATAACATGGGCCTCAGTTTCTTCAGAAGCCCCACAGCCGGGGCAGGGTTGCCAAACTAAGCCAGCCCACTTATTCGTTCTCGAGAGGAGCGGAAGGGAACCGTGCCTAAATTGTAGAAAGAGTTTTTTGGCCAAGACTGGATGAATCAGATCTATTACGGACTCAAATTTATAGCTAATTTTTACCTCGAGAAAAGTAGAGTTCAAATTAGCTATATTAGAAGATTGAATAAGCTGAGTGAAGTTTCGTTCCTCCAGAATTTTTGCCAATGATCTTTTTGGTAGAGAAAGGCATGCATCCTCAGGTGAAAGCCAGAGGTCTTCTCTCCCTATCTCTCTTAATGATTTTTTTACATAGGCTAGCCAAGGGATGGCACCTGCCATTGGGATCGACAAAATGTGCTTCAATTCCTCCTGAAAGTTTATCAATTCAGGGGTACTCCATAGTCGACGCCAATACATTATTGGTCTGGAGGCTACAATATCCGTAATCGGTTGGATACCTAGATCCATCCTAAGCGGCTGCATAGGAGTACTTAGTGGAAGTGCAAATAAATGTCTAAAAAATTTGTTTTCTGACTTAACTAAGAACTGGGAAGGGGTATGGCCCCATAGTTCAGCGCCATAAGCTGCGACGCCCCTAGCCTGGGTTTTGTAAATATCCACAAGTGGGCTGATCAATTTTAAATGACTATTTTTAAGCATCTTAGAGATACCCCCAGTTATCTGAACCAGTTTTAAGTTTACTTTTGAGATCTGAGGGCCCCAAGTCATTTTGTTATTGAGACCCAGATAGTCAAATGTGTTCACCCGTTCTAGGGGCTGACCATCCAATTTAGGGGTAGGGTGATTAGTAGTATCTGCGTGGAACACCATGTATTTAGTCTTACTCACAGTAATGATTAAATTCCTTTTCCTGCAGAAAGATGCAAAGCCGTCCAGAACTCTTCCCATCCCCATGGGGGTCCTGGACAAGAGCAGAGTATCATCTGCAAACATTAGTGCAGGGTCAGTCAGTCAGTCAACAATAGCTTTATTCGGTTAATAATTAAAACCATCAAAGCATACACAAAATTTCATTTGCAAATAGTTACATTTGAAAATAATTAACAAAGGAGTTTCAAACAATGCGCAGTTCACAAATATACATAGAAACGTGTTTGAACAAATAATTGGCGAATATTGACATTAAAAAGTAAGGCAGGCCAAAATTTATAAAACTATTTCATGGTTTCAAGAGAAAAAGGTAAAAAGGCCCGGTCTCGGACTGTCAAACATACTGAAAAATAGAACTAGGATATATTAAACTACATTCGATTTCTACTTCTAATAGCCCCCGAAAGATAGCTGGCAACTCCGAAACAGACAAAAGGAGAACCCAGCATACCAATGCGGGCCTTACTTGCTCAAAGTGACAGTTCTTAAAAATGGGGCAAATAAATTTCTTACGTAACAGGGTGTAAAATGTACAGAAAAAAAACATATGCAGCGTATTTTGTTCGGAGGCATTATCACAGGGACAGGGGCCCAAGGTGCCCTCTTTAAAAAAGCCCTTCGGGTGTGCTAGGAGCCAAGGTAACATGCCATGTTTAAACCTAATCAATAAGAACAAGTGAAAAGGATTATTTATATAGGTCAAGTATGGCTGAATCTCATTGCCCATACTTAACATGACAAATCTCCTAACGGACGGTTTACACACTTCCTCGCCTTCTCTCAACAACTTTGCCCTGCACATGAACTGAGATTTTAAGTCTTTTATTTCTAATTTAGACAGCTCACATGGTCTCTCAAATAATTCTAAGCAGCCAAGAATCTCCATCTTAGATTTAATATATCGTAGCCAAGGAATACACATGGCTT
Source organism: Triturus cristatus (assembly GCF_964204655.1). Taxonomy (NCBI): domain Eukaryota; kingdom Metazoa; phylum Chordata; class Amphibia; order Caudata; family Salamandridae; genus Triturus; species Triturus cristatus. The sequence goes on along the minus strand of NC_140584.1, from coordinate 751,727,141 downwards.
TGTCAAGGGCCAGACAATCTTGTATAATGAGCTGGTTTAGGCTTGGTGGGTGCTGCACCCAAACCCTTAACCAACCCATTAATGGTGCGACGGAAATCTGATTCACTAGGTACTCAGCCCCCAAATCTTCATGGATAATAAAAATTTAAGTAGAAACAGGCAATGACAAAAGTTTCCGAAAAAAGGCATTCTCAGTTAATTGAATCTCCACTGACGACGTATAGCCCCAGACCTCACTGCCATACAGGGCCATAGGCACGCACTTAGCATTATATATCTTCAAAATCGCGGGCAAGGGCTTGCAGCCCAGCCGTTTTGCAAAACCCAACTATGCTCCTGTTGCCCTAGCGAGAATATTCTGTTTCTGTGCGCGTTGCGCGACCCATGATCCTCTGTCATCAAAGGTGACCCCCAAATATGGAAAGGTCTGGACTTTGGTAAGCTCCTGCTCATTGCAGAAGAATTTAACCTTTTTTGCAGCTCCATCTCCTATTGTCATTGAATGTGATTTTTTAAAATTTATTACTAAGTCCAAGGAGACCATAAAATCGTTAAAACCATTTAAAAGGGCTTGAAGGCCTCTCGCAGTTCTTGCCAGTAAGACCGTGTCATCCGTATACAACAAAGCGGGAATCAACTTAGTACCTGCTCTTGGTATGTCTTTACAAGATAAGGACAAAACTTCCCCCAGGTTGTTAATATAAAGTTAGAAAAGCAGGGGGGCAAGAATGCATCCCTGTCTTACCCCACGCTTCACCTGCCAGGCATCAGATAGATTCCCGTCCTTATTATAACGGACCGCCGCAGTAGTGTCTTCATGTATAAGTGCTAAAAAGGAAATCAGCACAGGGTCAAGACCCATAGCTGCCAGGGATGCCCATAATTTTTGACGATTAACCAAATCAAAAGCAGTAGATAGGTCCATGAATGCTAAGTGTAAGACCCCCTGCTTCGCAATCGTATACTTCCCAATAATGAGATGCAGATTAAGGCATTGACCCACCGTGCTCCTTCCCTTTCTGAAACCATACTGGAGGTCCGAAATAATGGAGTTGTCCTCCAGCCATGATGTTAACCTTGCTAGGACAACTTTACCCATTATTTTCATCGCAGAATCCAGAAGAGAAATAGGCCGATAGCATGTCGGATCCTCTCTAGCACCTTTTTTAAATATTGGTACTATCACGGCCTTACCCCAAGAACGGGGAACACCCTCCTTTGCTGCCGCGTTAAAAACTAAGGTTAAAAGTTTCGCCCAGTAATTTGAATCTGCCTTGTACAGATCTGCGGGGACACCATCGGGGCCGGGTGCTTTGCCCTTTGCCATCGATTCAATGGCGTCCCGGACTTCAGCCTCAGTAAAGTTAATTTTCGATGACTGATTAATATCCCCAAAATTTACTGGATTCTGGTCAGGAATCTCAGAATAAAGCCCACTAAAGTGAGACACCCATTTGTCTGGGGTAATAAGACAATCATTAATAGTATTTTCCATTTCATTAAAAAGTGGGCTGTTAATTACTTTCCAGAATTGGGAGCTACTTTTTAAAACACTAGCGTCTGACAATTCTTCCCACGCCATATTTTTTAGACAAATTTTCCTTGCCTTTAGTGTTTTTTTGAAGGATCTTCTTGCCTCCACAATCCTGCTGATATCTTTAGCACCATCTTTTAGGGCCAGTAAGAGAGTGGAGTGCGCGCTACTACATGCCTGATCAAACCAGTTTTTATGCTTCTTAGGTCTTGGTTTCCCAACGAGGGTTAGATTATCCATAATCTGGCTGGTTATTCTCTCAAAGGCACCAAGAATATCCCCTGGTTTAGATTCTATTGCTACGCAAATATTAAAGTCCTCCAAATTGCTGTGATACAGTTTCTCAAGAAAATCACTAGGAGTAATAACATCCCATCTCAAACGTGTTCCCTGTTTAATAGGGACTATGTTTGAATTAGAGATTGTAGACATATGGTTAGGCCTAAAGACATCATTAATATTTAATTCCAAAGATAGTGGATTGTGGTCACTAAGGACATTTGCAGTGACACAAAATGGGCCTATCAGTCCCTTCAGAGTACAGGAAATTAGTATGTGATCGATAATACTGTTGTGACCCTGACCAGTGAATGTGGGAACAGGAGATACTAAATTCTGCATTGGCACAAATAAATTAAAAGCAGATACAATACTGTCTAGAAACATCCCACCTTTTGAAAGATCAAAGTGGGCTTCCTCCTGCGGGCAATAAGCCTGCTTAAAATTTCCAAAACAATTGGATTGTCTTAAGTGAATGTTAAAATCGCCAAACAATAATAAATAATAAGGGGTAACATTATTTGCATCAAAATCCTCCAAAAAGGTAGATAAGGCCTTTAAATGCTCCAATTCGTCCATCCTCGTAAATGAATTATAAAAGTTCACAACTAACAATGATGGAAGGTTGACACCTACAGCTTTAACCGCCAATATATTGGGTGAACTAGTCTTAACAAGTTCTGTGCTATACAATAGCTTAAGACTAAATAATAACAAGAGACCACCACTAGATCTCCCCGAGGATGAGGACACAGCATATTTAATAAATGACTGGAACCCATCCAAATAAAAGGAATCTCTGGCCTCCCACGTCTCTTGTAAAGCAATTATGTGAAAGGAAGAGAGAAATGACTTCCAGCAAGTATCCTCTCTTTTTGCTCTCAACCCAGCTATATTCCATGACAAGGCTGTAACCCTATTTGCTAATAAGTTTGCCCCCTCAAAATCGTTATCATGTGCCACACTATTTCCCATAGACGATGGTTGGGAGGAGGGGTCCACTACCTCCTCACTAACAAAAGCCCTTACAGGCACATGATTAAGCGTGCCAGCGGGAGCATTAACCTGATCATCTTGAGTGAACTTAATTATTGGCCGAGTGATACCGTTATCCTGATAAGTCATTCGGGTAGCGTGACTAACACCCGGACCATAAGAAACGGTATTATCATTGACAGGCATCACACTTCCCTCTTCTTCCATACACACCCCACTAGATTCAATATCCAAAGACTGGCTGTACGCTACATGGAGTCAGTCATTTGTGTCCAGAGAACTAACTTAGTGCAGGGATTTTCCTGCCTGCCAACTTAGGGGCGTCTATATCTCTTAGGGCCAGAATATCTTCGACCAGCCCATTTAAGAAAAGAGCAAAAAGGGTTGGGGCTAGGACGCACCCCTGCCTGACCCCCTTTTCAACGCCGAATGGGTGCGTGAGTTCTCCATTTAATCCATACATAACTCTAGCGAAGGTGTCTTTGTGGAGTCGCTCTAGTAGATCGCAAAGATAGAGGGGTACTCCCATTCCCTTTAGCAGCTCCCAGAGCTGGCTACGATCCACCATGTCGAAGGCAGACTTTAAATCAACAAACGTGAGATAAAGGCTGCCCCCTTCTAAGATGATAGTTTTCCAGTGGATCATTTGCAGCCTAAACAGTTGGTCCACAGTTGACATCTTGGCTCTGAAGCCCACCTGCAGAGGGGTCAAGATGTTAGAGTCCTCCATCCAGGTTTGGAGTCTCCCTAGGAGGATGCGCGCAAAAATCTTCTGGGCAACATCAATTAGGCTAATAGGCCTATAATTAGCCGGATCGAGTGGAGAACCCTTTTTGTGAATTGGTATTATCTCGGCTCCAGCCCATGTAGGTGGTAGCGGCATTCCACCTAGGATTGCATTGAAAAGGCCATAGAGATAGGGGACCCAGATGTCGGGCTCGCTTTTAAAAAGATCTCCTGGGATCCTATCTAGGCCAGGGGCTTTATTAGGCAGGACTTTACTGAGAGCCACTCTGACCTCTTTAAGGGTGCACATCTGACTCGACTCCAAAGTAGGGGATAAGCGGGCGTTAAAATAAGGAAGGGAATTATTCACTGCTGTTGTCTTAAAGGCGTACAGATCTTTAAAGTAACTACGCCATATTTCTTCCCCAAGATTAGGTTGTAAAGCTTGGTTGGGGCGTGACGATCCAGTTTTGACTAAGTTCCAAAACGACCTTAAATCCCTATTCTTGAGTGCAAGGGAGATCTCCTCCCATCTGCTAATTTCCCAATTTTTTTTTGCTTCATGGGAGATTTTCTTATAAGAGGCCCTTGCTTCCTTAATTTCTAGCTTATTGCCATTCTTAAGGGATGTCATAAGCAATGTCTTAGCTTCCCTACAAGGTTTGTTAAACCAAGTAGGGTTCCCCCTCTTGGGGGCTGAATTACTCCTAATAGCCCGACTAAAATGCATCCCTAGGATGGCACAAAGTTCTATATGGGTAGTTCCAAATAGCTCAAAATCTAAGTGGCCCTCTAAGATAGTAGATTCTCCCATTGTTTTCTCTAAGAGGGGACAGATCTCAAAATACATTGCACTAAGGTCCCTTTCAGATTGGGCAATCATCTAACTCTTCGAGCACCACCAGTTGTGGTTAAAGGTGCAGCGATGGGTGAGTCATTGACGGGGGTATGAGGAGTAATAAAACCCTCCATAGTTACGACTATGGGGTTGTGGTTGCTTTCACTACGTTTGTTAACTTGAAAATCCAGAATCCTTGGCCACAGTCCCATGCTAATCAAAATATAATCAATAATAGAAGATTGGCCGTTTCTTTCAAAGGTTGAATTACCTGGATTATCAGAAGGGAACCGTTACATGCTCTTACCGAAAAGGTAAGTGTGATTTGGGTAAGTTGTAAGACCAATGGTGTCCAGGCCTTCGTGGGGTAAGTATTAGGTGGTATTATATCCCACACTTGATCCTCCTCCTGGGATACAGGAGAAGTTAGCCCATTCAAGGGTTCGTAGTGGCAGTTGAAATCGCCACCAATTATAAGATGGTCAGTGTTGTTAATTGAACCCAGAAAGGCCTCTAGGGTAGTCAGAGTGGGGGTCAATTGACCATAATTCAGTGGGCGGGAGTAGATATTTATCAAGTTCAACACCTGACTATCCTGGGAGGACATGGCTAAGCACATGATGTCCGGGGAGTCGGTGCAGATTTTTTTAAAGACGCATCCCAAGTGGGTTCGGACCCAGATGGTCAACCCTCCCGAAGGCCTACCCTTTTTAGGTCTCGCGAGCCAAAGGCTCGTAAGAGACATTTTATAACTGGGTTTTTCAAAGTGCTGCCGTGGCCTAAAGCTACAGTGCACGTGAACGTGCACGCGCGCAGCCGCCAATCACTGCTGCGCGCGCACCACTCACGTGCTTGCCACACAGCGCTCCCGTCCAAGCGATCGCGATCACTTTCGCTTTGATCGCGATCGCTATTACTTTCGTTTTCGGCCGCGCGGAAACCTCCATTCTAATACTTACTGTGAATAGGCTGAGGCTATCTTGCCATTTCTTTTGAACATGCACTGAGTGTGCATGTGTCTGCAGTCTTTCGCATGCACCAGCCCCCGTTCCTACCATCACCTTACTGCCAGTGCTGCTTGGCCTCTTCCCGCCCAGTTGCTTTCCCCATTCCTATCCCGGGTACTCTGTGGCTCAAAAGAGTGAGCTTTCCGTTGCTTCCGAGGGCTTTGGCACAACATTAAGGCTGGCTGTGAAGTGTCATCCCCTTACTGGAATGTCACCCGTTGCTTAGCACCCTCCCCCCCGAACCCTTTTAAACAAACAATTCATCTTCAGTTGTTAATGTTCAGTTGTGTGATTTATAAAAGAAGCGGTGAAAGATACCATCCTGCGTACGTCCAGTAAGTCACAATGATGCAGGCATCGCTTGATCACTGCGCAGCATTTGTGGTTGTTCTTCTAATGGGCATTTGAACAGCAGCGTTGAGAGCGCAATCACGACTCCAAAATGTGCGTTTGTTAAAGAAACGTCACGTTAAGGTTGATGACTGGCACGCTCACAAAATAACTGTGAAAGAGTTGTAAATTGTAATCTTGCACCATGGACACTGCAGGGCTTAAGCCTTTCACTGAACAGGTCACGCGTCTTTTATTGTATACACGACCCATATTGTAATGCACTACTCGAGTTCAACAAGTCAATTTTGCCATCAAGCCCGGGCAATTGGCATTTGTTTTTCGTTTAACATTTTTTTCACATAAATGTTTCATCTTACACATACGTTTCTTAGAAAGTTTATGGCAGGTATGTAGTGTTATGTGGTAGCTGTGAGAACATTTAATCACTTTCATAGCAAATGTATCATCTTATTCTTTACATGTTCGCATCAACTATCAAAACCCGTTGTAACTGTTCCGGGTTTCTTACCAAGTGAGTTTTCATGTTAGCGGATATTTCATTCACTTTATCTTCAAGTTGTTATTTGCAATGTTACTTTGGTGGTTTCATTGCCAAAGCAGGCCATTTAGGAGCTGGGGAACCTGGTTCGAGTCTCGGCGTGGGCTCACCATCCTGTGATTCTGGGCAAATCAATTTATATGCCTACCAAAAACGACTGTGTAAAGTGACTGGAGCTCATATAAAGCGCTCCAATGAGTTAGCGCTATATGTCAAACTGCAAAATAAATACTTTGAATGGAAATCCCCTTGCTTCTTAGGGGATGGGGTGGTGGGGGTGTCTGGTCTGTCTTTTATGCTTATCATGGTGATGTCTTTCGCATGGGTGTGGCTTATTTATTTAAGCGCGGACGCAAATGTAGGCACATTGCTCGTACTGTTGCAGCAGCACTCCATTCCGGGTCACGTCGCGTTCAGGTAATCCATGTTCACTTTACACATATTAATTTTACGGGCTTGGGACAATCTGGTAACCAAGTATTTTAGATTTGGTTTATGCTTCTGTCATTTTGCTGGTTAGCTGGTGATACGATCTCCACTGCCGTTGCTTTTCAACATTAGTGGGTTTTGACCAACAGCAGCTGGCATTGGTTTTCTAGCACAGAACATGTTGGTGGGTGGTTTAAGTGGTTGCATGGGGGTGCAGCTTAATCAGGGTTTTATTATTGAAGGTTAGTTACTGACAGCGTTTGGTTTATGCAGTTGAGCCTGGACAGATTCTTCTGTTTCCTCCTTCAATAAAAGTGCGCGTTGTAAGTTATGTTAGACACGTTTGATGTCTACAACGCACTGGGTTCTGTGGTCACGTTCTTTCGGATTTTTGAATGGCTGCAGATATGTTGTCCACTTAATCTCCCCTGCACACTGCTTGCGCTATAATCAACAGCTCGGGCCGAGTCAGGTGCATGACACAAACCCATTGAAAACTGCTTTATTCCTTTAACTGTTCAGCAAATGTTCCTTTATCCATCTACGTGTAAGCGTTGGACCTAATTGCTTACCTGGCATGGATGGCATGTCAGTGCACACCAGCTATTGTTGTAACAGCATTATAGCAAATTTGTAATTACATGAACACAGTTTGCAAGAAAGCATTGCCTTTCTCAATAAACATGTCATAACATTTTAGCAGCCTTTCAGTAACTTATATTGCACAACTGCTCACCAAGCTACAACTTAGAACAACAAGCATTGGCATAGCCAATAGGTCTCGCCTTTGGGACCATATAAGTGTTTAGCCATGCAACAGTTACATAACTAAATACTTATAAGGTCCCAAAGGCGAGACCTATTGGCTATGCCAATGCTTGTTTGACCTTACTGCGGGTTCCCAAAAGGTGGCAAACCCTACTCGGTGATAGGGCTTCAATGCCCAGGTCTCCTGTAGTAGGCAGATGTCATGGCCATCAATATGTTCCCCCCAATCGGGGAGTTCTAACAGGCGCAATAGACCTGCCACGTTCCAGGATAAGATTTTTAACCCCGCAACCTGGTTGGTGGAACGGTTACCAGAGTGGAACATACAAAGGGTAGTTGAAGTACCCAGGGGGGTGTCTAAATTGTCACTAGTGGAGACTCTAAAGGCAGGATGCCATTTAAGAAAAGGTTGGGTATGTTGTTTTGAAACTTTATATTTCCTGACTGTAAAAACCCTGCTTTGTTGCTTTTATAGCGAGCCTGGTAGTACGTATGGGCTGCTCTATGAGGCATGGGGTATTCAGTACATGGACTTAATGCAGGCTCATTGCTTGTCATTGGTTGTTCCGGGTACCTCTCTAAATTCCATAATTTTGAATGGTAAATTACAGGGCTCATTTCACTTCTGTCCATTTCAGTTTGTTTTGCGCACTATTTTTTCCGATTGCCTGCCTCGTGTTCTGGAAATTTTGCAAATGCGAGCTGCTGACCAGTGTTACTGCTTTTCACTCGAACCCACTGTTTCGCCATGGGTTCTCCCCTTTGTACCTTAGCCTACACTTATGAACTACACAGTCTGGGCCAATGAAGAATGAGTTGAACAATCACAAAGATAGAATGTTACTCTCTAGCTCCCTTTCACCCAATCTTTCATTTTAGCATTGATTATTCTTCACACACTCGGAGCTCCGTTGCTCCGTTACTGTAAACAGGGCTGTAAATCTTGTTCTTTATCTGGTCACAAATGTGGCAGCTGCGTCTCTATTCCCAGTGGTAATTCCTCATTCTTAATCATCTAGACATTGCTGCAGCAGTTTCTCTTGCCCCAGTGGTATTTTCTCATTCTTAGTCCTCTGGTCAGTGGTGCTAGTGTCATGTAGTTCCTATAAAACCTATATAGGATCTGCACGTTCAGAAAACATACACTGTAGGATTGGTGTCAGACTGATTCTAGACACCCCTACTGGGTATGTTGGCCTGTATGCCAGCTTGCTCATAGTGCCACTAGAAACTCCTCTTACAAAGAAGAGAATAGTTCTTGGCAACTATCGAGCATGACAACCCTGATCCCTCAGGACCATGGAAACAGTGTGCTACTTTTAACTCAGTCATTCGTGCTCACTTAGTCTCAGAGAGATACACAGAATAAATGGTATGGACCTTTTCAATAGGCATTTATTGAACAGTTGTTATTGTAGTGTAAAATCGATGTGTTGAAACAACCGGTAGATAGTAACAGATATAAATGATTAGAAGCACTAAGTAAGTAAAAGGATGGTAGATTTCTACCATTTTGCTATAACCATGAATACAGGCAAGTATGTAAAATACATGACAATAAAATGCGTTCTCCTACGATGCTACCCTAAATAGATGTACCTTAAATGTACCTAGCATGTATGTGGGTGTTAAGCCAAGAATCCCTCTAGGATAAAGTCAACCCCACTACCTGAAGTGAAAGACTGTGGGACCCTGTCTTGTTCTCGAGGTGGACACCCCGCAAGGGATGATAGACCACTGCAAGCTGGAGTATCTGCATGCAGGAACCTCAGCGTCTAGCGTCAGTGTGTTGGCAGGGAAGTCCTGATCTCTCTCTGTCTCAGCAGGATGTGATGTTTATATCAGAGTCAGAAAAAACTTTATTTCGGCTTTAAGCCCTAAAAGTTCATAATAAAAACATAATATAATATCAACAATGATTAGAAAAGATAAAACATTGATCTAGGGAAAAAAACACATTCATCAGTGCATAGAGTAAAAGCAGTTAATATAGTGTATATATGATAACACAATAATTGTCTTATTGGGATAACAGTTTTCTTCTAATTAGCCACATTGAGAAAAGGAATTTGGCTATCACCGTAGGATATATAGAAGAAGTGTCATACTTCAGCAGCCTATAGAGGTCTCTATAGTTTCTAGCCCCTATATTCTTAGCTAGTTGGATTATCCATATTCGGCGAGGGATTTTATATGCCTGGCAAAAGAATATAACATGGGCCTCAGTTTCTTCAGAAGCCCCACAGCCGGGGCAGGGTTGCCAAACTAAGCCAGCCCACTTATTCGTTCTCGAGAGGAGCGGAAGGGAACCGTGCCTAAATTGTAGAAAGAGTTTTTTGGCCAAGACTGGATGAATCAGATCTATTACGGACTCAAATTTATAGCTAATTTTTACCTCGAGAAAAGTAGAGTTCAAATTAGCTATATTAGAAGATTGAATAAGCTGAGTGAAGTTTCGTTCCTCCAGAATTTTTGCCAATGATCTTTTTGGTAGAGAAAGGCATGCATCCTCAGGTGAAAGCCAGAGGTCTTCTCTCCCTATCTCTCTTAATGATTTTTTTACATAGGCTAGCCAAGGGATGGCACCTGCCATTGGGATCGACAAAATGTGCTTCAATTCCTCCTGAAAGTTTATCAATTCAGGGGTACTCCATAGTCGACGCCAATACATTATTGGTCTGGAGGCTACAATATCCGTAATCGGTTGGATACCTAGATCCATCCTAAGCGGCTGCATAGGAGTACTTAGTGGAAGTGCAAATAAATGTCTAAAAAATTTGTTTTCTGACTTAACTAAGAACTGGGAAGGGGTATGGCCCCATAGTTCAGCGCCATAAGCTGCGACGCCCCTAGCCTGGGTTTTGTAAATATCCACAAGTGGGCTGATCAATTTTAAATGACTATTTTTAAGCATCTTAGAGATACCCCCAGTTATCTGAACCAGTTTTAAGTTTACTTTTGAGATCTGAGGGCCCCAAGTCATTTTGTTATTGAGACCCAGATAGTCAAATGTGTTCACCCGTTCTAGGGGCTGACCATCCAATTTAGGGGTAGGGTGATTAGTAGTATCTGCGTGGAACACCATGTATTTAGTCTTACTCACAGTAATGATTAAATTCCTTTTCCTGCAGAAAGATGCAAAGCCGTCCAGAACTCTTCCCATCCCCATGGGGGTCCTGGACAAGAGCAGAGTATCATCTGCAAACATTAGTGCAGGGTCAGTCAGTCAGTCAACAATAGCTTTATTCGGTTAATAATTAAAACCATCAAAGCATACACAAAATTTCATTTGCAAATAGTTACATTTGAAAATAATTAACAAAGGAGTTTCAAACAATGCGCAGTTCACAAATATACATAGAAACGTGTTTGAACAAATAATTGGCGAATATTGACATTAAAAAGTAAGGCAGGCCAAAATTTATAAAACTATTTCATGGTTTCAAGAGAAAAAGGTAAAAAGGCCCGGTCTCGGACTGTCAAACATACTGAAAAATAGAACTAGGATATATTAAACTACATTCGATTTCTACTTCTAATAGCCCCCGAAAGATAGCTGGCAACTCCGAAACAGACAAAAGGAGAACCCAGCATACCAATGCGGGCCTTACTTGCTCAAAGTGACAGTTCTTAAAAATGGGGCAAATAAATTTCTTACGTAACAGGGTGTAAAATGTACAGAAAAAAAACATATGCAGCGTATTTTGTTCGGAGGCATTATCACAGGGACAGGGGCCCAAGGTGCCCTCTTTAAAAAAGCCCTTCGGGTGTGCTAGGAGCCAAGGTAACATGCCATGTTTAAACCTAATCAATAAGAACAAGTGAAAAGGATTATTTATATAGGTCAAGTATGGCTGAATCTCATTGCCCATACTTAACATGACAAATCTCCTAACGGACGGTTTACACACTTCCTCGCCTTCTCTCAACAACTTTGCCCTGCACATGAACTGAGATTTTAAGTCTTTTATTTCTAATTTAGACAGCTCACATGGTCTCTCAAATAATTCTAAGCAGCCAAGAATCTCCATCTTAGATTTAATATATCGTAGCCAAGGAATACACATGGCTTTGTCAAGGGCCAGACAATCTTGTATAATGAGCTGGTTTAGGCTTGGTGGGTGCTGCACCCAAACCCTTAACCAACCCATTAATGGTGCGACGGAAATCTGATTCACTAGGTACTCAGCCCCCAAATCTTCATGGATAATAAAAATTTAAGTAGAAACAGGCAATGACAAAAGTTTCCGAAAAAAGGCATTCTCAGTTAATTGAATCTCCACTGACGACGTATAGCCCCAGACCTCACTGCCATACAGGGCCATAGGCACGCACTTAGCATTATATATCTTCAAAATCGCGGGCAAGGGCTTGCAGCCCAGCCGTTTTGCAAAACCCAACTATGCTCCTGTTGCCCTAGCGAGAATATTCTGTTTCTGTGCGCGTTGCGCGACCCATGATCCTCTGTCATCAAAGGTGACCCCCAAATATGGAAAGGTCTGGACTTTGGTAAGCTCCTGCTCATTGCAGAAGAATTTAACCTTTTTTGCAGCTCCATCTCCTATTGTCATTGAATGTGATTTTTTAAAATTTATTACTAAGTCCAAGGAGACCATAAAATCGTTAAAACCATTTAAAAGGGCTTGAAGGCCTCTCGCAGTTCTTGCCAGTAAGACCGTGTCATCCGTATACAACAAAGCGGGAATCAACTTAGTACCTGCTCTTGGTATGTCTTTACAAGATAAGGACAAAACTTCCCCCAGGTTGTTAATATAAAGTTAGAAAAGCAGGGGGGCAAGAATGCATCCCTGTCTTACCCCACGCTTCACCTGCCAGGCATCAGATAGATTCCCGTCCTTATTATAACGGACCGCCGCAGTAGTGTCTTCATGTATAAGTGCTAAAAAGGAAATCAGCACAGGGTCAAGACCCATAGCTGCCAGGGATGCCCATAATTTTTGACGATTAACCAAATCAAAAGCAGTAGATAGGTCCATGAATGCTAAGTGTAAGACCCCCTGCTTCGCAATCGTATACTTCCCAATAATGAGATGCAGATTAAGGCATTGACCCACCGTGCTCCTTCCCTTTCTGAAACCATACTGGAGGTCCGAAATAATGGAGTTGTCCTCCAGCCATGATGTTAACCTTGCTAGGACAACTTTACCCATTATTTTCATCGCAGAATCCAGAAGAGAAATAGGCCGATAGCATGTCGGATCCTCTCTAGCACCTTTTTTAAATATTGGTACTATCACGGCCTTACCCCAAGAACGGGGAACACCCTCCTTTGCTGCCGCGTTAAAAACTAAGGTTAAAAGTTTCGCCCAGTAATTTGAATCTGCCTTGTACAGATCTGCGGGGACACCATCGGGGCCGGGTGCTTTGCCCTTTGCCATCGATTCAATGGCGTCCCGGACTTCAGCCTCAGTAAAGTTAATTTTCGATGACTGATTAATATCCCCAAAATTTACTGGATTCTGGTCAGGAATCTCAGAATAAAGCCCACTAAAGTGAGACACCCATTTGTCTGGGGTAATAAGACAATCATTAATAGTATTTTCCATTTCATTAAAAAGTGGGCTGTTAATTACTTTCCAGAATTGGGAGCTACTTTTTAAAACACTAGCGTCTGACAATTCTTCCCACGCCATATTTTTTAGACAAATTTTCCTTGCCTTTAGTGTTTTTTTGAAGGATCTTCTTGCCTCCACAATCCTGCTGATATCTTTAGCACCATCTTTTAGGGCCAGTAAGAGAGTGGAGTGCGCGCTACTACATGCCTGATCAAACCAGTTTTTATGCTTCTTAGGTCTTGGTTTCCCAACGAGGGTTAGATTATCCATAATCTGGCTGGTTATTCTCTCAAAGGCACCAAGAATATCCCCTGGTTTAGATTCTATTGCTACGCAAATATTAAAGTACTCCAAATTGCTGTGATACAGTTTCTCAAGAAAATCACTAGGAGTAATAACATCCCATCTCAAACGTGTTCCCTGTTTAATAGGGACTATGTTTGAATTAGAGATTGTAGACATATGGTTAGGCCTAAAGACATCATTAATATTTAATTCCAAAGATAGTGGATTGTGGTCACTAAGGACATTTGCAGTGACACAAAATGGGCCTATCAGTCCCTTCAGAGTACAGGAAATTAGTATGTGATCGATAATACTGTTGTGACCCTGACCAGTGAATGTGGGAACAGGAGATACTAAATTCTGCATTGGCACAAATAAATTAAAAGCAGATACAATACTGTCTAGAAACATCCCACCTTTTGAAAGATCAAAGTGGGCTTCCTCCTGCGGGCAATAAGCCTGCTTAAAATTTCCAAAACAATTGGATTGTCTTAAGTGAATGTTAAAATCGCCAAACAATAATAAATAATAAGGGGTAACATTATTTGCATCAAAATCCTCCAAAAAGGTAGATAAGGCCTTTAAATGCTCCAATTCGTCCATCCTCGTAAATGAATTATAAAAGTTCACAACTAACAATGATGGAAGGTTGACACCTACAGCTTTAACCGCCAATATATTGGGTGAACTAGTCTTAACAAGTTCTGTGCTATACAATAGCTTAAGACTAAATAATAACAAGAGACCACCACTAGATCTCCCCGAGGATGAGGACACAGCATATTTAATAAATGACTGGAACCCATCCAAATAAAAGGAATCTCTGGCCTCCCACGTCTCTTGTAAAGCAATTATGTGAAAGGAAGAGAGAAATGACTTCCAGCAAGTATCCTCTCTTTTTGCTCTCAACCCAGCTATATTCCATGACAAGGCTGTAACCCTATTTGCTAATAAGTTTGCCCCCTCAAAATCGTTATCATGTGCCACACTATTTCCCATAGACGATGGTTGGGAGGAGGGGTCCACTACCTCCTCACTAACAAAAGCCCTTACAGGCACATGATTAAGCGTGCCAGCGGGAGCATTAACCTGATCATCTTGAGTGAACTTAATTATTGGCCGAGTGATACCGTTATCCTGATAAGTCATTCGGGTAGCGTGACTAACACCCGGACCATAAGAAACGGTATTATCATTGACAGGCATCACACTTCCCTCTTCTTCCATACACACCCCACTAGATTCAATATCCAAAGACTGGCTGTACGCTACATGGAGTCAGTCATTTGTGTCCAGAGAACTAACTTAGTGCAGGGATTTTCCTGCCTGCCAACTTAGGGGCGTCTATATCTCTTAGGGCCAGAATATCTTCGACCAGCCCATTTAAGAAAAGAGCAAAAAGGGTTGGGGCTAGGACGCACCCCTGCCTGACCCCCTTTTCAACGCCGAATGGGTGCGTGAGTTCTCCATTTAATCCATACATAACTCTAGCGAAGGTGTCTTTGTGGAGTCGCTCTAGTAGATCGCAAAGATAGAGGGGTACTCCCATTCCCTTTAGCAGCTCCCAGAGCTGGCTACGATCCACCATGTCGAAGGCAGACTTTAAATCAACAAACGTGAGATAAAGGCTGCCCCCTTCTAAGATGATAGTTTTCCAGTGGATCATTTGCAGCCTAAACAGTTGGTCCACAGTTGACATCTTGGCTCTGAAGCCCACCTGCAGAGGGGTCAAGATGTTAGAGTCCTCCATCCAGGTTTGGAGTCTCCCTAGGAGGATGCGCGCAAAAATCTTCTGGGCAACATCAATTAGGCTAATAGGCCTATAATTAGCCGGATCGAGTGGAGAACCCTTTTTGTGAATTGGTATTATCTCGGCTCCAGCCCATGTAGGTGGTAGCGGCATTCCACCTAGGATTGCATTGAAAAGGCCATAGAGATAGGGGACCCAGATGTCGGGCTCGCTTTTAAAAAGATCTCCTGGGATCCTATCTAGGCCAGGGGCTTTATTAGGCAGGACTTTACTGAGAGCCACTCTGACCTCTTTAAGGGTGCACATCTGACTCGACTCCAAAGTAGGGGATAAGCGGGCGTTAAAATAAGGAAGGGAATTATTCACTGCTGTTGTCTTAAAGGCGTACAGATCTTTAAAGTAACTACGCCATATTTCTTCCCCAAGATTAGGTTGTAAAGCTTGGTTGGGGCGTGACGATCCAGTTTTGACTAAGTTCCAAAACGACCTTAAATCCCTATTCTTGAGTGCAAGGGAGATCTCCTCCCATCTGCTAATTTCCCAATTTTTTTTTGCTTCATGGGAGATTTTCTTATAAGAGGCCCTTGCTTCCTTAATTTCTAGCTTATTGCCATTCTTAAGGGATGTCATAAGCAATGTCTTAGCTTCCCTACAAGGTTTGTTAAACCAAGTAGGGTTCCCCCTCTTGGGGGCTGAATTACTCCTAATAGCCCGACTAAAATGCATCCCTAGGATGGCACAAAGTTCTATATGGGTAGTTCCAAATAGCTCAAAATCTAAGTGGCCCTCTAAGATAGTAGATTCTCCCATTGTTTTCTCTAAGAGGGGACAGATCTCAAAATACATTGCACTAAGGTCCCTTTCAGATTGGGCAATCATCTAACTCTTCGAGCACCACCAGTTGTGGTTAAAGGTGCAGCGATGGGTGAGTCATTGACGGGGGTATGAGGAGTAATAAAACCCTCCATAGTTACGACTATGGGGTTGTGGTTGCTTTCACTACGTTTGTTAACTTGAAAATCCAGAATCCTTGGCCACAGTCCCATGCTAATCAAAATATAATCAATAATAGAAGATTGGCCGTTTCTTTCAAAGGTTGAATTACCTGGATTATCAGAAGGGAACCGTTACATGCTCTTACCGAAAAGGTAAGTGTGATTTGGGTAAGTTGTAAGACCAATGGTGTCCAGGCCTTCGTGGGGTAAGTATTAGGTGGTATTATATCCCACACTTGATCCTCCTCCTGGGATACAGGAGAAGTTAGCCCATTCAAGGGTTCGTAGTGGCAGTTGAAATCGCCACCAATTATAAGATGGTCAGTGTTGTTAATTGAACCCAGAAAGGCCTCTAGGGTAGTCAGAGTGGGGGTCAATTGACCATAATTCAGTGGGCGGGAGTAGATATTTATCAAGTTCAACACCTGACTATCCTGGGAGGACATGGCTAAGCACATGATGTCCGGGGAGTCGGTGCAGATTTTTTTAAAGACGCATCCCAAGTGGGTTCGGACCCAGATGGTCAACCCTCCCGAAGGCCTACCCTTTTTAGGTCTCGCGAGCCAAAGGCTCGTAAGAGACATTTTATAACTGGGTTTTTCAAAGTGCTGCCGTGGCCTAAAGCTACAGTGCACGTGAACGTGCACGCGCGCAGCCGCCAATCACTGCTGCGCGCGCACCACTCACGTGCTTGCCACACAGCGCTCCCGTCCAAGCGATCGCGATCACTTTCGCTTTGATCGCGATCGCTATTACTTTCGTTTTCGGCCGCGCGGAAACCTCCATTCTAATACTTACTGTGAATAGGCTGAGGCTATCTTGCCATTTCTTTTGAACATGCACTGAGTGTGCATGTGTCTGCAGTCTTTCGCATGCACCAGCCCCCGTTCCTACCATCACCTTACTGCCAGTGCTGCTTGGCCTCTTCCCGCCCAGTTGCTTTCCCCATTCCTATCCCGGGTACTCTGTGGCTCAAAAGAGTGAGCTTTCCGTTGCTTCCGAGGGCTTTGGCACAACATTAAGGCTGGCTGTGAAGTGTCATCCCCTTACTGGAATGTCACCCGTTGCTTAGCACCCTCCCCCCCGAACCCTTTTAAACAAACAATTCATCTTCAGTTGTTAATGTTCAGTTGTGTGATTTATAAAAGAAGCGGTGAAAGATACCATCCTGCGTACGTCCAGTAAGTCACAATGATGCAGGCATCGCTTGATCACTGCGCAGCATTTGTGGTTGTTCTTCTAATGGGCATTTGAACAGCAGCGTTGAGAGCGCAATCACGACTCCAAAATGTGCGTTTGTTAAAGAAACGTCACGTTAAGGTTGATGACTGGCACGCTCACAAAATAACTGTGAAAGAGTTGTAAATTGTAATCTTGCACCATGGACACTGCAGGGCTTAAGCCTTTCACTGAACAGGTCACGCGTCTTTTATTGTATACACGACCCATATTGTAATGCACTACTCGAGTTCAACAAGTCAATTTTGCCATCAAGCCCGGGCAATTGGCATTTGTTTTTCGTTTAACATTTTTTTCACATAAATGTTTCATCTTACACATACGTTTCTTAGAAAGTTTATGGCAGGTATGTAGTGTTATGTGGTAGCTGTGAGAACATTTAATCACTTTCATAGCAAATGTATCATCTTATTCTTTACATGTTCGCATCAACTATCAAAACCCGTTGTAACTGTTCCGGGTTTCTTACCAAGTGAGTTTTCATGTTAGCGGATATTTCATTCACTTTATCTTCAAGTTGTTATTTGCAATGTTACTTTGGTGGTTTCATTGCCAAAGCAGGCCATTTAGGAGCTGGGGAACCTGGTTCGAGTCTCGGCGTGGGCTCACCATCCTGTGATTCTGGGCAAATCAATTTATATGCCTACCAAAAACGACTGTGTAAAGTGACTGGAGCTCATATAAAGCGCTCCAATGAGTTAGCGCTATATGTCAAACTGCAAAATAAATACTTTGAATGGAAATCCCCTTGCTTCTTAGGGGATGGGGTGGTGGGGGTGTCTGGTCTGTCTTTTATGCTTATCATGGTGATGTCTTTCGCATGGGTGTGGCTTATTTATTTAAGCGCGGACGCAAATGTAGGCACATTGCTAGTACTGTTGCAGCAGCACTCCATTCCGGGTCACGTCGCGTTCAGGTAATCCATGTTCACTTTACACATATTAATTTTACGGGCTTGGGACAATCTGGTAACCAAGTATTTTAGATTTGGTTTATGCTTCTGTCATTTTGCTGGTTAGCTGGTGATACGATCTCCACTGCCGTTGCTTTTCAACATTAGTGGGTTTTGACCAACAGCAGCTGGCATTGGTTTTCTAGCACAGAACATGTTGGTGGGTGGTTTAAGTGGTTGCATGGGGGTGCAGCTTAATCAGGGTTTTATTATTGAAGGTTAGTTACTGACAGCGTTTGGTTTATGCAGTTGAGCCTGGACAGATTCTTCTGTTTCCTCCTTCAATAAAAGTGCGCGTTGTAAGTTATGTTAGACACGTTTGATGTCTACAACGCACTGGGTTCTGTGGTCACGTTCTTTCGGATTTTTGAATGGCTGCAGATATGTTGTCCACTTAATCTCCCCTGCACACTGCTTGCGCTATAATCAACAGCTCGGGCCGAGTCAGGTGCATGACACAAACCCATTGAAAACTGCTTTATTCCTTTAACTGTTCAGCAAATGTTCCTTTATCCATCTACGTGTAAGCGTTGGACCTAATTGCTTACCTGGCATGGATGGCATGTCAGTGCACACCAGCTATTGTTGTAACAGCATTATAGCAAATTTGTAATTACATGAACACAGTTTGCAAGAAAGCATTGCCTTTCTCAATAAACATGTCATAACATTTTAGCAGCCTTTCAGTAACTTATATTGCACAACTGCTCACCAAGCTACAACTTAGAACAACAAGCATTGGCATAGCCAATAGGTCTCGCCTTTGGGACCATATAAGTGTTTAGCCATGCAACAGTTACATAACTAAATACTTATAAGGTCCCAAAGGCGAGACCTATTGGCTATGCCAATGCTTGTTTGACCTTACTGCGGGTTCCCAAAAGGTGGCAAACCCTACTCGGTGATAGGGCTTCAATGCCCAGGTCTCCTGTAGTAGGCAGATGTCATGGCCATCAATATGTTCCCCCCAATCGGGGAGTTCTAACAGGCGCAATAGACCTGCCACGTTCCAGGATAAGATTTTTAACCCCGCAACCTGGTTGGTGGAACGGTTACCAGAGTGGAACATACAAAGGGTAGTTGAAGTACCCAGGGGGGTGTCTAAATTGTCACTAGTGGAGACTCTAAAGGCAGGATGCCATTTAAGAAAAGGTTGGGTATGTTGTTTTGAAACTTTATATTTCCTGACTGTAAAAACCCTGCTTTGTTGCTTTTATAGCGAGCCTGGTAGTACGTATGGGCTGCTCTATGAGGCATGGGGTATTCAGTACATGGACTTAATGCAGGCTCATTGCTTGTCATTGGTTGTTCCGGGTACCTCTCTAAATTCCATAATTTTGAATGGTAAATTACAGGGCTCATTTCACTTCTGTCCATTTCAGTTTGTTTTGCGCACTATTTTTTCCGATTGCCTGCCTCGTGTTCTGGAAATTTTGCAAATGCGAGCTGCTGACCAGTGTTACTGCTTTTCACTCGAACCCACTGTTTCGCCATGGGTTCTCCCCTTTGTACCTTAGCCTACACTTATGAACTACACAGTCTGGGCCAATGAAGAATGAGTTGAACAATCACAAAGATAGAATGTTACTCTCTAGCTCCCTTTCACCCAATCTTTCATTTTAGCATTGATTATTCTTCACACACTCGGAGCTCCGTTGCTCCGTTACTGTAAACAGGGCTGTAAATCTTGTTCTTTATCTGGTCACAAATGTGGCAGCTGCGTCTCTATTCCCAGTGGTAATTCCTCATTCTTAATCATCTAGACATTGCTGCAGCAGTTTCTCTTGCCCCAGTGGTATTTTCTCATTCTTAGTCCTCTGGTCAGTGGTGCTAGTGTCATGTAGTTCCTATAAAACCTATATAGGATCTGCACGTTCAGAAAACATACACTGTAGGATTGGTGTCAGACTGATTCTAGACACCCCTACTGGGTATGTTGGCCTGTATGCCAGCTTGCTCACAGTGCCACTAGAAACTCCTCTTACAAAGAAGAGAATAGTTCTTGGCAACTATCGAGCATGACAACCCTGATCCCTCAGGACCATGGAAACAGTGTGCTACTTTTAACTCAGTCATTCGTGCTCACTTAGTCTCAGAGAGATACACAGAATAAATGGTATGGACCTTTTCAATAGGCATTTATTGAACAGTTGTTATTGTAGTGTAAAATCGATGTGTTGAAACAACCGATAGATAGTAACAGATGTAAATGATAAGAAGCACTAAGTAAGTAAAAGGATGGTAGATTTCTACCATTTTGCTATAACCATGAATACAGGCAAGTATGTACAATACATGACAATAAAATGCGTTCTCCTACGATGCTACCCTAAATAGATGTACCTAAATGTACCTAGCATGTATGTGGGTGTTAAGCCAAGAATCCCTCTAGGATAAAGTCAACCCCACTACCTGAAGTGAAAGACTGTGGGACCCTGTCTTGTTCTCGAGTTGGACCCCCCGCAAGGGATGATAGACCACTGCAAGCTGGAGTATCTGCATGCAGGAACCTCAGCGTCTAGCGTCAGTGTGTTGGCAGGGAAGTCCTGATCTCTCTCTGTCTCAGCAAGATGTGATGTTTATATAACCAAAGGTATCCCGGGGGGGTCTACCTTGCTGTGCCACTTGTCTGACTTAGGATGACATCGGGAATGAACTCTATAAATAGTTATTATACTGGGATGGTAGTCCTGCTGAGTTTCCAAGAATCCTCACTCATAATGTATGAGGCTTTTACCAAAGAAAATCCCACGTTCTCTGTGCAGTGTCATATGTAGGTCAAAGGTTAGTCCCTAAGAAAATTTATCTGTGTAATGTAGGGAAGAATATAGGTGAAGAGTTATGATGTTACCTGAGCCTATATTGGGGTACCTACATGGTATATAACACTAGCTGCTTCTCTGATCATAATAGCAATGCCTCATTCTTAGTCCTCTAGTCATCGGTGCTAGCTGCTTCTCTGATCCCAATGGTAATTCCTCATTTTAGTCCTCTAGACTGTGCTGCAGCTGCTTCTCTGGTCCAAGTGGTAATTTCTTATTCTTAGTCCTTTACGCAGTGCTGCAGCTGCGTCTCTGTTCCCAGTGGTAATTCCTCATTCTTAGTCCTTTAGTGTAGCGCTGCTTGCTGTTTCTCTAGTCCCAATGAAAATTTCTCATTCTTATTCCTCTAGACAGTCCTGCAGCTGCTTCTCTGGTCCCAGTGGGAATTCCTCGTTCTTTGTCCTCTAGGCAGTGCTGCTAGCTGCTTCTCAGGCCTCATTGGTAATTCCTCATTCTAAATCCTCTGCATAGTGCTGCAACTGCTTTGTTGGTCCTGTCAGTAATTCCTCCGTTCTAAGCCCTCCAGACAGTGCAGCAGCTGTGTCTCTGTTCCCAGAAGTAATTCCCCATTTTCTGTCCACTAAGCATTGCAACAGCTGTGTTTCTGCTCCCAGTGATATTTCCTCATTCTAAGCCCCTAACCAATGCTGCTAGCTGCTTCCCTGGTCCCACTGGTAATTCCTCATTGTTAGTCCTCTAAACAGTGCTGCAGCTGCTTCTCTGATCCCGTTGGTAATTCCTCATTCTAAATCCTCTAGGCAGTGCTGCCAGCTGCTACTCGGGCCCTCGTCTGTAATTCTTCATTCTAAGTCCTTTAGGCAGTGCTTCTAACTGCTTCGCTGTTTCCGTTGGTAATTCCTCATTCTAAGTCATCTAGGCAGTCCTGCAGCTGCATCTTTGGACACAGTGGTAATTCCTCATTAAAAATCCTCTAGACAGTGCTGAAGCTGCATCTCTGTTCCCAGTGGTAATCCCTTCTTCTTAGACCTCTAGATAGCGCTGCAGCTGCTTATCTAGTACCAGTAGTAACTCCTCATTCTAACACTTCTAGGCAGTGCTGCAGCTGTTTCTCTGGTCCCAGTGGGAATTCCTCATTCTTGGTCCTCTTGGCAGTACTGCTAGCTGCTTTTCTGGTCTCATTGGTAATTCTGCATTCTGAATCCTCTACACAGTGCTGCAGCTGCTTCTTTGGTCCTGTCAGCAATTCCTCCATTCTCAGTCCTCTAGACAATGCTGCAGCTATGTCTCTGCTCCTGTCGGTAATTCCTCATGCTAAGTCCTCTAGGCAGTGCGACAGTTGCATCTCTGTTCCCCGTGGTAATTCATCATTCTAAACCCCTAACCAGCGCTGCAAGCTGCTTCCGTGGTCCTAGTGGTAATTCCTCATTCGTAGTCCCCTAGACAGTGTTGCAGCTGCTTCTCTGGTCCCAGTGGGAACTATTCATTCTTAGTCCTCTAGACAGTGCTGCAGCTGCTTCTGTGGTCCCATTGAAAATTCCTCAATCGTAGTCCTCTAGGCATTGCTGCTAGCTGCTTATCTGGTCCAGTCAGTGATTCCTCATTTTAAATCCTGCAGGCAGTGCTGCTAGCTGCCACTCTGGCACACGTTGGTAATTCATCATTTTAAGTCCTGTAGGTAGTGCTGCTAGCTGCTTCTCTGGTCCCATCGGTAATTCCTCATTCTAAATCCTCTAGGCAGTGCTGATAGCTGCTACTCTGGCCCTCGTTGGTAATTCCTCATTCTTAGTCCTCTAGACAGTGCTGCAGCTGCTTCTCTGTTCGGAGTGGTAACTATACATTCTTAGTCCGCTAAGCAGTGCTGCGAGCTTTTTCTCTGGTCCCATCGGTAATTCCTCATTCTGAATCCTCTAGGCAGTGCTGCTAGCTGCTACTCTGGCCCTCGTCAGTAATTCTTCATTTTAAGTCCTCTAGGCAG
The DNA here is from genome assembly GCF_964204655.1 of Triturus cristatus. Lineage (NCBI taxonomy): Eukaryota > Metazoa > Chordata > Amphibia > Caudata > Salamandridae > Triturus > Triturus cristatus. The sequence continues at coordinate 751,704,117 of NC_140584.1, read as the reverse complement.
TGCTGCTAACTGCTTCTCTGCTCCTGTTGGTAATTTCTCATTCTAAGTCCTCTGGGCAGTGCTGGAGCTGCGTCTTTGGTCACAGCGGTAATCCCTTATTATAAGTCCTCTAGCCAGTACTGTTAACTGCTTCTCTGGTCCCAGTAGTAATTCCTTATTCTTAGTCTTCTCTGCAGTGCTGCAGCCGCTTCTCTGTTCCCAGTGGTAACTATTCATTCTTAGTCCTCTAGCCAGTGTTAGTAGATGCTTTTGTCGTCCCAGTTAAAAGCCCTCAATCTTAGTCCTCTAGGCAGTGCTGCTAGCTGCTTATCTGGTCCAGTCATTAATTACTCATTCTAAATCCTGTAGGCAGTGCTGCTAGCTTCTAAGCCAGTGCATGTTGGTAATTCATCATTCTATGTCCTCTGGGCAGTGTTGCTAGCTGCTTCTCTGGTCCCAGTGGTAATTCCTCATTCTAAGTCCTCTAGTCCTCTAGTGCCTCTGTTCATACATCAACTACACTCCAAAGCAAAACACATAGGTAAAAGACCAGTAGTGTTTTCCTTATAGGGGTGTTTAGGTGTCACCCCCTGTTTCTTTTGTTGCCCCCGTAAATCATGTTTACTGTGTTACCTTGCCTTCTTTAAATGCCATTGTAATTTTAGCCGCAGTGCTTGGCATGGTCTGAGAAAAGTTGAGAGTGACTAAGGGGGTGCGTGGGGGGAGTGCAGCCTCTGAGCCTGCTTGAGCAGCTACGTTTAAGTGTGCATGTCGCATTGGATGGGGGCTGTGCTCCGATCAGCTTGACATGCGCACTTGAACCCTTTTCTTCCTCCACAATGTAGGAGCCCAGGGGATTGTTGCTGCACCCCCAAAGAATCCACATGAGTGTTGGCATCCTTTGACACAGCCAATCCTCGCGGTGCTCCCTTGCTGTTCCCTAACAGAACCAGTAAGAAAGCAGTGTCTAGATTGGCTCAGAAGTCTCTGGGTGGGAGGGAGTTGTAGTCATACCTTGCATGTGGGTGCTGAGAGGCCAGAGTTGAAAATACGCAGACACGACCAAGAAATGAAACTTGTTTGCTGCACTTCCGGGACCATGGCGAATGCAGACCACCTCCAAGTCATGAAGGATGAGGCCACCTGCTCCATCTGTCTAGGGTGCCTCCAGGACCCCCTGTCTCTCTACTGTGGACACAACTTCTGCTGCTTCTGCATCACTAAGTCATGGACGGGTGTTCAGCAAAACTTCCCCTGTCCTGAGTGCAGGGTAGTGTCTCCTGAGGGACTCCTCATGCCCACTATGAAGCTAGGAAACATAGTGGAGAAGCTGACAGCCCTGCAGCTACCAAACATGGGGAGAGGCTGTTACTGCGGTTCATGACTGACTGGACCCTCATCATTGTGGTGTGCGACAGGTGTACAGAGCACCGGGGTATCACTGTTGTGCCCATTGAAGAGGCTGCAGAGGACTGCAAGGTTTGTGAGCGCTTGTTGAGACTCCTGCAGCCACTGGGCCACTTGGGGCCTATCGGCAAGCTTTAGAGAGCCCAGTGTAGTGTGAGACTGAGCCGATTGAAAGAGGTGAACACCCATTCATGTCTAAGGGGAGGCAAGTTGGAGTGTGAGTATGGGTCCAAATGACAGAGATTCGAGAGATATGTGTATGGTGTATATTTATTGCTTTTGCAGCTTTTCAACTAAGTACATTGGGGCTCAACATCCTCTAGATATGTTTCCTCACATTGCCTCTCAGTGTTCCACAGGTCCAAGCGAGCAGACCCACAGGACGTATAGTCTGTATGCCCATTCATTTCCTGGCATCTCTGACAACACTGTCTGCTGAAGTGGGATAAAATCACCTCCATTCCCATTCATTATAGGGACCCTGCACAGATTTATGGGATGGTTTTAGTACTCAGCAAGCCTATTCTATCCCTCGACTATTTGTTGACACCACTTGCCAGCAGGGGGTGTTAGGTGGTGCATGTCTGAATGTGTCTTGTGGCTCATGTCCTTACACATTCGATCCTTCACATCCCTCTAATCTAAAGCTAGGGCAAACCTGTTAGACTTACCTTCATTCCATTTCATCAGCTCAGACTGCCTACAAAGGGATGTGGATCAGTGATGAAGACTAAACACTAGTCATTCATTGGCATACTAACAGTGGCTGTCTGCTAAAGTGGGACGTCTGCAATTCAATCTCTATGCCAATTCACTACTTGCCTCTGTGTTAACAATGTCTGTTTCTGCAGGCAAGAGAGCACTTCCTTGTCAATGCACATTCAATCCTTGATCACTCTACAGAGTCTGTCAGCATGCATAACTATTTTGTGTTGTTAATTTTGGTGTTTCTTTATAGAAGGGTATTCATTTTTATGTTTGGTAGCGTGCTAATAATGACTGCGGTTACTTCAGAGCACTAGCCCATCAGACAAGGAGTTCTGAGCAAGTGGGGCATTGAGTTGAACTGCAAAATGTTCTGTGATTGGTGGAGCCTGGGCACTCTTAGGAAGATGAAATGAATTTCATTCTTGTCTGGGGTGAGGGCTGTTGTCTCAGTTCTAATATCTCTAGACCTTGAGGGTGCCATGATCAGCACTTAGGTACTGAGCAGTGGCCACTCACCTGGAAGGTAAGGTGTGGGGGAGGAGGGCTAAATATGCTTGAACTGGATGCAGTAAAGCATGACCTAAGACTGACGACAGCTTGGTATGAAAGGGAAAGCCAGGAACACATGCCTCATATCTTTATAACCTGTGTACTGCAGCATTGAGGTTGATGCACACTTCCCTCTCAGATGCACAATTCATGGCTGCTTGTGTGTCACGTCCCTGACACTCAATCCGTCAATATTTCAAACTATTTTGAATCTGACTGGAGCTCTTTTTCTATTCAATCATGTTGGGATGTGTGAATATTTCTACTCCATTCAGTTGCATTCCATAAGTGTTTTTGAGCAGGACAACTGCTGTGGAATAATATAATTCTTGATGCATTGTTGACTTGTACTCTCATTCACTCCCTTATCCATATGCACATACAAGCAAGTCAATAAAAAAGCACTTCACATTTAAAAGGTACAGGCCAACTACCTTTGCCAAATCTTGTCTCAGACAAGGTTTAATATTTAGGGGCTTATTACGATGTTGATTGGAGTTGCCTCCGACACACCCCGTCTCGGTCTCAAGTCCAACTGACCTCCAGTTGGCAGTTCCGACCGCCTGATTATGATGCGACCAAATACTGTTTGGTCAGATACTCACATTTCTCGATGGGAGTTTGTGTTATGGCCATAAACCGTCTGTAACACAAGCTCCCATAAAGAAATGTGTGTGTGTGTAAAACCCCACACTCTGTGGCAGGCACCCCAGGGCACCTGCCACACAGTGCATGGATTTACAAGGGGCCAACAACAGTAGGCCGTGGAGGCAAGGGGGCCCTGCTAGGGGCCCCCAGAGTCCCTTTCTGACAGCCTTTCCATGTCAGAAAGGACAGGAGGGAAAGGCTGTGGGAAACCAACATGGGAATCCTGATGGCGAAAACGCCGCCCATAGGGGATTACGGTGCTATTCTGACCAGCCGGAACCCTTCCAGAGCAGGCCATAACCATGTTAGAATGACCGGCCGGTTCACACTCTGACCACCAACATCGAAATTTGGCGTAATGCCTCCGACTAGAGGTAGGAGGCTTTCCGACCAACATCATAATCGGCACCGTACTGTTAGCTTGTTTGTAAATGTTCATATGCTTGGCAAATAAGGAAACCGATTGAAAGGCATAAAGATAAGGAGGTCTTTGCCCAGGGCCATACAATTTGTTGAAGTGGGGAAAGCAGGATCTGAGCTCGATATGCCTAACCGGTATAGAGAAGACCATGGTAACCTACATTCAGCACCTCTGTGTCCCTATGAACCACTTCTTCTCATTTTACATCCATTCCGTCAAAGTGGATTCTTTGTAGTCTGCAGCCCCAGTACTCCAGAGATCTGTTTGTGACTATGTGCTCTGGACATATACTTTACCCTGGCCTTCTATGGTCGCAGGGTCCTGTGCTGGTAAATGGCACTGCTTTCAGACTTTTCAGCCAGATAAATGCAATTCCTGACTGTTGTTAAATGTAGTAATAGGCTTTCATTGCAGTGTAAGGTTTCCACAGTCTTTGCATTGCAATGGAAACACCCCCTAGTGGACGTATATATCTCCTCTGCCATATCTGGTAAGCTTCTATACGGTGAAAATACAATATTTTTGAATTTCACTGGAAATAACCAATGGCTTAAGTGAGCTATAAATATGTATATCTATCTATCTATCTAGCTATCTATAGATAGATAGATAGATAGATAGATAGATAGATAGATAGATAGATAGATAGATAGATAGATAGATAGATAGATAGATAGATAGATAGATAGATAGATAGATAGATAGATAGATAGATAGATAGATATATTCACTGAAAAAAACACAGGTTTCAGTGACGTTATAGTTAGTTGGACATTTCACTCGTACAAAACCACAGAGATTTGGCTGTTATAGTTAGTTGAGCTAAATATAACTCGTGCCCCCACAATGCACTGATGATGATGTCACATCTTACATCATTCATGACATGGTCAGGGACATCACTGATGACATCACTGATGACATCTCATATGACATTACTGATTACATCATCCAGTGACTGTGTGTTTCTGTAAAGTTGAAATATGTTTTATATATATATATATATGCCAAGGTGTATTGAAGAATGAGTGGGTGTATAAGTGTCTGAATGGATGAGTTAGTAGGTGCATGACTGACTGTATAAGTGAGTGATTAAACGTTTCTTACTGAATGCATGGGTTAGTGACTAAACTGTGTGAATGTCTGTATCAGTCTGTCAGTTGGTTGCCTGCATGGGTTGGTGAGTAGCTACATGAGTGGCTATATGGGTTATTGATTGGTTGTCTAAGTATCTGTATGGGTGCCTGTCTGTGTGGGTGGGGGGTGACTCTGTGCATAGATGTGTGAGTGGGTGATTCACTGGGTGTATGGGTTCAAGATTGCATCTGGGAAGGGCTGTATGGGAGGGTGAGTGTGTGTATGGGTGTGTTAGTGACTGAATGGATGTCTCAGTGGTACATGTGTGAGTAACTACATATGTGAAAGGCAGTATATGTGAGTGTTGCAGTATATAAATGACTATATGTGAGAGTGAGTGATCATGAGTGTGGCTGTATGGATGAGTGTGTGTTTGTATCAGTGATTGTATACGAGAGTAAGTATGGGTTAGTATCTGTATAAATAAGTAAGGTGGTGTGTGAATAACTGTATAGGTGAGTAAATGGGAGTGTGATTGATTCTTTGCATGACTGACTAGGTGTGTGAGTAACGCTAGGGATTAGTGGTGTTGTGCGAGTGTCTGTATAGGTGTATGAGTGCATATGATAGTGCTGCATTGATGAGAGACTGCATGTATGAGTGACTGTATGGGTGAAGGAGTGGATGTGTGTATAGACCTAGGAATCAGTGAGTGGGTATGTAGTAACTGGTATTGGTGTGTATATGGTTTCAAAAATGATAGTCTGTATTTTATAGATGGTGTATCAAAGGGTATATTAGGATATGAGGAGGTGCATCAGATCATCATATGGATGATGTCATCAGTGATGTAATTTGAGACGTCATCAGTGATGTCACTGACGATGTCATGAATGACGTACTATGTGACATCATCAGCAGTGCATTATGGGGGTACGAGTTATAGTTAGCTCAACTAACTATAACAGCTAAATTTCTCTGGTTTTGTACAAGTGAAATGTCCAACTAACTATAACGTCCCTGAAACCTGTGTTTTTTTCAGTGAATTTCTAAAGTTTTTTAAAATGCTAATTTCTAACTATGACGTCCCTGAAAACTATAGTTTTTTCAGTGAATTTGAAAGGTTTTTTAAATGCTAATTTCTAACTATGATGTCCATTAAACCTATGTATTTTTTCAGTGAACTTCTAAGGTTTTTTAAATGCTAATTTCTAAGTATACCTGCAGAGGTAGGACATTTTCAGAAAGAGGTAGAAAGGAGCAGAAAGAAGCAAGACAAATGCAGAAAGAGGACTCAGAATTCCAGAAAGAGGAACAAAGGTGCAGAAAGAAGCAAGAAATGTGCAGAAAGAACCAACAGAGGTGCAGAAAGAGGCCTTTTTGCAAAGTTATCCTGTGCCCCCAACTTTTTGCTGACTGGTACTGGTGGTAACTCACTCTGACTAACCAGGCCCGGAGTCAGTGCTATGCTGAAAGACACTTAGAAGACAGTGAAAACACCTATATACACTCGGGTACACTAGGGTTTGGGGCACCCCTGTGATTGGCATGACCTCCCCTGTAAGGCCCAAGTACATAATAGGGCAGGGGGATTAAAACTACCTCTAAGTCAGAGGTGCAGAAAGAAGCAAGGCAAGTACATAAAGAAGCAACAGAGATGTCAAAACAGGCAAGAGAGGTGCAGAAATAGGCAAGTGAAGAGCAGAAAGAGGCATGAGAGAGGTTCACAAAGAGGCAACAGAGGTGCAGAAAGAGGGAGGAGGGGTAAAGAAAGAAGCAAGAGAAGTGCAGAAACAAGCAAAGGAAGTGCAGAAAGAGGCAAGAGAATTGCTGAAAGAAGCAACAGAGGTGTGGAAGAATCAATAGAAGTAAAGGAAGAGGCAAGTGAGGTGCAGAAAGAGGCAAGAGAGGTGCAGAAAATGACAAGAGAACAGCAGAAAGGGGCAAGAGGGATGCAAAAAAAGGAAGAAGGGTGCAGAAAGAAGCAAGAGAGGTGCAGCAGTAAGCAAGAGAAATGCACAAAGAGGCAAGAGAGGAGCAGAAAGAGGCAAGAGAGGTGTTGAAAAAAGCAAGAGAAGTACAGAAAGAGGCAGAAGGCATTGAGAAAGAAGCAAGTCAGGTACAGAAAGAGGCAAGAGAATTGGTGAAGCAGAGGTGTAGAAAGAGGCAAGACAAGTGCAGAAAGAGGCAAGTGAGGTGCAGAAAGAAGCAAGAGCAGTGCAGAAAGAACCAACAGAGGTGCAAAAAGAGACAAGAGGGGTACAGAAAGAGGTAGGAGAAGTGCACAAAGAGGCAAGAGAGGTACAGAAACAGGCAGGAGGGGTGCAGAAAGAAGGAAGAGAAGTACAAAAAGAGGAAAGAGAATTGCTGAAAGAAGAAACACAGGTGTACAAAGAAGCAATAGAAATACAGAAACAGGCAAGTGAGGTGCAGAAAGAAGCAAGAACAGAGCAGAAAGAACCAACAGAGGTGCAAAAAGATGTTAGAGGGGTGCACAAAAAGGCAAGAGAGGTACACAAAGAGGCAAATGAGGTACAGAAAGAGGCAGCAGGGGTGCAGAAAGAAGAAAGAGAAGTGTAGAAAGACGCAATAGAGGTGCTGAAAGAGGCGCAAAGGGTGCAGAAAGAGCAAGAGAAGTGTAGAAAAAAGCAATAGAGGTATAGAAAGAGGCAAGAGGGGTGCAGAAACAGGCAGGAAATGCACAGAAACAGGAAACAGGGGTGCATAGACAGGCAATAGAGGTGAAGAAATAGAGGAGAGGGGAACAGAGAGAGCCAAGAGGGGCGTAAAGAAATAAAGTGAGGTGCAGAAAAAGGCAACAGAGGTGCAGAAAGAGGGAAGAGGGGTGAAGAAAGAGGCAATAGGGGTGCAGAAAGAAGCAAGAGAAGTGTAGAAATAGGCAACAGAGGTACAGAATGAGGGAAGAGGGTGAAGAAAGGGGCAAGAGAGGTGCAGGAAGAAGCAACAGAGGTGCAGAAAGAGGGAAGCTGGGTAGAGAAAGAGGCAAGAGGGGTGCAGAAAGAAGCAAGAAAGTTACAGAAAGAAACTAAAGAAGTGCAGCAAGAAGGAACTGAGGTGCAGAAAAAGGCAAGAGGAGAACAGAAAGAGGAAGAAGGGTGCATAAAGAGGCACAAGGGTTGCAGAAAGAAGGCACAGAGGTGCAAAGAGAAGTACAGAAAGAAGCAACAGAGGTGCAGAAAGAGGGCTGAGGTGTGGAAAAAGAGGCAAGAGAAGTGCAGAAAGAAGCAACAGAGATGCAAAAAGGGGGAACAGGGGTGGAGAATATGACAAGAAGGGTACAGAAAAAAGCAAGAGAGGTGCAGAAAGAAACAAAAGAAAAGAAGAAAGAAGGAACAGGGGTGTAGAAAGTGGCATGCAGAAAGACAGAAGAGGGGTGCAGAAAGAAGCACAAGTGGTGCAGAAAGAAACAAGGGAGGTACAGAAAGAAGGAAGAGCAGTGCAGAAAGATGCAACAGAGGTGCAGAAAGAGGCAAGAGGGGTGCAAAAAGAGGGAAGAGGGGTAGATAAAGAAGGAAGAGGGGTGGAGAAAGAGACAGAGAAGTGCAGAAAGAAGCAACAGATGTGCAGAAAGAGGGATAGAGAAAGACTCAAGGGGGTGCAGAAAGAAGTAAGAGAGGTGCAGAATGTAAATAAAGAAGTGCAAAATGAAGGAACAGAGGTGTAGAAAGAGGCAAGAGGAGTGCAGAAAGAGAAATGAGTGAAGAAAGAGGCACAAAAGGTGCATAAAGAAGCAAGAGAAGTACAGAAAGATGCAAGATAAGTGCAGGAAGAAGCAACATAGATGTGGACAGAGGGAGGAGGGGTAGAGAAAGAGACAACAGAAGTGCAGAAAGAAGCAACAGACATATAGAAAGGGGGAAGAGGGGTGGAGAAAGAAGCAGGAGTGGTGCATAAAGAAACAAAATAAGTGCAGAAAAAAGCAAGTGAGGTGCTGAAAGAAGCAAGAGAGGTGCAGAAAGAGGCAACAGAGGTGCAGAAAGAGACAGGAGGGGTGAAGAAAGAAGCAAGAGAATTGCAGAAACAAGCAAAAGTAGTGCTGAAAGAGGCAAGAGAATTGCTGAAAGAAGCAACGGAGGTATGGAAAGAAGCAAGAGAAGTGCAGAAAGAGGTAAGTGAGGTGCCAAAAGAGGCAAGAGAGGTACAGAAAGAGGCAACAGGTTCAGAAAGAGGCAAGGGACCAAGGGAAGTGCAGAAACAGGCAAGATAAAAACACAAAGAGGCAAGAGAGGAGCAGAAAGAGACAAGAGAGGTATAGAAAGAAGCAAGAGAAATGTAGAAAGAGGCAGGAAGGGTTCAGAAAGAAGCAAGTGAGGTACAGAAAGAGGCAAGAGAATTGCTGAACGAGGCAGCACAGGTGTAGAAAGAACCAAGAGAAGTGCAGAAAGAGGCAAGTGATGTGCAGAAAGAAGCAAGATCAGTGCAGAAAGAACGAACAGAAGTGCAAAAAGAGGCAAGAGAATTGCTGAAAGAAGCAACTGAAGTGTACACAGAAGCAATTGAAATACAGAAAGAGGCACGTGTGGTGCAGAAAGAAGCAAGAGCAGTGCAAAAAGAACCAACAGAGGTGCAAAAAGAGGTAAGAGGGGTGCAGAAAAAGGTAGGAGAGGTGCACAAAGAGGCATGAGAGGTACAGAAAGAGGCAGGAGGGGTGCAGAAAGAAGGAAGAGAAGTGCAAAAAGATGCAACAGAGGTGCTAAAAGAGGCACAAAGGGTGCAAAAAGAGCAAGAGAAGTGCAGAAAAAAGCAACAGAGTTACAGAAAGAGGCAAGAGAGGTGCAGAAACAGGCAGGAAAGGTGCAGAAAGAGGGAACAGGGGTACAGAAAGAGGCAAGAGAGGTACAGAAAGAGTGAAGAGGGGTGTAGAAAGAGGCACAAGGGATGCAGACAAGCAAGAGAAGTGCTTAAATAAGCCTCAGAGGTGCAGTAAGAGGGAAGAGGGGTGAAGAAAGGGGCAACAGAGGTACAGGAAGAAGCAACAGAGGTGCAGAAAGAGGGAAGAGGGGTGGAAAAAGAGGCAAGAGGGGTACAGAAAGAAGTGAGAAAGTTGCAGACAAAAACAAAAGAAGTGCAGCAAGAAGGAAATGATGTGCAGAGAAAGGCAAGAGGTAAGCAGAAAGAAGGAAGAAGGGTGCAGAAAGAGGCACAAGGGTTACAGAAAGAAGACATGGAGGTGCAGAAAGAAGCAAGAGAAGTGCAGAAAGAAGCAACAGAGATGCAAAAAGGGGGCACAGGGGTGCAGAAAGTGACGAGAAGGGTACAGAAAGAAGCAAGACAGGTGCAGAAAGAAACAAAAGAAAAGGAAAAAGAAGGAACTGGGGTGCAGCAAGAGGCATGCAGAAAGAGAGAAGAGGGGTGCAGAAAGAAGCACGAGTGGTACAGAGAGACTGGTGGGAGGTACAGAAAGAAGCAAGAGTTGTGCAGAAAGATGCAACAGAGGTGCAGAAAGAGGCAAGAGGGGTGCAAACAGAGGGAAGAGAGGTGCAGAAAAAGGGAAGACGGGTGAAGAAAGAGACAAGAGAGGTGCAGAAAGAAGCAAGAGAAGTGCAGAAAGAGGAAAGAGGGATGGATAAAGACACAAGGAGGATGTAGAATGAAGGAACAGAGATGCAGAAAGAGGCAAGAGGAATGCAGCAAGAGAAGAGGAGTGCAGAAAGAAGCAAGAGAGGTACAGAAAGACGGAAGATAAGTGCAGAATGAAGCAACAGAGATGCAGAAAGAGGGAAGAGGGGTGGAGAAAGTGACAAGCGAAGTGCAGAAAGAAGCAACAGACATGTAGAAAGGGGGAAGAGGGGTGGAGAAAGAGGCAAGTGGGGTATAGAAAGAGGCACAAGAGGTGCAGAAAGAAACAAAATAAGTGCAGAAAAAAGGAACAGGGGTGCAGAAAGAGGCCGGAGGAGTGCAGAAAGATGGAAGAGGGGTGCCGAAAAAGCTAAGAGAGTTGCAGAAAGAGGTAAGAGGGGTGCAAAAAGAAGCAAGTGAGGTGCAGAAAGAGGCAAGAGTGGTGCACATGGAGGGAACAGAGGTGCAGAAAGAGGCAGGAGGGGTGAAGAAAGAAGCAAAAGAAGTGCAGAAACAAGCAAAAGATGTGCAGAAAGAGGCAAGAGAATTGCTGAAAGAAACAACAGAGGTGTAGAAAGAAGCCAGAGAAGTGCAGAAAGAGGCAATTGAGGTGCCAAAAGAGGCAAGAGAGTTGCAGAAAATGGCAAAGAGAACAGCAAAAAGGGGCAAGAGGGATGCAAAAAAGGAAGAAGGGTGCAGAAAGAAGCAAGAGAGGTGCAGCAGTAAGCAAGAGAAGTGCAGAAAGAGGCAAGAGAGGTGCAGAAAGAGGCAACAGAGGTTCAGAAAGAAGCAAGGGAACTGCAGAAACAAGTAAGAGAAATGCAGAAAGAGGCAAGAGAGGAGCAGTAAGAGGCAAGAGAGGTATAGAAAAAAGCAGGAGAAGTGCAGAAAGAGGCAGAAGGGTTCAGAAAGAAGCAAGTGAGATGCAGAAAGAGGCAAGAGAATTGATGAAAGAAGCAGCAGAGGTATAGAAAGAACCAAGAGAAGTGCAGAAAGAGGCAAGTGAGGTGCAGAAAGAAGCAAGAGCAGTGCAGAAAGAACCAACAAAGCTGCAAAAAGAGGCAAGAGTGGTGCAGAAAGAGGTAGGAGAGGTGCACAAAGAGGCAAGAGAGATACAGAAACAGGCAGGAGGAGTGCAGAAAGAAGGAAGAGAAGTGGAGTGCAAGAGAATTGCTGAAAGAAGCAACAGAGGTGTACAAAGAAGCAGTAGAAATACAGAAACAGGCAAGTGAGGTGCAGAAAGAAGCAAGAGCAGTGCAGAAAGAACCAACAAAGGTGCAAAATGAGGGAAGAGGGGTACACAAAAAGGTAGAAGATGTGCACAAAGAGGCAAGAGAGGTACAGAAAGAAGCAGGAGGGGTGCAGAAAGAGCAAGAGAAGTGTAGAAAAAAGCAATAGAGGTACAGAAAGAGGCAAGAGGGGTGCAGAAATAGGCAGGAAATGCACAGAAAGAGGGAACATGGATGCAGAAAGAGGCAAGAGAGGTACAGAAAGAGGGGAGAGGGGTACAGAGAAAAGCAAGAGGGGTACAGAAAAAAGCAAGTGAAGTGCAGAAAGAGGGAAGAGGGGTAAAGAAAGAGGCACGAGAGGTGCAGAAAGAAGCAATGGAAGTGCAGAAATAAGCAACTGAGGTGCAGAAAGAGGGAAGAGGGGTGAAGAAAGAGGCAAGAGAGGTGCAGGAAGAAGCAACAGAGGTACAGAAAGAGGGAAGATGGGTGGAGAAAGAGGCAAGAGAGGTGCAGAAAGAAGCAAGAAAAAAAAGAAGTGCAGCAAGAAGGAATTGAGGTGCAGAAAAAGGCAAGAGGGGTGCAAAAAGAGGGAAGAAGGGTGCAGAAAGAGGCACGAGGGTTGCAGAAAGAAGGCACAGAGGTGCAGAAAGAAGCAAGAGAAGTGCTTAAAGAAGCAACAGAGGTGCAGAAAGTGGGATGAGGGTTGGAAAAAAAGGGGGAACAGGGGTGGAGAAAGTGGAGAAGAAGCAAGAGAGGTGCAGAAAGAAACAAAAGAAAAGCAGAAAGAAGGAAGAAGGGGTGCAGAAAGAGGCATGCAGAAAGACAGAAGAGGTTTGTAGAAAGATGCACGAGTAGTGCAGAAAGAATCAAGGGAGGTACAGAAAGAAGCAAGAGTAGTGCAGAAACATGCAACAGAGGTGCAGAAAGAGGGGTGCAAAAAGAGGGAAGAGGGGTGCAGAAAGAGGGAAGAGGGGTAGAGAAAGAGACAAGAGACGAGCAGAAAGAAGCAACAGAAGTGAAGAAAGAGGGAAGAGGGATGGAAAAAGACGCAAGGGGGTGCAGAAAGAAGCAAGAGGTTCAGAATATAAATAAAGAAGTGCAGAATGAAGGAACAGAGGTGCAGAAAGAGGCAACAGGAGTGCAGAAAGAGAAGAGGGGTATAGAAAGTAGCAAGAGAGGTACAGAAAGATGCAAGATAAATGCAGAAAGAAGCAACAGACATGTAGAAAGGGGAAAGATGGGTAGAGATAGAATCAGGAGAGGTGCGGAAAGAAACAAAAGAAGTACAGAAAAATGGAACAGAGGAGCAGAAAGAGGAAGGAGGGGTGCAGAAAGAGGGAAGAGGGGTTCAGGAAGAGGTAAGAGAGGTGTAGAAATAGGCAATAGGGGTGCACAAAGAAGCAAGTGAGGTGCAGAAAGAGGCAACAGAAATGCAGAAAGAGGCAAGAAAGGCGTAGTATGAAGCAAGAGGGGCTTGTACACCATTAGTACCAATTTAACACCCACATTTAACAATAAGTAACAGGTGACTCTTCTAGTTTTACAAAGGACCTGCCACCACACTGTAACACTTGTTGCTGAATTTTTGGTAACATTTGAGCTAGAAACAAGGCTTTTTCTGTTCAAATCTGCAGATTAGGCAGCACATGAAGGATTATGTGGCTAATGAGGAAAATGGATAATTGTGTGAAAGTTGGTGCAGCCAGACAGTCGCATAATTCCAGTGGCCCTGCTCATACCTCTGACTAGGTCCAAAAGTGCTTCTCAGTGATTCCTTCTTTTTTTCCCCTTGAGTTCATAATTTAGCTTCTATGGAAACAAGGAAACCTAAATCTGAGGTTACAGCTCCACAACACAGACTACCATACCACATAATTGCTCTCCATTACACATAATCCCACTCTACATAATTCCTATATACTAAATTCCACATGCTTTCTACCCACATAATTTCACTGCACAACATACCACATTATTCCACTACACACAACGTACAACCACACCACTCCAAAAGACGTTAATAAAAAACTTTTACATTTACAAAGCCAATAGCTCAAACTCTTGCAAATGCAAGACCTATTAAGTTACAAATACTTTTTGAACAGGTAGTCATGTTTGCAGAGTGGTGAAGAAAGGGGGCTGGGCCTCCATCCAGCGCTCAGGAATTCTGCTGTGTAGGACTTACATGAGGTACCAGGAGGGCTTCTTGGCCCCCAAAGTCCCTCAGGAGTAAAGTGGACTTCATCCCCCAACAAGTACTGTGCCAGGAGGCGCGTTTACAGAGTGGTGGAGAAAGGGAGGGTGTGGCCTTCGAAGACCTCTTAGCAATCCCACTGTGTTAGACTTAGTGGAGGTAACAGGAGGGGTAGTTGGCCCCCAAGGAAAAACTTGGCGGCCAACTACCCCTCCCATTACCTCCAGTAAGTCCCACACAGCAGCATTGCTAAGGTCTTATAGCAGGCCACTCCCCCTTTCTCCACCACTCTGCAAACGCACTCCCTGGCATTCTCTTCGATGGAGATTACAGTCCCCTTCGCTGTTGGGGTTCCTTAGAGGCCAACTAGCCTAACTGCTCCCTCCAGTAAGCCCCACACAGTGGGATTGCTGAGAGGTGGTAGCAGGCCACGCCCCCTTTCTCTACCACTCTGCAAACACACATCCTGGCACGTTCTGGGTTGGGCAATTAAGTCCCCTTAAGTCCTGAAGGTCCCTAGGGGCCAAACTAGCCCACCAGGAACCTCCAGTAAGCCCCACACAACTGGATTGTTGAGAGTGCTCAAAGGCCACGCCCCCTTTTTATCCCACTCTGCAAATGCAGCTCCTGGCGCACTGCTGCTCGGGGGATGAAGTCCACTTTAGTCCTGAGGTCCTCAGGACACAAGTTGACCTCATCGTCCCACCAGCAATGCACCAAGAGGCACGTTTGAAGAAGGGTGTAAAAAGGGGCGTGGCCTCAGACTGTAGAAATCAAAACGTTCTCAGGGGCTTCACTGATACACCTGGTCCTTTTAAACCAACAAAGAAGAGATTGGCACAGAAGCTGTAATATAAAAGACATCTTTTTATTTAACCTCAGAAGAGGGAAAAATGCATCATACAGTATTCTCAAATCACTGTAGGAGACATTTCTAAGGTGTACAAAGAACAGGGGCCTTATATACCCACACAGGGGCTCAAATGAAGGCGGTACAAGTACACATGAGAAGAGTTACACACATAGATGGTCATACAGAAACTGCACAGTCAACAAGTAGGAGGAGTAATAAGTTGCTGACATCGGTTAGAACAGCCTGACAGTTCTATACTAGGAGCAGGTGCATTCTACTAGCTAGGCACTTCTGACCATGTGCAAGACTCTGGGAGAGGGAAACAGCAAATGGCCAGCACATAGCTAACTAAAATGGCTGCCAAGTACAAAATGGCTTTCAGCTCATGCTAAGAGATTAATGCAATCTTTAACAAGACCACCTTGCAGCAATCCCACTGTGTGGGGCTTAATGGAGGTACCTGGTGGGCTAGTTGGCCCCCAAGGGGCCCGCTGGATTCAAGGGGACTTAATCTCCCAACTTAGAGCGCACCAGGAGGCACATTTGCAGAGTGGTACATGGAGGGGGCGAGGCCTCTGGGGAGATGCAGCTTTTCTTTTTTTTGTTAGAAGGGGTGCTGGGTCGCCCCCCTTCTCTTACAATATTGAGGGCCCTTAGGACCCCATTCCCAAAGACCTGACCCTTATTTTAAAAAAATGGGAAGGGGGCCGCGCTGCCCTTCTCCTGAGGCCGATTTCAGCCCCGGGGACCCCATCCCTCTGGACATGGACTAGTTTAAAAAAAAATTAATAATACAGAAGGTGGGCCACCTGGCACCCCTTCCCTGGGCCACTATTAGCCCAGGGAACCCCATCCCCCGTTGCCTGGTCTCCTTTTTTATTTAATTACGGGAGGGGGGCTACATGGCCCCCCTTCCCTAGGCCACTTCTGGCCCCGGGACCCCATCTCCCGGGGACTAGCCAGGATTTATTTATTTTTATTTTTTGGAGGGGGGCAGCGTGGCCCCCACCTGAGGCCACTTCTGGCCTTGTGGACCCCATCCCCCGGGCCCATTCTTTTTAATAAATAAATAAATGAATAAATAAATAAATAAATAAACACCAAAACCTTTTCTTAAATTTTAACTTTTTTTGCCTTTTTCTTGTGACTCGGCCAGCCACAAGCTTGGTTCCTTGTCAAGGCGGTCCTGGAAAATTCGATCCCTCTAAAAATACAGTCCATTGCCAACTATCTCCAGGACGCTTTGCAGGGCGGGTCCTTGTTTCGCGTAGTTGGCCACCGCGACAAATATCTCCAACAGGCCACTCCTGAATGTGGGAGCTCTTTATTCACGGTATATATATATATATATATATATATATATATATATATATATATATATAAATATTACCTACTGGCGGTCGCCAGTAGGTAGTTATAGTTAGGACCCTGTTTCCATAGGAAAACCGCAACATTCTATTTGGAATAACTTTGGCGCCGGTCGACGAATCCTCGCAAAATTTTCAAAATAGGTGGGGCGCTCCGCTCCGCTCCTATCCTGAAAGTCTCGGGGGGATTCGTCAAGCGGGGGCTGAGATAAAAGGGGCGTCCCAAAACGCGTTTTTCCCATGCATTTTTCCATAGGACCTTTAGACACAGCTACAGCCCGAACGGCTGAACAGAGTTCCTTGAAATTTGGCAGAGAGGTAGTCTACAGGTCAAGGAAGTGCCTTTTGTAGGTTTGGTGTAAATCTGTTCAGTAGATTCTGAGAAAATAGCCTTTAAATCAATATATATATCTGAGCCAGCTTACGGTGCGCTTACGGTGCGCTTACCGTACGCGTACGGTGACGTGCGCGAGCGCGATTCTGATTGGCTGTTAGATCTTAGTAAACATTCGAATCGGTCGAAACCAGGAAGCGGCGGCCGCCATTTTGTGTGTTTCACTCAGAAAAAAAAGGGTGATAAGTTGAAAAGGGGGCAAGGTAGAGAGTTACAGACCCCCTAACATTTGAAAGGGGGTCAAAGAAGGACAGAAAAGTACAAAAAAAACATTTATTAATTTTAAAAAAAATTGCGGGGTACGCGTACGGTAAGCTTACCGTACGCGTACGGTAGAAAAAAAAAATTAAAAATTAAATGAAATGCAGATTTAAGTGTTTAGATATTAGGGGGCTCTAAAAAGAGCCTTTGTGTTTATTAAGTGATTTTTTAGTGGTACCTACAAGTAAGTACCGATGCAGAGTCTAAGGTTCAAGAGGAAGACTCTGTTCCCTTCATCAGTGAAGTGTACACCATCTCCTCTATAAATGTCTTGCATGTCGTAACGCAAGTTGTTGTGGTAAATGGAACCCATACCATAGTCACGGAGGAAAGCAGAAACAGATTTGTTGACGTGCTTTCTTGCTTTGTCAATCTGGGGACAAAAATCATTGGACCAGTTCCATTTTTGTCTTTGGCATATGTTAGAAAACACAAAGGCAGTTTTAGGGAAAGTGAAAACAGTTGTGCAAAGGTCTCCTTCATAAGCATTTCCAGACCTACCCCAGTCAAAGTGCCTAGGTCATTGCCACCACAGTGCACTATTATGAGGTCAGGGTGTTGGATTTGCATGAAGGATTTCACCAATGGCATTAATTGGTGCCACTTTAACCCTCTCTGACCAATCCATTTAATGTCTACATTTGGCAAAGCAAGGTCTCTCACCATACCTGTTTTCTCTGCAAACTTTTCACTCCAGAAAACATAGCTGTGCCCTACAATCCACACTGTGAACATCTTCAAAGGAGATCTGGATGCACTCAGGAGGTGTATTTCAGTAGAATGGGAAAATGAAATGAAAGACAGTTTGGAAATGGAGGCATACATATTTTTTTTAAATAAAATGAACTCATTGGCTGTTTCATACCATTCTACACTAAAAACTAGGCTGTGTGTGTCAATTTATAGAAGCATGTTTTGTATTGGTACAGAAAAATGTGTTACCAAAGAACATTAGTATGGATTTGCTGTTAGGTTAGAAAAGTCAAGCACTCTTGCTCATTGAAAATGAAACATTGTGTGGTAAACTTCTGACCTGACTGTAGACAGCAGTGTTCCATGAGCTGTTGCTATGGTAGCAGGCAGAAGTCAAGTTGGGGGAAGGGTACTAGGCTGAAGTCAAGATGGGGGAAGGGAACAGTTGGAAAAGTGTTGGTTTTCATCCAATAGAAATGTGTGATTACATTTGAAAAAAAGGGGGAAGCACTGAGATTTGAACCTAACATGTATATGTGTGGAAAAAGAGAGGGAAACTTTGCCATTATCTGGTTCTGCTGAGAGGAGAGAGGTGTACAGAACAGAGATCCTGGCTCTGATAATCTGCTGTTTGAGTGCCACATTTCTTTCACAACTAACTAATTTTAAAGGTGAGTTAAGAGTTTGAGAGGGGATGTATATGGTAAATTAAGAAATGAATAATAGCATTGAAATTCCTTTTGTTGAAGTTGTGTTTATCACTTTGTGTTTTGGGAGAAATTTAACTGTGAGGAACATGTAAAATAATATGGACTATGTTTTCACCATAAATTAAGGTGTACTGGTATAAATAAGGAATACTTTTAGGGTTTGAGGTTCCAGTCAGTAATGCAAATACATTCAGCATCACTAAGGCTGGTTGCCCTTGCTGGAGTGTAGTCAGTCACCCAGGTTACACATGTTGCTGGTCTCAGAAAGCTGTTTGGTATTGCTCTGGTAATTTTACAGTTGCATTAGTAGGAAAGGGGGAGCTATTTTTTTGTACAGAAGCAGAGTCTTAGCACACAGCCAGCTGCTTATCCTGTGGAATCATGCACAGTATTCACAACCGAGTGGGGTTTGAGGTTGCAGTCAGTAATGCAAATACATTCAGCATCACTAAGGCTGGTTGCCCTTGCTGGAGTGTAGTCAGTCACCCAGGTTACACATGTTGGTGGTCTCAAAAAGCTGTTTGGACATGTGCTTTTTTGAGAATCTGAAAAGTGGATTCAAAATGTGTCAGACTTTAAAAGTACTTATCACTTGCCAAAAAAAAGAGTAGTAAGTGTGCTTTCAAATTGGCAAAGAAATGTCGTTTTCTGACTAATATGAAAACATGACTCTGTGTGCAAAGAGGAATTACAGGCAGAGATTTATTGCGTATTGCTCTGGTAATTTTACAGTTGCATAAGTAGGAAAGGGGGAACTATTTTTTTTCTGCAGAAGCAGACTCTTAGCACACACCCAGCTGCTTACCCTGTGGAATCATGCACAGTATTCACAACCGAGTGGGGTTTGAGGTTGCAGTCAGTAATGAAAATACATTCAGCATCACTAAGGCTGGTTGCCCTTGCTGGAGTGTTGTCAGTCACCCAGGTTACACATGTTGGTGGTCTCAAAAAGCTGTTTGGACATGTGCTTTTTTAAGAATCTGAAAAGTGGATTCAAAATGTGTCAGACTTTAAAAGTACTTATCACTTGCCAAAAAAAAGAGTAGTAAGTGTGCTTTCAAATTGGCAAAGAAATTTCGTTTTCTGACTAATATGAAAACATGACTCTGTGTGCAAAGAGGAATTACAGGCAGAGATGTATTGGGTATTGCTCTGGTAATTTTACAGTTGTATTAGTAGGAAAGGGGGAACTATTTTTTTTGTGCAGAAGCAGACTCTTAGCACACAGCCAGCTGCTTACCCTGTGGAATCATGCACAGTATTCACAACCGAGTGGGGTTTGAGGTTGCGGTCAGTAATGCAAATACATTCGGCATCACTAAGGCTGGTTGCCCTTGCTGGAGTGTAGTCAGTCACCCAGGTTACACATGTTGGTGGTCTCAAAAAGCTGTTTGGACATGTGCTTTTTTAAGAATCTGAAAAGTGGATTCAAAATGTGTCAGACTTTAAAAGTACTTATCACTTGCCAAAAAAAAGAGTAGTAAGTGTGCTTTCAAATTGGCAAAGAAATTTCGTTTTCTGACTAATATGAAAACATGACTCTGTGTGCAAAGAGGAATTACAGGCAGAGATTTATTGGGTATTGCTCTGGTAATTTTACAGTTGTATTAGTAGGAAAGGGGGAACTATTTTTTTTGTGCAGAAGCAGACTCTTAGCACACAGCCAGCTGCTTACCCTGTGGAATCATGCACAGTATTCACAACCGAGTGGGGTTTGAGGTTGCAGTCAGTAATGCAAATACATTCAGCATCACTAAGGCTGGTTGCCCTTGCTGGAGTGTAGTCAGTCACCCAGGTTACACATGTTGGTGGTCTCAAAAAGCTGTTTGGACATGTGCTTTTTTAAGAATCTGAAAAGTGGATTCAAAATGTGTCAGACTTTAAAAGTACTTATCAATTGCCAAAAAAAAGAGTAGTAAGTGTGCTTTCAAATTGGCAAAGAAATTTCGTTTTCTGACTAATATGAAAACATGACTCTGTGTGCAAAGAGGAATTACAGGCAGAGATTTATTGCATATTGCTCTGGTAATTTTACAGTTGCATTAGTAGGAAAGGGGGAACTATTTTTTTTGTGCAGAAGCAGACTCTTAGCACACAGCCAGCTGCTTATCCTGTGGAATCATGCACAGTATTTACAACCGAGTGGGGTTTGAGGTTGCAGTCAGTAATGCAAATACATTCAGCATCACTAAGGCTGGTTGCCCTTGCTGGAGTGTAGTCAGTCACCCAGGTTACACATGTTGGTGGTCTCAAAAAGCTGTTTGGACATGTGCTTTTTTAAGAATCTGAAAAGTGGATTCAAAATGTGTCAGACTGTAAAAGTACTTATCACTTGCCAAAAAAAAGAGTAGTAAGTGTGCTTTCAAATTGGCAAAGAAATTTCGTTTTCTGACTAATATGAAAACATGACTCTGTGTGCAAAGAGGAATTACAGGCAGAGATTTATTGCGTATTGCTCTGGTAATTTTACAGTTGCATTAGTAGGAAAGGGGAACTATTTTTTTTGTGCAGAAGCAGACTCTTAGCGCACAGCCAGCTGCTTACCCTGTGGAATCATGCACAGTATTCACAACCGAGTGGGGTTTGAGGTTGCAGTCAGTAATGCAAATACATTCAGCATCACTAAGGCTGGTTGCCCTTGCTGGAGTGTAGTGAGTCACCTAGGTTACACATGTTCTTGGTCTCAAAAAGCTGTTTGGACATGTGCTTTTTTGAGAATCTGAAAAGTGGATTAGAAATGTGTCAGATTGTAAAAGTACTTATCACTTGCCAAAAAAAAGAGTAGTAAGTGTGCTTTCAAATTGGCAAAGAAATTTCGTTTTCTGACTAATATGAAAACATGACTCTGTGTGCAAAGAGGAATTACAGGCAGAGATTTATTGCGTATTGCTCTGGTAATTTTACAGTTGCATAAGTAGGAAAGGGGGAACTATTTTTTTTCTGCAGAAGCAGACTCTTAGCACACAGCCAGCTGCTTATCCTGTGGAATCATGCACAGTATTCACAACCGAGTGGGGTTTGAGGTTGCAGTCAGTAATGAAAATACATTCAGCATCACTAAGGCTTGTTGCCCTTGCTGGAGTGTAGTCAGTCACCCAGGTTACACATGTTGGTGGTCTCAAAAAGCTGTTAGGACATGTGCTTTTTTAAGAATCTGAAAAGTGGATTCAAAATGTGTCAGACTTTAAAAGTACTTATCACTTGCCAAAAAAAAGAGTAGTAAGTGTGCTTTCAAATTGGCAAAGAAATTTCGTTTTCTGACTAATATGAAAACATGACTCTGTTTGCAAAGAGGAATTACAGGCAGAGATTTATTGGGTATTGCTCTGGTAATTTTACAGTTGTATTAGTAGGAAAGGGGGAACTATTTTTTTTGTGCAGAAGCAGACTCTTAGCACACAGCCAGCTGCTTACCCTGTGGAATCATGCACAGTATTCACAACCGAGTGGGGTTTGAGGTTGCAGTCAGTAATGCAAATACATTCAGCATCACTAAGGCTGGTTGCCCTTGCTGGAGTGTAGTCAGTCACCCAGGTTACACATGTTGGTGGTCTCAAAAAGCTGTTTGGACATGTGCTTTTTTAAGAATCTGAAAAGTGGATTCAAAATGTGTCAGACTTTAAAAGTACTTATCACTTGCCAAAAAAAAGAGTAGTAAGTGTGCTTTCAAATTGGCAAAGAAATTTCGTTTTCTGACTAATATGAAAACATGACTCTGTGTGCAAAGAGGAATTACAGGCAGAGATTTATTGCATATTGCTCTGGTAATTTTACAGTTGCATTAGTAGGAAAGGGGGAACTATTATTTTTGTGCAGAAGCAGACTCTTAGCACACAACCAGCTGCTTATCCTGTGGAATCATGCACAGTATTTACAACCGAGTGGGGTTTGAGGTTGCAGTCAGTAATGCAAATACATTCAGCATCACTAAGGCTGGTTGCCCTTGCTGGAGTGTAGTGAGTCACCCAGGTTACACATGTTGGTGGTCTCAAAAAGCTGTTTGGACATGTGCTTTTTTAAGAATCTGAAAAGTGGATTCAAAATGTGTCAGACTGTAAAAGTACTTATCACTTGCCAAAAAAAAGAGTAGTAAGTGTGCTTTCAAATTGGCAAAGAAATTTCGTTTTCTGACTAATATGAAAACATGACTCTGTGTGCAAAGAGGAATTACAGGCAGAGATTTATTGGGTATTGCTCTGGTAATTTTACAGTTGTATTAGTAGGAAAGGGGGAACTATTTTTTTTGTGCAGAAGCAGACTCTTAGCACACAGCCAGCTGCTTACCCTGTGGAATCATGCACAGTATTCACAACCGAGTGGGGTTTGAGGTTGCAGTCAGTAATGCAAATACATTCAGCATCACTAAGGCTGGTTGCCCTTGCTGGAGTGTAGTGAGTCACCTAGGTTACACATGTTCTTGGTCTCAAAAAGCTGTTTGGACATGTGCTTTTTTGAGAATCTGAAAAGTGGATTAGTAATGTGTCAGATTGTAAAAGTACTTATCACTTGCCAAAAAAGCAGTAGGAAGTGTGCTTTCCAATTGGCAAAGAAATTTTGTTTTCTGCCTAATTTCAAAGCATGACTCTGTGTGCACACAGGAATTGTTTTTAGATATTTAATTTGTGAAGGTGTTATTATGATTTTCACTTGTAGGAAAGGGGTACTTAGTATTTTAAGATTTGAAAAGATCATAAAAAATGTAGTAATATATTTAAATAAAATAAAGAATTTTTTTTTTAGTTTTTTTCAGGTATTGCGGAAGAGCAGTGAACAAAATTTAAGATGCCTACAAAATCCAGACTAAAGAAAAACCACAAAAAAAAACTATATTTGAAGACAACTGGAGGACCTAAGTTAGTTGGAGATGCTCATGTTGGGAAAAAGAGAAAGTCTTCTGGTAAGCAGACAAAAGATTTTTTAAAGAAAATCTTCAAAAAAAGGAAAAATGTACAAAATGTCTGTACTGGAAAGAATGTTTTAAATAGAAAATAACAGGAAAAAATTGAGCATTTAGTTAATGCAAATATACCTTCAGAAACAATAAAGATTAACTTAAACAGAAAAACAGCGTTTAAAGAGATACGTAGAAAAATGTTTCAGAGAAGAGTTATGTCCAATTTAATAAAGGATGTTAAGAAATATAAGCAAAAGGCTAAATTTTATAAGAGAAAAAAAGAAATTGAAGCCATTGCAGCTAAGGCATTAGAATTAAAAAAGGAAACTATTCATTTTAATTTTGAATAGGATGCGTACATTAGATAAAATGGTCAATGTACTGAAATCACAAAGCAAAAGGAAAAGAGTAGTGAAAAGAACAAACTTTTGTAAAGTGTTTTTAGGAGAATGGATGCATAGTTCAAGTAGTGAACCTTTTTTTAATGAAGAGAGTTATTTTCAAAGTAATAGTTTGCTGCATGCAGTTGACACCAGAGGTCGTGCTTACGAAGTGAAAAATGGTTGCATAATGGAGAAGGAGAAAATGGTTCCAAGAGATGAGGTACAAGTGATGGCGGATGAGGCTATGGGGAGACGTCCTAAAGCCCCAGTGTACACTTGGAATTGTAGTAGTATTTGCACTGTGCGTCAGGAATCTATTGATAAATTTCGTGAGTTTCTAAGAGAATATAGTAAAAAAAAGTGTAAAACAGAAGATTAAGGTGCTTCAAAGTCTAGATCCATGCAGAGTGAGAGAGAATACTGGTTTGCAGGGTCATTCTCTGGCTTGTCTATCTAGAAAAGTGTGTAAAAGTGTTTTTCATTATTTTAGGATGCTGGCTGTTCATCATACTGAAATGAGAAAGTTTGTGAGACGGTTGTATTTTGCTAAAAGTCCAGCAATAAAGTTAGATGAATTGAATAGGGCTCTGTTCCATGGAACGGTATCAGATGTAGAGAAGGTTATTGATGAAATTCAGTTTTGTTACTTTGGTCCTGAACAAGACAGTGCAGAAAAGGACACAGTAAATGAGGAAGAAGTGGAAGAGAATGTAGAACCCTCTGTAAGTAAGACATTTAATGATCACATAACAAAATTTGCAATAATCTCTAATGAAAGACCAAATATTACTTGTATTTGTTGCCGCAGAACTCATTATAGAAAACAAACTAGGAATGTTGATCTCTACAGAAAAAGTATAAATGAAGATAATTATAAGTGGAAGGATTTTGCCACATATATATTTCTTGAAAATTGTTTTGAATTGGGTGAAGATCAGCGTATTTGTAAATACTGTTACAACAAGTTAGAGGAAAATAGAATGCCGACCAGAGCTGTACATAATAATTTAGAATTGGATGTTATTCCTGCCGAACTTTCTGAATTAAATACATATGAGTCTATACTTATTCAATGTGTTCATCCGTTCCAGACCATAGTACGTATGGAGCCCAAAACTGGTAAATTACCTCCTTCAGATTTACTGAGAGGTTTAAAAGGTAGAGTGGTATATTTGCCCTTGGATTTGAAAAAAAATATGGAAACTATTGATGCAGATACTTTGGAAACTGAACCATTAGTTATTCTGGTTAATGGTGTACCTACAAAGAATAAGAAGATTTGGCAGGAGCTGGTAGATGTACGGAAAGTTCAAAGAGCAAATTTGTATTTGAAAAGGAATAACAAATGGTATGAATCAATTTATATAGAAGAAGAAGAAGAAGATTTACAAGAAGACACAGAAACACCAACTGGACAAATTGAAAAAGTGGACAAGTCAAAGGAAGAAGAAATTTATGAACATTTTAGCATACATCCTCTTCATTCAAAAGAAGTTATGGGAGACAATATTGATCTGTTTCAGATGAGGAAAGCAAAAGGAACTCCCGTGAGTGTATGGGAGGAGAGCTTGGAAGCTCGATGTTTTCCCCAGCTGTTTTCTACAGGAAAAGCAGGACGATACGATGAACGTCCAGAACAGATTCCAGCTTCTGAGTATCGGACTACAAGACTATATGCAGAAGATCCAAGATTTCGACAAAGTATTCCTTATTTATTCCATCTTTTATTTGATAGCGACTTGTCTGCATTATCATATGCAGTAAATCACATTTTAAAAAGTGGAGTACATTTACAAAATGTGTCTGCTAAGGATTTTATGGAGAAAGTGCAGCACCGAGATGATCATTTGGAAACACAACTCATCAATCTGATGGCTTGTCAGCGTGGGACAAATGAATATTGGTACCGACGCCATGGTGAATTAAAATGCATGTTACGAAATTTAGGAACACCAACATGGTTCCTTACCCTAAGCTGTGCTGAGTACGCTTGGGATGATTTACTGGATTTTCTACGAGAGGCAAATTCAAACATTAAAAACATCGAATACAAGACAGCTGGAGAACTGTGCTCATTGGATCCGGTTAATGTTTGCAGATATTTCAATCATAGATTTGAGGCTATGATGTCCTTCATCTGCAATAAAAAAAATCCACCTCTTGGAGAAGTAGAGGATTTCTTTTGGAGAAAAGAGTACCAGGCAAGAGGTGCTCCTCATATTCATATGCTGTTGTGGATCAAGGATGCCCCAAAGTTTGGAACAGATACTGATGAAGCAGTGTTATCTTTCATTGAAGAATATGCAACATGTGCTATACCAAAAAGCACAGAAGAGAAAAAGCTAAAGGAGCAAGTTTTACGTTTCCAAAGTCATCGGTGTGGAAAATACTGTCGACGGAAATACAAGAGCAAAGATAAATACTACACTAAATGTCGGTTTGGATTTCCTAGACCTGTTCTTTCAAATGGAAGAGTAAACAGTTTTATGTCATCTGTGAGACATACTATCACAAGAAAATCACCTAAGAATACCTACAACCTTAAAAGAAAAGAAGAATCAAAAAATATAAATGACTACAACCCAGTCATTTTATCCATGTGGAATGTGCTAACATGGATATACAGTATGTAGCTGACAATTCCATTGCTGTTGCTCGATATGTAACGTCTTACATTACTAAATCTGAAAAAACTGAATTGAAAGAAATGTGGGAAGAGATTTCTCACGAGAAGACTGTCAGTAAGAAGCTGTACAGTTTCAGTTTAAAGATGTTATCGCATCGAGAAATTGGATCCTACGAATGTTCAGATAGGTTATCTTCTGCAAGTCTCTACTCGAAATCAAGAAGAATAATTTGTGCAAGTTTAGGCCTTGCAGCAATGAGAAATCGGGTACTGAAATCTGTTGGAGAAATTGAATATTTGGCCGAGAATGACCCAGAAAGTACAGATATTTTGAAATCAAACATGTTGGACACATATTATCCCAAGAGAAGTCATCATCTGGAGAACATGTGTCTCTATGAAGTGCTGCAGAACTACATTTATTCACGGAAAGCTGCAGAAGACATCAACAATGGAAAATATAAAGTCATTGGTGAGGAAGGATGTTTGGTGAAGCAAACAAAAGGAAGTTTGATAAATCACAGGAAGCTGAGTTGTGACACTACTGACAAAAAGGAATTTAACTACTTGGCTCTTTTACAGCTATTTAAACCATGGCGTACAGAGGATGAACTACTGGGAGAATTTCAAAGCTATGAAGATTCATTTAATGCTTGCAAAGACAGCATACAATGCAGTACATTCACAACTTATGTGCAAATGTTAAATGAAGAAATTGAACAGGAAACTACAATTGCAGCTGAAGTAGCTAGAGACAGTTCTCAAGACAGCCAAAGTTCAGGAACACTCAGTCAAGATCCCCTAGGACAACCAATCGTTGAAAATGAAGCTGCAATAGCCATGAATGAAGTGGAAACGGCTATGAATCAAGCTCAAGAAGAATTTATAGACTTACCAAATTTGGAAAGACAACTGAATGAAGAGCAGCAACAAATTTATGAAGAAATCAGAAACAAAATTGATCACGGATTACTACATGAAAAAAAAGAGTGCTCATGCACATCATTTCATCCAATCAGGATGTATGTAAGCGGACAAGCTGGAACTGGAAAAAGTTTCCTAATAAAAGTCATCAGAAGCTACCTACAGCAAAAAACGGATTCTACTTTGTCTTGTGTGGTTACTGCTCCAACTGGGTTAGCAGCATATAACATAAAAGGAATCACCTTACATCGTTTGCTAATGTTACCAGTGGAGCATGAGAACAAAATACAATACCACAAGCTAACTGGAGAAGCATGCTTGGAAGTTTCAAGAGTATTGAAGAAGATGCAAGTTCTCATTATTGATGAGGTGAGCATGGTATCAAACTTAATGCTTGCCTTTGTGCATTTAAGAATGCAGCAAACTCTAAGGACAGACTATGACTTGTTATTTGGTGGAAAACATGTCATAGTTTTTGGGGATCTTCTACAGCTTACTCCAGTTAAAGGACAACCAGTGTTTAATACTGTGACACATGAAGATACAAAGAAGTCATTGGGAAGCATCGGTAATGCAAATATTTGGTCCTTCTTTGAGTACAAGGAACTTACTACTAATATGAGACAAGCAAACGATGAAGAATATGGAAGTATTCTGAAAGATATCAGAATTGGACTACTCACTGAAGCTGGCACAAAAGCATTACAGAGTCGGTTGCTACATAATTTATTTCCAAAGGAAGAAATAGTTGCAGAGAAGATATACAAGAACATTGCAGAAAAGAAAAGTGTCATCTGCTTAATGTCAACTCTACGTGAATGCTCAATATTCAATGAGGAGCTTTTGAAATTGGAAAAGGAAGATATCAGGAAATTGGAAGCAGTGGACAAAATTCAGGATGGAAGAATTACTATCACATTAACAGGCAAACTGAAAAATAAATTGGATTCACTAGAGAAGAACATTTCCAAAACTGCTCGATTAGAAAAAAATCTATATGTTTGCATGAACTGTAGAGTATTTTTAAGGAGAAATTTGGATGTTGAAAAAGGTTTAGTTAATGGAGCTATGGGAAGAGTTGTGGGTTTTATTAATTACCAGAAAAAAGATGGAATTGAATGTTTAAAAATAAAATTTGATCAGATAGAAGAAGTTATAGACATTTGTCGTTGTACAGTTCGTTTTATGCTTGTGAAAGACTTATATGTACAAAGGAAACAGTTTCCGTTTTCTCTAGCATATGCTGTAACTATTCACAAGTCTCAAGGTTTGACTGTAGATTGTGCATTTGTAAACATTGGTTCAACTGTGTTCAAAGTAGGTATGGCTTATGTAGCTTTGTCACGAGTGAAAACATTATCTGGTTTATTCATGATAGACTTTGATGATTCAAAAGTTAGTGCTGATGCAAATTGTGTAAAGGAGTACAATAGATTAAGAAGAACCTATGCTCCTCATTTAGGTCAGTATCCTGTGTTAGAGAAACGTGTAGTTTCTCGTAAAAGGAGAAATGAGAATATCTGTAATGAGGATGTAGAGAGGAGGAAAAAAAAGAGGAGTGATGTAATTGCAAGCAAAAAGAAAAAGGAAAATGAAGAAGAGGTTGTAGGATGTCATTTTGAAAATAGCTCTGGTGTCAACTGCTACGCTAATGTAGTGCTGAATGTTGCATTTTATCTGGAAAGTTTGCAAGAGCAGATAATAGTAAATCAGAGAAAAAGATTCTGTTCTGAGTTGAGTCTCCTTTTTCAAAAGCTGAGTAATGATAAAACTCAAATAGAAAGTGCTACTGAAATTAGAAAACTTTTAGATGTATGTTCAGGATGTACACAGTTTTCTCAAAATGTACAGCAAGACGCACAGGAATTCTTGTTGTATTTTCTTCAGGTACTGGAAGAAGAAGGTGTACACATTGAAAATTTGTTTGGTTTGTCTTATAAATGGGAACATAGTTGTGAAAACTGTTTCAATACATGTGGCTCTAATGTTGATTCTGAAAGGTTTATTTATTTAACATTGCCAGAGAGTAAAACAGTCACTTTTGCTAAATTAGTTAAAGATGCTAATCATAGCATGCAATGCGGTGAGTGTAAATCTGACATGTTTTCAACGTTAATTTTAAAGGAATACGGACAGTATGTAATTTTAATGATGCAACGATGTAGAGCTGATGGTTCAAAATTGGATACTTTAATAAAGAAGTTTACAGGACAGCAATTATCAATTTCAGGAAAAACTTTTGTAACAGTTGCAATAATTTTCCATGAAGGACCTACTGTTACTTCTGGACATTACACAGTTTATCTTAAATGTGAAAAAGGCTGGACACTGTGTAATGATTCAAAATTGATTTTCAAGCAACGTTTGCCTTTTGATTTAGCAAATTCCTATCTAATCTTTCTGAAACCTAAATTTTAGAGAGACTTGGCAAGTTCTGTACAAAACAATTTTACCATTTTTTTGGATTACCATTGGAATTTTCAAATTTAAAGATTTTTAAAATTATCATTTGGCCTAAAGGAAAGGTAACCAATTGTATTGTGGACTTATATAATTCTTAATTAATGTTTCAGAAAACAACATTTTACAGAGAATCGGTAACATCTGTACAATTTAAATTTTTGTATTTTATTGGATTACCGTTGGAAATTTAATCAAAAAAGATTTTTAAAATTACCATTTGGCCTAAAGGAAAGGTATCCAATTGTATTGTGGACTTAATTAAATCCTAATTAATCTTTCGGAAACCAAAATTTTAGAGAGAATCGGTAACATCTGTACAATTTAAATTTTGAAATTTTATTGGATTATCGTTGGAAATGTAATCAAAAAATAATTTCAAAAATTAACATTTGGCCTAAAAGAAAGGAAACTAGATGTATTGTGGATTTATTTGAGATATATATTTTTTTGAGATTATGCTTCTGTAAGAAAATTGTCAGACGGTATTTTTTAGAAATAGTTTTTGTTATTAGATGATATTTTTAATGAATAATATTTTGCATTTCGATAATGTTATGTTTAACTGAGAAGAGATTCTGGGCTTTTTTTAAACAATCTTTGAGATTGTCATTTTTTTTTTGCCCGCTGTTAAGTGATGAATGCAATTGCTTTCACGATTTATAGTGAAATGCAATATATTCTGAAAACAGCAAAAAAAAGGCAAAAAATGGTTTTTGGAAAATATGTAAATATGTGTACTGTATTATAAAATGTTTTATTAAATATTAATACTTTTTTCGTTTTTTTCAGATTCAGAATGAAAATTTTCGAAAACTTGAACCATTTTTATAGCAATTTAAATTAAATTTTAATTAATACATAATTTTTTGAGTGGGTATGGTAAGTCAGAAATGTCATGGTCCCTTTTTTTCACTTCTCCACAATCACATTTTCAGTTTTTCATTGTAATCTCTCAAGGACCTTGTAATGTGATAATTGATTTTTAGTGTTTTTAAAAAAATAAAAATAAAAATTACGCGTACCGTACGCGTACGGTAAAAAAAAAATCAAAAAAAAGTTTAAAAAAATATATAAAAAAAAGTTGAAAGGTAAGGTTGGCTCTTAAAAGAGCCGTTGTGTTCGTACAGGGACAGAGGAAAGAAAGAATGGGAATATTAGTCGGTAGGACAAATGTGCTGGTCTATTTTATTGTTAACTAGGGCAACACTGGTCTCCCTATGACAAATTAGACCATAACAAGTGGCGCACCGCATTGTAACCCTCGCAAACCGATGGTTAGTTTCCAGAGGACCAGAAAAAGGAGATGCTCCCCCCACAGATGAAGGGCTCAGCTGACCTGCCGAAGATGGACTCGGCCCTGCAGATGATGGACCAGGCTGAGCTGCTGTGGATGTGCTTGGTTGACTTACTGAAGGGTTTCCTCCAGTATGTCGAGCATATGTCCTACCGTGTACATCATGAAGGTGTCTCAACATAGTGTGATTCCCGAAGGAATACTTCTTGTTAGGATTCCCTCTTGAAAGTACACGGTCACAAAGCTTACAAGTCACTAAAGGTGCATTTACCTTTTTCTTGCCCTCCGGAAAAGAAAAATACTCCCATATGAAAGAGCTCTTTTGTTTCCTCCTTCTCTGCCTCAAGGTAGTGCTGCTAGCCTCACTCTCTGAAGAGGTCTGCTGTTCTGCCATCGTATCACAAAGACAACTCAGCTCCTTCTCCAAAGGGATCACAAGCAGAAATGAGGGGAATGGGTGTGGTGTAGGAGAGTTCTAGAACTGAAAGTAGTAAAAACCAATCAAAAGTGTTGTTTCTTGATCACATGACCCAACGTGCGCGTACGTTACGCTTACGGTGCGCTTACGGAGCGCTTACGGTAAAAGTACGCATGCGCGTAAAAAAGACACGCGCACGCGCGCATGCGCAAAACAGGCACGCCCCTTCACTTCCGCGTAACATGCGCGTGCAGCGTACGCGTTACGCGCCGCGTGACGCACGTCTACGCAAATTGCGTAACTGTACGCAAACAGCGTAGAAATCTAACGTACTAAAAGCAAGACGTGCGCGTACGGTAAGCGCACGTTCAAAAAATATTAAAAAAAAAAAAGAAAAGGGAAAAAAAGATTCACTATGTTATACTACTAAATCTTACCTGTTTAGTTTAAAAAAAAGGTAAAAATAAAAAATATATTGTAGAATTTTTAAAATTTAACCATAGTCTTTAAAGAGGATATAAATTTAAAATAAAAATATTTAAAAAACATTGCAAAAAAAAAATATAAGAATTAGCATTTAAAAAACCTTGCAAATTCACTGAAAAAACCATGGGTTTCACACACGTTATAGTTAGGAATTAGCATTTAAAAAACCTTAGAAATTCAATGAAAAAACCAAAGGTTTCACACATGTTATAGTTAGCTGGACATTTCACTCGTAAAAAACCAATGAAATTCCCCCGTTATAGTTAGTTCAGCTAACTATAACTCGCGCGCCCGCAATGCACTGCTGATGACGTCACATATTACATCACTCATGACATGGTCAGTGACATCACTCATGACATCACTGATGACATCTCAAATGACATCACTGATGACATCACTGATGACATTATCCAGTGAATGTGTGTTTTTCTGACAATTAAGTATGTTTTATATATGTATATCTCAAGGTCGATGGAAGAATAAATGGGTATATAAGTGTCTAAATGGATGATTTGTTTTTGAAAAATTGATTGTGTAACTGACTGATTAAGTGTATTATAGTGAATACATGGCTTAGTGAGTAATGTTTTAATATGTAAATATCTGTATCAGTCTCTCACTTTGTGTATAAGTGGCTGCATGGGTTGGTGAGTAGCTACATGGGTGTCTATATAGGTTATTAGTTGGTTTTATGAGTATCAGTCTGAGTGTCTGCATGGTTCGGTGGGGGGTATTACGTAGTGCATAGGTGCATGAATGAGTGATTCACTCTTTGTATGTGTTGAAGACAGCATGTGTGCAGGACTCTATGGGTGGATGAGTGAGTGTATGGGTGTGTTAGTGAGTGAATGACTGTCTCAATAGTGTCTTTATGAGTACCTACATATGTTTTATACTAGTATATGTGACTATTGGTGTATATAAGCGAGTATATGTGAGAGTGAGAGATTGAAAGAGTTCCTGTATGAATAAGTATGTGTTTCTATAAGTGATTGTTTAAAAGACTAAGTATGTGTAAGTTTCCGTAGAAGTAAGTGTGGTGGTGTGTGTATAACTGTATATGCAAGTAAATGTATGTTTGATTCTTTATTAGCATGAGTGACTATGTGTGTGAGTAACTCTATGGATGAGTGGCATTGTGTAACAGGATGTAAAGGTGTATGAGTACATATGATGAGTGAGTACATGTATGAGTGACTGTATAGGACTGTTGGTGAATGAGTGGATGTGTATGTGGATCTTAGAATTACTGAAGAGGTTGTTGTAACTGGTATTGGTATGTCCATTGTTTTGAAAATTTTAGTCTCTATTTTTGAATGTGTGTATCAAAGGTTATATTAGGGTGAGAGGAGGTCTGCCACTCTATCACAAGGATGATGTCATCAGTGATGTCATCAGTTATGTCATTTGAGATGTCATCAGTGATGTCATGAGTGATGTCACTGACCATGTCATGAGTGATGTAATATGTGACATCATCAGCAGTGCATTGCGGGCGCGCGAGTTATAGTTAGCTGAACTAACTATAACGGGGGAATTTCATTGGTTTTTTACGAGTGAAATGTCCAGCTAACTATAACATGTGTGAAACCTTTGGTTTTTTCATTGAATATATATATATATATTATCTACTGGCGGTCGCCAGTAGATAGTTATAGTTAGGACCGTGTTTCCATAGGAAATCCGCAACATTCTATTTGGAATAACTTTGGCGCCGATTGACGAATCCTCGCGAAATTCTCAAAATAGGTGGGGCTGTCCGCTCCGCTCCTTCCCTGAAAGTCTCGGGGGGATTCGTCAAGCGGGGGCTGAGAAAAAGGGGGGGTCCCAAAACGCGTTTTCCCCATGCATTTTTCCATAGGACCTTTAGTCCGAGCTACAGCCCGAACGGCTGAACAGAATTAGTTGAAATTTGGAAGAGAGGTAGCCCTCAGGTCAGGGATGTGCCTTTTGAAGGTCTCGTGTAAATCTGTTCAGTATTTCCTGAGAAAATAGCATTTAAATCAATATATATATCTCCGAGCGCGTACCGTAAGCTTACCGTACGCGCAAGCCACCGTCCCCAAGCGCGATTCTGATTGGTTGTTAGATCTTAGTAAACATTCGAATCGGTCGAAACCAGGAAATGTCGGCCGCCATTTTGTCTCTCGCAGTCTGAGGGGGTGAAAAACAAAGGTGGAGAACGTGAAAAGGGGGCAGGGTGGACAGTTCCTGACCCCCTAGCCTTTGTCAGGGGGTCCCAGAAGGACCCCCAAGGGCAAAAATTATTTGTAATTTTTTTTCGAAAAATCGCGGAATGCGCGTAGCGTACGCGCACGGCGTAAACGGAAAAATTCCGCGAACTTCGCATAACGATTCCGCGACTACGCGTACCGTGCGCGCACGGCCAAAAACTTTTCAAAAAGGTAAGATTAAAAAAAAATAAAAAAAATTGTGAGGTAAGGTTGGCTCTTAAAAGAGCCGTTGTGTTAATACAGGGATAGAGGAAAGAAAGAATGGGAATATTATGAACGTCTACAAACGTGCTGGTCTATCTTATTGTTAATAAGGGAAACACTGGTCTCCCCAAAAACAAAAAGACCACAACACGTTGTACACCTCATTGAAACCCTCCGAAATCGAGGGTTAATGTCCAGAGGAGCTGAAGAAGGTGATGCTCCCACCTCAGAGGAAGGGCTCAGCTGAGCTGCCGATGATGTACTCGGCTGAGCTTCTGAGGTTGGGCTCCGGTGACTTACTGAAGAGTTTTCTTCAGTATGTCGAGCAAAGGTCCTGGGATGTTTATCCCTAATGTGTCTCATCATAGAGTGATTTCCAAAGGAATACTTCTTCCTTGGATCTCCTCTAGATAAAACACGGTCACAAAGTCTGCAAGTGAACAATGGAGCATTGACCTTTTTCTGCCCCTCTGGAAAAGTAAAATACTCCCACATAAAAGAATCCTTTTGTTTCCTCCTTCTCTGTCTGATGATGGTGCTGCTAGGCTCACTCTCAGAAGAGGACTGCTGCTCTGCCATTGTATCTCAATGTCAATTAAGCTCCTTCTCCTAGGGGATCTCAAGCAGTAATGAGGGGAATGGGTGTGGTGTGGGAAGTTTCTGGAACTGAAAGTAGTTTCAACCAATGAAAAGTGTTCTTTGTGGATCACATGACCTACCGTGCGCGCTCCGTAAGCTTACGCTACGCGCTCATAAACAAGTATGCATGCGCAAACGTGACGTAAACATGCGCTTACGGAGCGCTTACGGAACGCGTACGTAGGACGCACTCGCGCATGCGCATTACACGCACCCGCGTAACCGCGGCGTTGGTTCCGCGCAACGCGCATGCGTGTACGCGTACGTCACGTACGTATCACGTAAGCGCACCGTACTTATGACGTACGGAGCGCGTAGCGTCAGCTTACCGTATGCGCATGGCAAAAAATCCATTAAAAAAAAAAGTTTCAAGGGTTGTAGAAGATAATAACTGTGATGTACAACTGTATGTAAACATTAATTTTTAAAAAATTAACCATTCCATAATGCAGGATATAATACATATATTATTTTATACATAGGTTGGATATTATTTTTTACCAAAAATCTCAAAAAAAATTTTGCATTTAAAAAACCTTTGAAATTCACTGAAAAAACCATAGGTTTCACACACGTTATAGTTAGGAATTAGCATTTAAAAAACCTTGCAAATTCACAGAAAGGGACCGCCAGTAGGTAATATATATATATATATATTACCTACTGTCGCCAGTAGGTAATATATATATATATATATTACCTACTGTCGCCAGTAGGTAGTTATAGTTAGGACCCCTTTTCCATAGGAAATCCGCAACATTCTATTTTGAATAACTTTGGCGCCGGTCGATGAATCCTCGCGAATTTCTCAAAATAGGTGGGGCGCTACGCTCCGCTCCTACCCTGAAAGTCTCGGGGGGATTCGTCAAGCGGGGGCTGAGATAAAAGGGGGGTCCCAAAACGCGTTTTTCCCATGCATTTTTCCATATGACCTTTAGAACGAGCTACAGCCCGAACGGCTGAACAGAATTACTAGAAATTTGGCAGAGAGGTAGTCCGTAGGTCAAGGAAGTGCCTTTTGTAGGTTTGGTGTAAATCTGTTCAGTAGATTCTGAGAAAATAGCCTTTAAATCAATATATATATCTGAGCCCGCTTACGGTACGCTTACGGTACGCTTACCGTACACGTACGGTGGCGTGCGCGAGCGAGATTCTGATTGGCTGTTAGATCTTAGTAAACATTCGAATCGGCCGAAACCAGGAAGCGGCGGCCGCCATTTTGTGTGTTTCACTCAGAAAAAAAAGAGTGAAAACAAGAAAAGGGGGCAATGAGGAGAGTTACAGACCCCCTTACATTTGTGAGGGGGTCAAAGAAGGACTGTAAAGTACAAAGAAAACATTTATTGATTTTTAAAAAAATCACGGGGTACGCGTACGGTAAGCTTACGGTAAGCGTACGGAAGAAAAAATAAATTAAAAAAGAAATGAAATGCAGATTTAAGAGTTTAGATATTAGGGAGCTCTAAAAAGAGCTGTTGTGTTTATGAAGTCATTTTGTTAGTGGTACCTACAAGTAAGTACCGATGCAGAGTCTAAGGTTCAAGAGGAAGACTCTGTTCCCTTCATCATTGAAGTGCACACCATCTCCTCTATAAATGTCTTGCATGTCATAACGCAAGTTGTTGTGGTAAATGGCACCCATACCATAGTCACGGAGGAAAGCAGAAACAGATTTGTTGACGTGCTTTCTTGCTTTGTCAATCTGCGGACAGAAATGATTGGACCAGTTCCATTTTTGCCTTTGGCATATGTTGGAAAACACAAAGGCAGTTTTAGGGAAAAGTGAAAACAGTTGTGCAAAGGTGTCCTTCATAAGCATTTCCAGACCTACCCCAGTCAAAGTGCCTAGGTCATTGCCACCACAGTGCACTATTATGAGGTCAGGGTGTTGGATTTGCATGAAGGATTTCACCAATGGCATCAATTGGTGCCACTTTAACCCTCTCTGACCAATCCATTTAATGTCTACATTTGGCAAAGCAAGGTCTCTCACCATATCTGTTTTCTCTGCAAACTTTTCACTCCAGAAGACATAGCTGTGCCCTACAATCCACACTGTGAACATCTTCAAAGGAGAACTGGATGCACTCAGGAGGTGTCTTTCAGTAGAATGGCAATATGAAAAGAAAGACAGTTTGGAAATGGAGGCATACATATTTTTTTCAAAACAAAAAGAACTGATTGGCTGTTTCATACCATTCTAGAATAAAAACTAGGCTGTATGTGTAAATTAAAAGAAGCATGTTTTGTATTGGTACAAAAAAATGTGTTACCAAAGAACAGTACTATGGATTTGCTGTTAGGTTTGAAAAGTCAAGCACTCTTGCTCTGTGGAATTGAAACATTGTGTGGCGAACTTCTGACCTAACTCCACACAGCAGTGTTCCATGAGCTGTTGCTATGGTAGCAGGCAGAAGTCAAGTTGGGGGAAGGGTACTAGGCAGAAGTCAAGTTGGGGGCAGGGTACTTTTGGAAAAGGGTTGGTTTTCAACCAATAGAAATGTGTGATTACATTTGAAAAAAAGGGGGAAGCACTGAGATTTGAAACTTACATGTATATGTGTGGAAAAATAGAGGGAAAGTTTGCCATTATCTGGTTCTGCTGAGAGGAGAGAGGTGAACAGAACAGAGATCCTGGCTCTGATAATCTGCTGTTTGAGTGCCACATTTCTTTCACAACTAACTAATTTTAAAGGTGAGGTTAGAGTTTGAGAGGAGATGTATATGGTAAATTAAGAAATGAATAATAGAAATGGAAATTCTTTTTGTTGAAGTTGCGTTTATCATTTTCTGTTTTGGGAGAAATTTAAATGTGAGGAACATGTAAAATAATATGGACTATGTTTTCACGATAAATTAAGGTGTACTGGAAAAAAAAAGAATAGTTTAAAGGTTTGAGGTTGGACTCAGTAATGCAAATACATTCAGCATCACTAAGGCTGGTTGCCCTTGCTGGAATGTAGGCAGCCACCCAGGTTACACATGGTGGTGGTCTGAAAAAGCAGTTTGGACATGTGCATTTAAAAAAATCAAAAAAGTGGTTTCATAATGTGTCAGTCTGTAAAAGTGATTTTCACTTGCCAAAAAAAAAGAGCAGTAAGTGTGCTTTCAAATTGGCAAAGAAATTTCGTTTTGGGACTAATGTGAAAACATGACTGTGTGTGGAAATAGGAATTACAGGCAGAGATTTATTGCGTTTTTTTCTGGTGATTTCACAGTTGCATTAGTAGGAAAAAGGGGGAGCGATTTTTTGGGGGAAGAAGCAGACTCTTAGCACACAACCATCTGCTTGCCATGTATAATCATGCACAGTATTTACAAGCGAGTGGGGTTTCCAGGTTTCAGTCTGTAATGCAAATACATTCAGCATCACTAAGGCTGGTTGCCCTTGCTGGAATGTAGGCAGCCACCCAGGTTACACATGGTGGTGGTCTGAAAAAGCAGTTTGGACATGTGCATTTAAAAAAATCAAAAAAGTGGTTTCATAATGTGTCAGTCTGTAAAAGTGATTTTCACTTGCCAAAAAAAAAAGAGCAGTAAGTGTGCATTCAAATTGGCAAAGAAATTTCGTTTTGGGACTAATGTGAAAACATGACTCTGTGTGGAAATAGGAATTACAGGCAGAGATTTATTGCGTTTTTTTCTGGTGATTTCACAGTTGCATTAGTAGGAAAAAGGGGGAGCGATTTTTTGGGGGAAGAAGCAGACTCTTAGCACACAACCATCTGCTTGCCATGTATAATCATGCACAGTATTTACAAGCGAGTGGGGTTTTCAGGTTTTAGTCTGTAATGCAAATACATTCAGCATCACTAAGGCTGGTTGCCCTTGCTGGAATGTAGGCAGCCACCCAGGTTACACATGGTGGTGGTCTGAAAAAGCAGTTTGGACATGTGCATTTAAAAAAATCAAAAAAGTGGTTTCATAATGTGTCAGTCTGTAAAAGTGATTTTCACTTGCCAAAAAAAAAGAGCAGTAAGTGTGCATTCAAATTGGCAAAGAAATTTCGTTTTGGGACTAATGTGAAAACATGACTCTGTGTGGAAATAGGAATTACAGGCAGAGATTTATTGCGTTTTTTTCTGGTGATTTCACAGTTGCATTAGTAGGAAAAAGGGGGAGCGATTTTTTGGGGGAAGAAGCAGACTCTTAGCACACACCCATCTGCTTGCCATGTATAATCATGCACAGTATTTACAAGCGAGTGGGGTTTTCAGGTTTTAGTCTGTAATGCAAATACATTCAGCATCACTAAGGCTGGTTGCCCTTGCTGGAATGTAGGCAGCCACCCAGGTTACACATGGTGGTGGTCTGAAAACGCAGTTTGGACATGTGCATTTAAAAAAATCAAAAAAGTGGTTTCATAATGTGTCAGTCTGTAAAAGTGATTTTCACTTGCCAAAAAAAAAGAGCAGTAAGTGTGCTTTCAAATTGGCAAAGAAATTTCGTTTTGGGACTAATGTGAAAACATGACTCTGTGTGGAAATAGGAATTACAGGCAGAGATTTATTGCGTTTTTTTCTGGTGATTTCACAGTTGCATTAGTAGGAAAAAGGGGGAGCGATTTTTTGGGGGAAGAAGCAGACTCTTAGCAAACACACCCAGCTGCTTGCCATGTATAATCATGCACAGTATTTACAAGCGAGTGGGGTTTTCAGGTTTCAGTCTGTAATGCAAATACATTCAGCATCACTAAGGCTGGTTGCCCTTGCTGGAATGTAGGCAGCCACCCAGGTTACACATGGTGGTGGTCTGAAAACGCAGTTTGGACATGTGCATTTAAAAAAATCAAAAAAGTGGTTTCATAATGTGTCAGTCTGTAAAAGTGATTTTCACTTGCCAAAAAAAAAGAGCAGTAAGTGTGCATTCAAATTGGCAAAGAAATTTCGTTTTGGGACTAATGTGAAAACATGACTCTGTGTGGAAATAGGAATTACAGGCAGAGATTTATTGCGTTTTTTTCTGGTGATTTCACAGTTGCATTAGTAGGAAAAAGGGGGAGCGATTTTTTGGGGGAAGAAGCAGACTCTTAGCACACACCCATCTGCTTGCCATGTATAATCATGCACAGTATTTACAAGCGAGTGGGGTTTTCAGGTTTTAGTCTGTAATGCAAATACATTCAGCATCACTAAGGCTGGTTGCCCTTGCTGGAATGTAGGCAGCCACCCAGGTTACACATGGTGGTGGTCTGAAAAAGCAGTTTGGACATGGGCTTTTTAAAAAAACTGAAAAGTGGTTTCATAATGTGTCAGTCTGTAAAAGTGATTTTAACTTGCCAAAAAAAAAGAGCAGTAAGTGTGCATTCAAATTGGCAAAGAAATTTCGTTTTGGGACTAATGTGAAAACATGACTCTGTGTGGAAATAGGAATTACAGGCAGAGATTTAATGCGTTTTGCTCTGGTGATTTCACAGTTGCATTAGTAGGAAAAAGGGGGAGCGAGTTTTTGGGGGAAGAAGCAGACTCTTAGCAAACACACCCTGCTGCTTGCCATGTATAATCATGCACAGTATTTACAAGCGAGTGGGGTTTTCAGGTTTCAGTCTGTAATGCAAATACATTCAGCATCACTAAGGCTGGTTGCCCTTGCTGGAATGTAGGCAGCCACCCAGGTTACACATGGTGGTGGTCTGAAAAAGCAGTCTGGACATGGGCTTTTTAAAAAAACTGAAAAGTGGTTTCATAATGTGTCAGTCTGTAAAAGTGATTTTCACTTGCCAAAAAAAAAGAGCAGTAAGTGTGCATTCAAATTGGCAAAGAAATTTCGTTTTGGGACTAATGTGAAAACATGACTCTGTGTGGAAATAGGAATTACAGGCAGAGATTTATTGCGTTTTGCTCTGGTGATTTCACAGTTGCATTAGTAGGAAAAAGGGGGAGCGATTTTTTGGGGGAA
Organism: Triturus cristatus; assembly: GCF_964204655.1. NCBI lineage: Eukaryota > Metazoa > Chordata > Amphibia > Caudata > Salamandridae > Triturus > Triturus cristatus. Next base: position 751,663,581 of record NC_140584.1, on the reverse strand, counting down.
GAAGCAGACTCTTAGCAAACACACCCAGCTGCTTGCCATGTATAATCATGCACAGTATTTACAAGCGAGTGGGGTTTTCAGGTTTCAGTCTGTAATGCAAATACATTCAGCATCACTAAGGCTGGTTGCCCTTGAAGGAGTGTAGGCAGTCACTGAGGATACACATGGTGGTGGTCTGAAAAAGCAGTCTGGTCATGGGCTTTTTAAAAAAACTGAAAAGTGGTTTCATAATGTGTCAGTCTGTAAAAGTGATTTTCACTTGCCAAAAAAAAAGAGTAGTAAGTGTGCATTCAAATTGGCAAAGAAATTTCGTTTTGGGACTAATGTGAAAACATGACTCTGTGTGCAAATAGGAATTACAGGCAGAGATTTATTGCGTTTTGCTCTTGTGATTTCACAGTTGCATTAGTAGGAAAAAAGGGGGAGCGATTTCTTTGGTGCAGAAGCAGACTCTTAGCACACACCCAGCTCCTTTCCATGTATAATCATGCACAGTATTTAGAAGCGAGTGGGGTTTTGAGGTTTCAGTCTGTAATGCAAATACATTCAGCATCACTAAGGCTGGTTGCCCTTGCTGGAGTGTAGCAGTCTGGACATGGGCTTTTTAAAAAAATCTGAAAAGTGGTTTCATAATGTGTCAGTCTGTAAAAGTGATTTTCACTTGCCAAAAAAAAAGAGCAGTAAGTGTGCATTCAAATTGGCAAAGAAATTTCGTTTTGTGACTATTGTGAAAAGAAATGTAGTAATATATTTAAATAAAATAAAGGAATTTTTTTTTTAGTTTTTTTCAGGTATTGCTGAAGAGCAGTGAACAAAATTTAAGATGCCTACAAAATCCAGAGTTCAAAAAACGCTAAAAAAAAACCTATATTTGAAGACAACTAGAGGACCAAAGTTAGTAGAAGATGCTGATGTTGGGAAAAAGAAAAAATCTTCTGGTAAGCACAAAAAACAATTTCTTAAAAATATATTCAAAAGAATGAAAAATGTACAAAATGTCTGTACTCGAAAGGATGTTTTTAAAAAAAAAGGAGAGGAAAAAATTGACAATTTAGTTAATGCAAATATACCTTCAGCAACTGAAAAGATTTATATAAATAGAAAAACAGCGTTTAAAGAGATACGTAGAAAAATGTTTCAGAGAAGAGTTATGTCTAATTTGATGAAGGATGTGAAGAAATATAAGAAAAAGACAAAGTTTTATAAAAGAAAAAAAGAAATAGAAGCCATTGCAGCAAAGGCATTAGAATTAAAAAGGAAACTATTCATATTAATTTTGAATAGGATGCGTACATTAGACAAAATGGTTAATGTACTGAAATCACATAGCAAAAGGAAAAGAGTAGTGAACAGAACAAACTTTTGTAAAGTGTTTTTAGGCAAGTGGATGCATAGTTCAAGTAGTGAACCTTTTTTTAATGAAGAAAGCTATTTTCAAAGTAATAGTTTGCTGCATGCAGTTGACACCAGAGGTCGTTCATACGAAGTAAAAAATGGTTGCATAATGGAGAAGGAGATAATGGTTCCAAGAGATGAGGTACAAGTGATGGCAGATGAGGCAATGGGGAGACGTCCTAAAGCCCCAGTGTACACTTGGAATTGTAGTAGTATTTGCACTGTGCGTCAGGAATCTATTGACAAATTTCGAGAGTTTCTAAGAGAATATAGTAAAAAAAGTATAAAACAGAAGATTAAGGTGCTTCAAAGTCTGGATCCATGCAGAGTGAGAGAGAATACTGGTTTGCAGGGTCATTCTCTGGCTTGTCTATCTAGAAAAGTGTGCAATAGTGTTTTCCATCATTTTAGGATGCTGGCTGTTCATCATACTGAAATGAGAACGTTTGTGAGACGGTTGTATTTTGCTAAAAGTCCAGCAATAAAGTTAAATGAATTGAATAGGGCTCTGTTCCGAGGAACGGTATCAGATGTAGAGAAGGTTGTTGATGAAATTCAGTTTTGTTACTTTGGTCCTGAACAAAACAGTGCAGAGAAGGACACACTAAATGAGGAAGAAGTGGAAGAGAATGTACAACCATTTGTAAGTAAGACATTTAATGATCACATAACAAAATTTGAAAAAATCTCTAATGAAAGACCAAATATTACTTGTATTTGTTGCCGCAGAACTCATTATAGAAAACAAACCAGGTATGTTGATCTGTACAGAAAGAGTGAAAATGAAGATAATTATAAGTGGAAGGATTTTGCCACATATATATTTCTTGAAAATTGTTTTGAATTGGGTGAAGTTCAGCGTATTTGTAAATACTGTTACAACAAGTTAGAGGAAAATAGAATGCCGACCAGAGCTGTACATAATAATTTAGAATTGGATGCTATTCCTGCTGAACTTTCTGAATTAAATACTTATGAGTCTATACTCATTCAATGTGTTCATCCGTTCCAGACCATAGTACGTATAGAGCCCAAAACTGGTAAATTACCTCCTTCTGATTTACTGAGAGGTTTAAAAGGTAGAGTGGTGTATTTGCCCTTGGATTTGAAAAAAAATATGGAAACTATTGATGCGGATACTTTGGAAACTGAACCATTAGTTATTCTGGTTAATGGTGTACCTACAAAGAATAAGAAGATTTGGCAGGAGCTGGTAGATGTACGGAAAGTACAAAGAGCAAATTTGTATTTGAAAAGGAATAACAAATGGTATGAATCAATTTATATAGAAGAAGAAGAAGATTTACAAGAAGACACAGAAACACCAACTGGACAAATTGAAAAAGTGGACAAGTCAAAGGAAGAAGAAATTTATGAACATTTTAGCATACATCCTCTTCATTCAAAAGAAGTTATGGGAGACAATATTGATCTCTTTCAGATGAAGAAAGCAAAAGGGACTCCCGTGAGTGTATGGGAGGAGAGCTTGGAAGCTCGATGTTTTCCCCAGCTGTTTCCTAAAGGAAAAGGAGGACGATACGATGAACGTCCAGAACAGATTCCAGCTTCTGAGTATCGGACTACAAGACTATATGCTGAAGATCCCAGATTTCGACAAAGTATTCCTTATTTGTTCCATCTTTTATTTGAAAGCGACTTGTCTGCACTGTCTTATGCAGTAAATCACATTTTAAAAAGTGGAGTACATTTACAAAATGTGTCTGCTAAGGATTTTATGGAGAAAGTGCAGCACCGAGATGATCATTTGGAAACACAACTGATCAATCTGATGGCTTGTCAGCGTGGGACAAATGAATATTGGTACCGACGCCATGGTGAATTAAAATGCATGTTACGGAATTTAGGAACTCCAACATGGTTCCTTACCCTAAGCTGTGCCGAGTACGCTTGGGATGATTTACTGGATTTTCTACGAGAGGCAAATTCAAACATTAAAAACATCGAATACAAGACAGCAGGAGAACTGTGCTCATTGGATCCGGTTAATGTTTGCAGATATTTCAATCATAGATTTGAGGCTATGATGTCCTTCATCTGCAATAAAAAAAATCCACCTCTTGGAGAAGTAGTGGATTTCTTTTGGAGAAAAGAGTACCAGGCAAGAGGTGCTCCTCATATTCATATGCTGTTGTGGATCAAGGATGCCCCAAAGTTTGGAACAGATACTGATGAAGCAGTGTTATCTTACATTGAAGAATATGCAACATGTGCTATACCAAAAAGCACAGAAGAGAAAAAGTTAAAGGAGCAAGTTTTACGTTTCCAAAGTCATCGGTGTGGAAAATACTGTCGACGGAAATACAAGAGCAAAGAAAAATACTACACTAAATGTCGATTTGGATTTCCTAGACCTGTTCTTTCAAATGGAAGAGTTAACAGTTTTATGTCAGCTGTGAGACATACTATCACAAGAAAATCACCTAAGAATACCTACAACCTTAAAAGAAAAGAAGAATCAGAAAATATAAATGACTACAACCCAGTCATTTTATCCATGTGGAACGCTAACATGGATATACAGTATGTAGCTGACAATTCCATTGCTGTTGCTCGATATGTAACGTCTTACATTACGAAATCAGAAAAAACAGAATTGAAGGAAATGTGGGAAGAGATTTCTCACGAGAAGACTGTCAGTAAGAAGCTGTACAGTTTCAGTTTGAAGATGTTATCGCATCGAGAAATTGGATCCTACGAATGTTCAGATAGGTTATCTTCTGCAAGTCTCTACTCGAAGTCAAGAAGAATAATTTGGGCAAGTTTAGGCCTTGCAGCAATGAGAAATCGGGTACTGAAATCTGTAGGAGAAATTGAATATTTGGCCGAGAATGACCCAGAAAGTACAGATATTTTGAAATCAAACATGTTGGACACTTATTATCCCAAGAGAAGTCATCATCTGGAGAACATGTGTCTCTATGAAGTGCTGCAGAACTACATTTATTCACGGAAAGCCGCAGAAGACATCAACAATGGAAAATATAAAGTCGTTGGTGAAGAAGGATGTTTGGTGAAGCAAACAAAAGGAAGTTTGATAAATCACCGGAAGCTGAGTTGTGACACTACTGACAAGAAGGAATTTTACTACTTGGCTCTTTTACAGTTGTTTAAACCATGGCGTACAGAGGATGAACTACTGGGAGAATTTCAAAGCTATGAAGATTCTTTTAATGCTTGCAAAGACAGCATACAATGCAGTACATTCTCAACTTATCTGCAAATGTTAAATGAAGAAATTGAACAGGAAACTACAATTGCAGCAGAAATAGCTAGAGACAGTTCTCAGGACAGCAAAAGTTCAGGAACACTCAGTCAAGATCCCCTAGGACAACCAATCGTTGAAAATGAAGCATCAATAGCCATGAATGAAGTGGAAACGGCTATGAATCAAGCTCAAGAAGAATTTATAGACTTAGAAAATTTGGAAAGACAACTGAATCAAGAGCAGCAACAAATTTATGAAGAGATCAAAAACAAAATTGATCACGGATTTCTACATGAAAAAAAAGAGTGCTCATGCACATCATTTCATCCAATCAGGATGTATGTAAGCGGACAAGCTGGAACTGGAAAAAGTTTCCTAATAAAAGTCATCAGAAGCTACCTACAGCAAAAAACGGATTCTACTTTGTCTTGTGTGGTTACTGCTCCAACTGGGTTAGCAGCATATAACATAAAAGGAATCACTTTACATCGTTTGCTAATGTTACCAGTGGAGCATGAGAACAAAATACAATACAACAAGCTAACTGGAGAAGCATCCTTGGAAGTTTCAAGAGTATTGAAGAAGATGCAAGTTCTCATTATTGATGAGGTGAGCATGGTATCAAACTTAATGCTTGCCTTTGTGCATTTCAGAATGCAGCAAATTTTGAAGACAGACTATGACATGTTATTTGGTGGAAAACACGTCATAGTTTTTGGAGATCTTCTGCAGCTTACTCCAGTTAAAGGACAACCAGTATTTAATACTGTCACACATGAAGACACGAAGAATTCATTGGGAAGCATCGGAAATACAAATATTTGGTCCTTCTTTGGGTACAAGGAACTTACTACTAATATGAGGCAAGCAAGCGATGAAGAATATGGAAGTATTCTGAAAGATATCAGAATTGGACTACTCACAGAAGTTGGCAAAAAAGCATTACAGAGTCGGCTGCTACATAATTTATTTCCAAAGGAAGAAATAGTTGCAGAGAAAATATACAAGAATATTGCAGAAAACAAAAGTGTCATCTGCTTAATGCCAACTCTACGTGAATGCTCAATATTTAATGAGGAGCTTTTGAAATTGGAAAAGGAAGAGATCAGGAAATTGGAAGCAGTGGACAAAATTGAGGATGGAAGAATTACTGTCACAGTAACAGGCAAACTGAAAAATAAATTGGACTCACTAGAGAAGAACATCTCCAAAACAGCTGGATTAGAAAAAAATCTATATGTTTGCATGAACTGTAGAGTATTTTTAAGAAGAAATTTGGATGTTGAAAAAGGTTTAGTTAATGGAGCTATGGGAAGAGTTGTGGGTTTTATTAATTATCAGAAAAAAGAAGGAATTGAATGTTTAAAAATAAAATTTGATCAGATAGAAGAAGTTAAAGATATTTGTCGTTGTACAGTTCGTTTCATGCTTGTGAAAGACTTATATGTACGTAGGAAGCAGTTTCCGTTTTCTCTAGCATATGCTGTAACTATTCACAAGTCTCAAGGATTGACTGTAGATTGTGCTTTTGTGAACATTGGTTCAACTGTGTTCAAAGAAGGTATGGCTTATGTTGCTTTGTCACGAGTGAAAACATTATCAGGTTTATTCATGATAGACTTTGATGATTCAAAAGTTAGTGCTGAGTAAAGGAGTATAATAGATTAAGAAGAAGCTATGCTCCTCATTTAGGTCAGTATCCTGTGTTGGAGAAACGTGTAGTTTCTCGTAAAAGAAAAAATGAGAATATCTGTAATGAAGATGTAGAGAAGAGGAAAAAAAAGAGGAGTGATGTAATTGCAAGCAAAAAGAAAAAGGAAAATGAAGAACAGGTTGTAGGATGTCATTTTGAAAATAGCTCTGGTGTCAACTGCTACGCAAATGTAGTGCTGAATGTTGCATTTTATCTGGAAAGTTTGCAAGAGCAGATAATAGTAAATCAGGGAAAAAGATTCTGTTCAGAGCTGAGTCTCCTTTTTCAAAAGCTGAGTAAAGATAAAACTCAAATAGAAAGTGCTACTGAAATTAGAAAACTTTTAGATATATGTTCAGGACGAACACAGTTTTCTCAAAATGAACAGCAAGATGCACACGAATTTTTGATGTATTTTCTTCAGGTAGTGGAAGAAGAAGGAGTTCCCATTGAAATTTTTTTTGGTCTCTCTTATAAATGGGAACATAGTTGTGAAAATTGTTATAATATATGTGGCTCTAATGTTGATAATGAAAGGTTTATTTATTTGACATTGCCAGAGAGTAAAACAGTCACTTTTTCAAAATTAGTTAAAGATGCTAATCATAGCATGAAATGTGGTGAGTGTAAATCTGACATGTTTTCAACATTAATTTTAAAGGAATACGGACAGTATGTAATTTTAATGATGCAACGATGTAGAGCTGATGGTTCAAAATTGGATACTTTAATAAAGAAGTTTACAGGACAGCAATTATCAATTTCAGGAAAAACTTTTGTAACTGTTGCAATAATTTTCCATGATGGACCTACTGTTACTTCTGGACATTACACAGTTTATCTTAAATGTGAAAAAGGCTGGACACTGTGTAATGATTCCCAATTGATTTTCAAACAACGTTTGCCTTTTGATTTAGCAAATTCCTATCTAATCTTCCTGAAACCTAAATTTTAGAGAGATTTGGCAAGATCTGGACAAAATAATTTTACCATTTTACTGGATTACCATTGCAATTTTGTAAAAAAAAGATTTTTTAAATTATCATTTGGCCTAATGGAAAGATAACCAATTGTAATGTGGACTTTTTTAATTTTTAATGAAACTTTCAAAAACCAATAATTTAGAGATAATCGGTAACATCTGCACAATTAAAATTTTGGAATGTTATTGGACTGCCATTGGAAATTTTCTCAAAAATGATTTAAAAAATTACTATTTGGCCATGTGGAAAAGTAACCAATTCTATTGTGGACTTAATAAATTATTCAAAAACTTTTCGTGAACCAAAATGTTACAGAGAATCGGTGAGATCTGGACAAATTAAACTTTAGAATTTTATTGGATTACCGTTGGAAATTTATTCCCAAAAAAATTTTAAAATTACTATTTGGCCTAAAGGAAATGGAATCAGATGTATTGTGGAGTTATTTGAGATATAATATTGTGATTATACTTCTGAAACAAACATATCAGACGGTATTTTAAAGAAATAAGTATTGGTATTAGATGATATTTTTTTAGAATATTATGCATTTCTATAATGTTAAGTTTAAGTAAAAAGAGATTCTGGGCTTTTTTAATACAATCTTTGTGATTGTTATTTTTTTTTGCCCGCTGTAAAATGATGAATGCAATTGCTTTCACAATTTATAGTGAAATGCAATATATTCTGAAAACAGAAAAAATAAGGCAAAAATATTTTTTGAAAAATATGTAAATATGTGTACTGTATTATAAAATGTTTTAAAAATATTAATACTTTTTTCTTTTTTTTCAGATTGATATAGAAAAATTTCGAAAACTAGAACCATTTTTAAAGCTATTTTTTTAAAAAACAAATGAATAAATATTTTTTTGAGTGGGTATGGTAAGTCAATAATAATAATTGTAGTCTCTCAAGGACCTTGTAATGTGATAATTGATTTTTAGTGTTTTTTAAAAAAAAAAAAAAAAAAAGTACGCGCACCGTACGCGTACGGTAAAAAAAAAATAAAAAAAGTTTTTAAAAACATATGTAAAAAAAAGATGAAAGATAAGGTTGGCTCTTAAAAGAACCGTTGTGTTCATGCAGGGACAGAGGAAAGAAAGAATGGGAAAATTATTCAAAGCGACAAGTGTGCTGATCTATTTTGTTGTTCACTAGGGAAACACTGGTCTCCCTATGGCAAATTAGATCTTGACAAAAGGCGCATCGAATATCAACCCTCCGAAATCGAGGGTTCATTTCCAGAGGGCCAGCAAAAGGAGATGCTCCCCCCACAGATGAAGGGCTCACCTGACCTGCAGAAGAAGGAGTCAGCTCTGCAGATGATGGTCCAGGCTGAGCTGCTGTGGATGTACTTGCTTGTCTTTCTGAAGAGTTACCTCCAAAAAGATGACCATGTGTCCTTCTGTGTACATCCTTGAGGTGTCTCTTCATGGTATGATTCCCAAAGGAATACTTCCTGTGAGGATTACCTCTTGAAAGTACACGCTGACACAGCTTGCAAGTTACTAAGGGTGCATTCACCTTTTGCTGGCCTTCAGGAAAAGTAAAATAATCCCATACATAAGAGGGCTTTTGTTTCCTCGCTCTCTGCCTCAAAACAGTGCTGCTAGTGCTAGCCTCACTCTCAGAAGAGCTCTGCTGTTCTGCCATCGTATCACAAAGACAATCCAGCTCCTTCTCCTAAGGGATCACAAGCATAAATGAGAGGAATGGGTGTGGTGTAGGAGAGTTCTAGAACTGAAAGTAGTTTCAACCAATCAAAAGTTGTGTTTCATGATCACATGACCTACCGTACGCTTACGGTACGCTTACGGCAAAAGTGCGCATGCGCGTAAAAAAGACACGCGCTTGCGCGCATGCGCATAACAGTCACTACCCGACACTTCCGCGTAACGTGCGCGTGTAGCGTACGCGCGCACGCATCCCACGCGGAGTACGCGCGGCTACGCAAATTGCATAACTATACGCAAGCAGCGTAGAAAAATTACGGGTGTTGCGCAAACTGTACGCTTACCGTAAACTTACGGTACGCGTACTAAAAAAATAATTAAAAAAAAAATAAAAATGTACTGCAAATAAATTTTACATGTTTATTTTAAAAAATATATTAAAAAAAAACATATTAAAGAATTTAAAAAATTTAACCATAGTCTTTATAAAAGGTAAGAAAATTAAAATAAAAATATGTTAAAAAAATAGAAGAAAAAAAAAACAATTAGCATTTAAAAAACCTTGCAAATTCACTGAAAAAACCATGGGTTTCACACACGTTATAGTTAGGAATTAGCATTTAAAAAAACCTTAGAAATTCAGTGAAAAAACCATAGGTTTCACACACGTTATAGTTAGGAATTAGCATTTAAAAAACCTTAGAAATTCAGTGAAAAAACCATAGGTTTCACACATGTTATAGTTAGCTGGACATTTTACTCGTAAAAAACCAATGAAATTCCCCCGTTATAGTTAGTTCAGCTAACTATAACTCGCGCGCCCGCAATGCACTGCTGATGACGTCACATATTACATCACTCATGACATGTTCAGTGACATCACTCATGACATCACTGATGACATCTCAAATGACATCACTGATGACCTCACTGATGACATCATCCTTGTGATAGAGTGGCAGACCTCCTCTTCCCCTAATAAAACCTTTGATACACACATTCAAAAATAGAGACTAAAATTTACAAAAGAATGGACATACCAATAACAGTTACAACAACCTCTTCAGTAATTCTAAGATCCACATACACATCCACTCATTCACCAACAGTCCAATACAGTCACTCATACATGTACTCACTTATCATATGTACTCATACACCTATACATCCTGTTACACAATGCCACTCATCCATAGAGCTACTCACACACATAGTCACTCATGCTAATAAAGAATCAAACATACATTTACTTGCATATACAGTTATACACACACCACCACACTTACTTCTACGGAAACTTACACATACTTAGTCTTTTAAACAATCACTTATAGAAATACATACTTATTCATACAGGAACTCTTTCAATCTCTCACTCTCACATATACTCACATATATAAACCAATAGTCACATATACTAGTTTTAAACATATGTAGTTACTCATAAAGACACTATTGAGACAGTCATTCACTCACTAACACACCCATACACACACACATCCACCCATGCAGTCCTGCACACATGCTCTGTTCAACACATACAAACAGTGAGTCACTCATTCATGCACCTATGCACTACGTAATACCCCCCACCAAACCATGCAGACACTCATACTGATACTCAAAAAACCAACTAATAACCTATATAGACACCCATGTAGCTACTCACCAACCCATGCAGCCACTTATACACAAAGTGAAAAAATGATACAGATATTTATATATTTAAACATTACTCACTAAGCCATGTATTCACTATGATACACTTAATCAGTCAGTTACACAATCAATTTTTCAAAAAGAAATCATCCATTTAGACAGTAATATACCCATTTATTCTTCCATCGACCTTGAGATATACATATATAAAACATATTTAATTTTCAGAAAAACACACATTCACTGGATGATGTCATCAGTGAGGTCATCAGTGATGTCATTTGAGATGTCATCAGTGATGTCATGAGTGATGTCACTGACCATGTCATGAGTGATGTAATATGTGACGTCATCAGCAGTGCATTGCGGGCGCGCGAGTTATAGTTAGCTGAACTAACTATAACGGGGGAATTTCATTGGTTTTTTACGAGTAAAATGTCCAGCTAACTATAACATGTGTGAAACCTATGGTTTTTTCACTGAATTTCTAAGGTTTTTTAAATGCTAATTCCTAACTATAACGTGTGTGAAACCTATGGTTTTTTCACTGAATATATATATATATATATATATATATATATATATATATGTATTTTTTTGCTTAATGTCAAGATTTGTGGCCCAGATCTAAAACTGTCTTAAACCAAACTTAAAAAGGAAATTTTATTGAATTTAATGACACATTTCTAAAATGTACCGCTACTCACAAAGAGTGTCCCAGCGCTATTAGGTGTGCCCAAAGGGGAGAGAGCCGGGGATAGAAGCCAATATTCCCTACTAACCTCTAAACAAAAATGCCTTCAGTTCCCTTTTAAATTTTGTTTCTTCTGGTATCCGTCTGAGGTAATCTGGGACTTTATTCCACAGATTCGCTGCTACAACCGTGAAAGAAGCACCTCGCCTCCACTGTTTCATAAAGCACAGGGATACAATAAAACCAGCTGAGCTTGATTGCAGCAGTCTCCCTAGGCAGTAAACCGTAATGCGATCCTTTATATACCTGGGCCCCATATTGTGAAGGGCTTGATGCGTTAGGGTCATATCTTTATGCCTACTTTGCTGACTAACTGGCAGCTAGTGCAGCTTAGCTTGATATACTGAGACCGACATGCATTTCGGAATTCGGTTTAATAAAAGGACTGTCATATTCTGCATTGCCTGTAAGCGCCTGATCAGATATTCTGGGAGACCAAGATACAGGAAGATATAGGACATTAGTATAGTCCAACATGGGTAAAATCAGTGATCTAACCACTGTGATTTTGTAATCATGAGGAAGGAAATAGAGAAGCTTCCTTAACATGCGGAAGATCCAAAAACAGGATTTCATCATAGCAGACACCTTTCCTCCAAATGCAGGCTGGGTATCGAACAGTACATCAATATTTCTTGCCACCACCGACGAGGGGGTGGCGGGGAAACACTGTCCTTAAAAATTCCTTAACTTGGCAATGCCTATTGTCTTACCCCGTCATATGGACTGAGAACCCTTTGCTTACTATGCGTGATGGAGATTTTCATCTATCGTCCCAACAATTTTGGCCATCTGCCCCAAACCTGACAGATTGCAAGAGTTTTTGGGGGGGAAGAATGACGAAACTAGTCCCAGATATTAGAAGTTGTTCTAGATTGAATTGGAATTTAAAAAATGATTTTATTTTAATCTCAGTTCTGAAGCCTAGAAAAAAAATGTAAACAAACAAGCTTGTCATCATAAATTAATAAGGTGAATTTTATTCATAAAGCATACTCTTCTCCAAAGCTGAAGCATTTGTTGAAAGGTAACTGTGGGCCTGATTTTGAAGCTTTTCATCCCTAGAAAAAGGATTCAGCCAAAAAAACTCCAGCCACATCCACCCAGTCGAACCTCCTGATAATGATTCCCTATGGGTTTGATGATGTAGTGGACCAACAAAGGGAGTTAATGAAGTTCCATTAGGATGGGGGTGATGTAATCATATTTCTTCATTCACTTATTGAGACGTACAGTGTCTTGCAGGGTACCCTACCACCTTTTAATGTTTATTCCTTGCTGTCTCATTGCATCCAGTCTGACAGATCACAATCACTTGTATTTTCTCAGTAGATTTCATTTGTAACGGTATAGCAAAAAATAAAGAAATCTGTGAGGTACCCAGCATTATCACAAATTCTTTTCAATTCAATTCAATTCAAATGATCTTTATTCGGAATTAATACATCCATAAAAGTACATACAGGTTAAAACACATAAAACATATATAAAAATTTTAAAAACAAGATTTTCAATTGGGTTTGAGCAGCATAAAACGTAAAGTGCATAGTACATAGTAAGGATATACGTAGTCTTATTCAAGAATCAGATTTCCAATTAGGTTTAGCAGCATATATAGCGTAAAGTGCAAGGTGCATAATAAGGATAAACATGGTCTATTGATATATAAGGTTGTAGATTCCACCTTATCCACTTCCATAATAATCATACAGATCCAAACACACATAATTAATTCTATATACTATTCGTATCAAAAATGATAAAGTGCAATGTACATTCAGTTGCCATTATGTGTGTTCCATACTTGCCCTAGATCTTATACAGATTTTTATAAAGCAGTTTACCGTGTGTATAACCTCGTCTGTTGGCAACATTTGTAAGAATCTCAATGCCAGATTAAAGTCCCTTAAGTTATATTTACGAAAAATCGGCATTAGATATTGACGGGTATACAGCTTATAATAGCCGCAGAAGAAAAAGAAGTGCAACAAACTTTGTTTTCCCCCCTCTGGACAAGGGCAATCCAGCTCTTCTAAATTTTTATTATAGCCAAGGGGGAAGCTTAGTAAATTGACAATACTTCCTTCCCGGAACCTAAATAAAAGGCTCCGGTTCCGTCTTCCAGTTGGAATCGACAGGTATCTACAGGGCTTGTTTGGGTTATCATTGTCTGGATCAGTTAATGGCAGATATTTAATGACAACAGGTTTTACCAATTCAGATCTCCTACGTTTCTCCTTATATAAATCAAACAGTGCCCGTTTTACGCCGTTCTTATGTGAAGGGGCAATGATATTAGGGGAGCTGAACAGAAGACCATGGCCCACACTCATCAGGCTGTTGTTAACTGCGTTTAACCAGGGTATAAGGTGGAAGCTTTCATGTAATAAACAATCAGATATTATGCTGCGTGTTAAAGATGCAGCAGGATTGGACCATATTTTTATCCAGAAAAGTGCAGGCCTTGACCTAATAAAATCGGCAATATATGGCAGCCTAAGTTCATTATGAAGTTCTGTGGTTATACTGAATAAGTAGCTACCTACGTTATTATATGAAATATCTTTATTGATGTCATAACTACACCTTCACAATTGCTTTATTAACCTTCTTGCTTTCTTAAATATGCTTGAAAATGCACCATTCGCCCACCCTTTTTTCATAATTTTCTCAGGGTGGCCCCCGAGGCCTTGTAATGGCAGTCGGGCTCGCACGCGATGCGACTCTCGCCACCTGACACACACCCTGAACGTTTATGCTTCACCACTTTCAAATGTCACCCGCTGCCACTGTAAAAGGCATTGTCATTTACAACACCAGTAGCTCTAACTCTGACAAATGCGACCACTATTGCATTGCAAATGCTTGTTTACTGTAAAAAGGCTTGTAGCCCCATTGGCGAGTACAGAGTTACACGCTGACAACTCAGTAGTGCTAACTTCTTAATGGGACTACCAAATATTATTCTTCAAGGTATTAAAAGAGTCATTTAATTAAGCCTGGCTTGATGCTTAAGTCGAAGTAAATGTAACTTCTGCACAAGTTGCAACTTTAGTAAGTAGCTACTTTGTTGCCTAAAGTTTTCCAGTGACCGTTCAATGTGCTGCCAGGCGACAGCCTTCTGCCCTCCTGGGGGAAAGGTGTAAAAGAGCTACCTAGGGTTGAGCTAAGGTTTTTCAAACGAATCTGACTGGACCAAGTGCAAATAGTAAATTTATTGCATGATGAGGGGATGTATGACGTTACAACGCACACTTTTACAACGCATGCACTTACAACGCATTTTTTACAACGCATAATCCATTACAACGCATGACATTACAACGCATGACACTACAACGCATTTTTAAAAAATACCTTTACAACGCATTACCATTACAACGCATACTACCTTTACAACGCATACCATTACAACGCATAATATTAAATTACATTTAAGGTAAGTATTAGATAGTATAGGGGTAAAAATTACTATTCTAACTCCAGGGGGTGCAACAGTAGGGTAAGTGTTGGATAGTGTAGGGGTAAAAATTACTATTCTAACTCCAGGGGGTGCAACAGTAGGGTAAGTGTTGGATAGTATAGGGGTAAAAATTACTATTGTAACTCCAGGGGGTGCATCAGTAGGGTAAGTGTTGGATAGTATAGGGGTAAAAATTACTATTCTAACTCCAGGGGGTGCATCAGTAGGGTAAGTGTTGGATAGTATAGGGGTAAAAATTACTATTCTAACTCCAGGGGGTGCATCAGTAGGGTAAGTGTTGGATAGTATAGGGGTAAAAATTACTATTCTAACTCCAGGGGGTGCATCAGTAGGGTAAGTGTTGGATAGTATAGGGGTAAAAATTACTATTCTAACTCCAGGGGGTGCATCAGTAGGGTAAGTGTTGGATAGTATAGGGGTAAAAATTACTATTCTAACTCCAGGGGGTGCAACAGTAGGGTAAGTGTTGGATAGTATAGGGGTAAAAATTACTATTCTAACTCCAGGGGGTGCATCAGTAGGGTAAGTGTTGGATAGTATAAGGGTAAAAATTACTATTCTAACTCCAGGGGGTGCATCAGTAGGGTAAGTGTTGGATAGTATAGTGTAATATTATGCGTTGTAATGGTATGCGTTGTAATGGTAGTATGCGTTGTAATGGAATGCGTTGTAAAGGTAGTTTTTAAAAATGCGTTGTAGTGTCATGCGTTGTAATGTCATGCGTTGTAATGGATTATGCGTTGTAAAAAATGCGTTGTAATGGTAGTGCGTTGTAAAAGTTGCGTTGTAAAGGTTGTTCCCCATGATGAGGTCTCACAACCACACAAAATAAAAAACTACTTTCCTCACAAAACGTATATATTAAAATCAGAAATAAAAACCAATAGACAATTCATCAGTATGTTACAATAATCAGTCCATTAATGTCAACCCTAAAAAACATTAGCCAGGACGGTATATCTTACAGATATAACGGATTGCAAAAATGTAATGTTTTCTTGGACACACTAGCATGAGGCACAGTACTGCTGTGTTCCATAGGTGACATCTGAACAGCAGCATCAGTGCACAAAAAACAGGGGTAACCATGCAAAGATAGATTTTTTCTCACAAAAAGCATAGACCTAAATTGAAACAGAAATGATTTGAAATACAGAATTAAAGCAGGATTACGCAAGAGTAAAACAGCATTTGTTATGCCTAAAGTTATTCTTTTACTGTCAATCAAGGTTTTCGTGAGTTGGCATCTGCGGGTAGTATTACTGATGGGCTGGCTTCAGAAACAGATTTATTTTCATCGTTCAATCATAGCTTAAAGAGTTTTCAGAACCAGACTTCCTTGACATGACCTTGTGATTGCTTCACTATTATCAGTGATCTAATGGCTTCAAAATGCCAAGGTTATGAAGCTTTTTGCCATCCAGCCTTGTACACAGCTGCAATGTTCCTGCAAACATTCCCGAAGTAAGCACGGTTCAGAGCCTCAAAACACACAAACAACTGTTATTCTGCATATTCTGTAAAAGGGGAGCCGCACGCTCAGCGACAATAATGTACATTTTCATAGTGGTAGTGTAATTATGCCACAGGGTATTGGCCCTCATTCAGCACGCTCGTCTAAACGAGGCCGGGAAGGGCATAGTCTGACAGCGCTAGTACATGAAACCTGCTCCAAGATGTCACTGTACAGAGGCGTCCATCCAAAGCAACGCCTTAATATGTCGATCAGAGGGGATGGATACAACATGCGCGGCACGTGCTGAATAAAGTCAGATGCACTAGAAAAGAGAATTGTATTTGTTCCAAAGACTTAAGTTAACTGCAGAGTATTAAAGAAGGGTGGTGTGAGAGAGCCCGGATACCTTTATGGAAACCTTCATCCTTGATACCCTAGAGCCATGACCTGCGGTATCAGCAGCGCTGGCAAGTGCCATATACCCACACACAAACATATAAGGAACATAGAATGCACTTCCTGTCCACTGTCTCTCCACGAGGCCAAGGATAGTGCTTACAAGATTGGTAAATAGATACCATTAGGGCGCTGGGACGTTGCCCCACATCGAGTCGCATTGGGGTGCTGTAAATTAACTTAAACTTAATTTAACTTAATCGAAAAAATAATCCAATCCAATAAAAATAATCCAATGCAATTCCGGGCCGGCCGGTCACCGGGCCAAGCCTGAGGCAGTCAGGTGTGCAGTGGGGGTGGGACACGCACTGGCAGCAAGTTTGACTGACACTGACACAACAACAACATGCAGAAAGATTTTGTTTGGTTTTGGGCTGATCATTTTTCAGACCAGCCCGAACATGCGCACTAGGCTGCACATTAGGAGACCGAGGGTTGTTTCCTGCGCCAGTCCCCGGTCTCCTAATGAGCGGGGAGTATCCCCTGATCAGGCCAATCCTGACGCTGCTGGAGCAGCGTCTGAATTGGCTCATTGGGCGCCGTGCGTGGGTGGCACTAGTGTAACAAGCATGACCAATCACTGTCATGGCTTATGAAGCCTTATGAAGCCATGCAGACAGCAGACAGTGATTGGCCATTTCCTGAAGCAAGCTTAACTGTGTCACTTTGACCATGACGTCAGAGCAGATGCGGCACGCGACATCTAGAACAGCTACTTGCAAGGTCATTCTTTGGACGGACACTTGAAGAAAAACTAAATATAAAGCAATTACGACATGATTGGCCTAACCTAAAACTACTACACATTTCCCAGGACAGATGAAAAAAATACAAACCTACATTCTCAAACACCTGGTACACAAAATTTGATTGGCTTACAGAGTGCACGTCAAGAAATTCCCTGTTCTGCTTCTTCTGCATGCTGTTTAGTGTTGACTAGCCTTGGACACAACTAGGAGTAACAGACTTGAAGCATTTTTCTGACAAAATCAAGAAGCATGCACACAAAAGAATCCATATGGAAAACCTGTTGAGACTGGGAATGTTGGGAGACACGCCGATTGAGCACCACGTAAATGACGCATACCGGAAAACAATACCGAAACACAATGAAGCAGTTGATAGGAATAGCCACATACTATCAAAAATAATTGATTGCATTTGTTTCTGTGGTGCTTTCGAACTGCCATTGTAAGGCCATGATGAATCTGAAAGTTCCTCAAATCCTGGAATATTCAGGGGCCTTGTGGATTTAATAGCAAGCATAGACCATGAAATGGAAGCACATTTAGCAAGTGCTACAGTCTTTAAGGGCACCTGTAAAACGATACAAAATTAACTCCTTGAGTGTATGCTAGAAATTATGAGAAGCCATATTGTGCAAGAATTGCAAAACACAGACTTTGTGGCTATTCAGGCTGATGACACCACTAATGTGGCCACAAAAACACAGTCCGTATTAGTCTTTTGGTACCTTGACAATGACAGTAAAATTGTGGAGAGGTTCTATGGTTTCACACATTTAAGAGACTCTAGTGCAGAAACCATTACTTCAGCTATACTGTGTGAACTGAACTTGATTTTTCCAGAGCTGCCTCAAAAAAAAAAAACTTAGGGCACAAAGCTATGATGGTGCATCCGTAATTAGTGGAAGCCTTGGTGAAATACCGAAAAGAATGTGAGATCTGTACCCGAATGCTCATTATGTGCACGGTTACGGCCACCAACTTAATCTTATTATGCAACAAGCAGTATCAAAGATCTCCGAGACACAAATTTTCTTTCTCGATGTAGGAGGCATGGCAGCATTCTTCTCATGTTCCCCCAAAAGAACGGAGATTGTGGCAAAAAGGCTTCCAAGGGGACCCTTAACTCATTGGAACTTTAACATACATACAATCAACCTGATATATCAACACAGAGAGAAATGTTCTGACGCCATAGAAGCCAATGAAGACTTTGATTTTAAAAGTCAGAATGAAGCCTGTGGCATTGCTAGAACACTACAAGACAGAGAGTTTCAGTTCTTTCTGTTTTTATTTCATGAAATAATGTTTTATGTCGACATATTATACAACCAATTACAATCACGAGCCATAGATATTGTCTTTGTGCAAAGAGATACCAGTATGAGCAAAGTAAGAGATCGGGTTGACAATTTAGACAGCAAACTGCCAAAGGATTCTACTTTTTCAAACCGCAAGAAAAACATCAGCAGTTTGGTCCGAATTACAAAGGAGATATGTGACATTATAATTGTGCATGCACAAGAACATTTTTCTTTCACAAAACATTTGGTGAGTGCCGCAATATTGCAAAGTGAACACTTTGCAAAATATGATCAAACCTTCCCTGAGCAAGCTCTGAATGAGGCTGTGGAAGCTTATCCTATGCTCAAAAAAGAGGACCTGAGAACTGATTTGACTGTACTGTATGGAATGAGTGTATACCAGAAGCCCACTGGTGCCATTTCTTTGCTGGCTTTAATTCAGAAACTTAATACAGAAATAGGTACTTACAGAGACAGTGGCTTTACTAAAAATAGTCATTACCACTCCTATGACAACAGCAGAGTCGGAACAATGTTTTTCCACCTTAAACAGAATTCAGACATTCCTGAGGAACACCATGATTCAGAAAAGACTGAATGCTTTAGCAATGCTCTCTGTAGAGAGAGACCTAGTTAAAAGAATCCCAGACTTTAACGTTCAAGTTAGTGAAAAGTTTGCTGGTCTTAAAGACAGACGTGCTGATTTTATCTCCAAAAAGTGAACAATATGTTGAATGCTGCTAGTTTGCGACCTGTTTAGTTGTGTGTTAAATAAAAAACATCTGTGAGGTACTCAGAAATGCATTGTATCTCGAACTCTGTTATGAAGCTCTGTGGTTATACTGAATAAGCAGGTACCTATGTTATATGACATCTCTTTATTAATGTAATAACTACACTTTCACAATTGCTTTATTAACCTTCCTGCTTTCTCAAATTTGCTTGAAAATGCAACATTTGTCCACTCTTATTTCAAAATTTTCTCGGGGGGAGATCCTCCCCGAACCCTCATTAGGTTGTTCGTGCTCGCTCGCTATGCTTTCTCGCTACGGTGCAGTATGAGAATCATTTTACACCCTACCACTTTCAAATGTCACCAGCCACCACTGACAATACATTAAAAGACAAGTTGAGTCTGCTGTGCTTAGGGCTAATAACAGGGCCCTTCACTCCTTCAGAAGGGAGTCAGCATGCGTATATACGTGTGTACGAGTGTGAGTGTGTGTATCCGCATGCGCGCACTGTGACTGCAGGAGGCTCGCAGGCTGCCGTTAGTGAAACTTACTTCATTCTTGACTTGAAATGTAAAATGTTTCTCTAAATTCACTCGCTGAAGAATCTAGCGTCCGGAGATGCTTTCTGCTGGGGTAAGAGATATCACTCCCAGGCACCCACCAAGGCAGTGTTGCTTTTGGAAACTCGAGCAGGTGCCAAGCGAGGGTGGTGGAGGGTTACTGTAAAGAAGTCAGAAATCACAGACCCTCTCAGGGGGGTGAGGGGAAACAGATGGATGTGTGTGATGGTAGATCTATTTGTACAGGTAAATGAGCATGGAGCAGAATAATTGAATGTCAAACGCCTTTATATGCAACATATATGCTTAACAAGTTTTAACTGTCTTAATCTATGTGCATATTAATCTATGTACAGTTTCATGTCAATTGTAATAAGTGGCTCTATATTCAATGTGCTCAATGTAATGAGGGCCACTTACATATTGAGCTTAATTATAATAAATGTACTCACCATGAAGCAAAATGTGCGTCTTTCTTATTTAGCATTTGATATATTCACTTATGCTAATTGTATTAATTTACAACTTGTTTAAATCTAGTGTTCACCTAACCTGTAATGAAGCCTCAGTGCACACATTACGTTAAAAGGTGTTTTGCAATAACAGTGAACCTGGTCTTGGGTTGCTTGTGTTGAGGTTCAGAGAACAGCTGGCTTGGCAGTTCAGTCTGAAGTCTTCTCAATGGGGCAGGACCAAGAGTGATTTGCATGTGACTGGCTCTAATCTGAGGTGGCATGATGGGCAAAAGTACAATGGGTGGTAATGCTTCACCAACTGATTATCAGTGGTTAGGCTTGTTGCAAGCATCCTCCCATCACCTTTTATGTGTTTGAAAATCTCTGTACAACATTCAAGACATACATTTCTTCCTGGGCCATCTGATGACCATTGAGCATCAAAACCAGGGGCCTCATTTATGAGGAACTGGAATAGGACAGCACCAAAAGTCTTCTTGTTGCCCTGCCCCACACCTATGTGACAGGGTGGAATGCACCTTAGTTCTGAAATATGGTGCATTCCCACCCTTTCCCCCTGCACTGGCACACAATGTGCATCCTAGTGCCAATGTAGGAACCCTTGCACCTCAGTG
This sequence comes from Triturus cristatus, assembly GCF_964204655.1. Taxonomy (NCBI): domain Eukaryota; kingdom Metazoa; phylum Chordata; class Amphibia; order Caudata; family Salamandridae; genus Triturus; species Triturus cristatus. The sequence continues at coordinate 751,642,365 of NC_140584.1, read as the reverse complement.
CAAGGGTGCCTCCGTTGCAGGCAGGATTGTTTTTGTGCAGGAAGGGGCACCTGCAAAATATTTCCCCTTTCTTTTTTTTAGTTCAGAAAAAATTTTATTGAAAGAAAACGCTCAAATCTTACAAAATAAGCCAAAAATAAGAAAAAGATAACAAACAAAAGCATATATCAGGTTACGTAATGGCAATAACATAGGCTATAATATGAAACATCAAAAATTGAGAATAATTATAAGCAAAAACTGGCAATTGGTATGAAATAAGGCATTGAAAAGGGATATGAGATATACATTACAAGCACAAGAAAAGTTGAAAGAAAAAGGAGTATCTTGCTTAACAAAGAACAGGAAGTCATGGAGGTTTAGGGACTTCTTGCTGTAACGGGGATAAGGACAGAGAGGTACGAGCACTCAAGTAAAAAAAAACTGTAACTGGACTCCACAATTCTCTTCGCTTAATAGCTAAGGTTAAGGGGTAAACAAAAGTCGTGTCTAATCTGTGATTATAACAAACAGCATACCACCAGGCCTTGTAAGATAATTTGGTATAATGCTACTGCTAATAGCAAGTCGCTTATTCTAACGCTACAAGTGCAATGATCCCAGATGGGAGAAAGACTCCCTAAGAAAATGTGAGATAAAGAAAAGGAGTGAGTGGAAGAAAAAATCGCATTAATTTGAGACCAAACCTGCTTCCAGAAACTCAGAACAATGTGACAGCTGAAAAGCATGTGAAAAAGATCTGCACATGGTAAGGAGCAGGACCAACACTTGTCAGAGGCATCTGGGAAATGTTTGCTGAGGGTGAGTGGTGAAAACAATAAACTATTATAAATAAAAAATAGTGTTTGAGTAGTATTAGTAGCCCTGGAAGATCTACGAATCTTCAACCACAGCTTGTCCCATAACGCAATAGGCCAAGAGGTCGCAAGATCTTTTTCCCAGTCTTCCTCTATCATGGTTTTAATGCGGGGGGAGGACAGAGTGTGAAGAAAAGCGTATATCTTTGAAGCTTTAGAATGTTTAAGAAGTAAAGAATTCAGCGAGGATGTATCAGAGGGTGTGTGAGTTGATGAAGGAGGTATAGCAAGATGAGCATCGTATGCCTGCTGTAATGCGCGTGTCAATAACAAATATTTGGCTCGAAAAGCGAGAGGTAGATTGAAAGAAGTAGCAGCTAAAGCAAAGGAAATGGTCCGAGTATGGTGGAACAATTGACGCACCCAAATAAGGCCACGCGCTCTCCAGGATTTCCAAAAAATTGGCTTATTGTTAATTAAAATAGACCTGTTATGCCAAATAGGTTGATCAAAAAAGGATGAAACAGGTAGACAAGGAAAGATTTTGGAGGTATATTTAAGAATGGGAGTTGATAAAGACTGAGGTCTACGAGAAAACATAAGATATTCTTTGAAGGAAAAGGGAGAGATGAAAGACTTTTCTAAGGTCAAGCAGAGAGGAGAGGATAATGAGGAATCTTCAATCCAATGAGAGACTTGATGCAAAAGAAAGGATTTGTGATATAAGAAAAAGTTTGGAAAGTTCACCCCGTTCTCTCTTTTAGAGCGCATTAGCTTAAACAAAGACATACAAGATTTTTTATGCCCCCACAAAAAGGAAGATAGAATAGAGTTAATTTTCTTGAAATATTTCAAGGGGATAGCAAGTGGTATGTTGGATATTGTAAACAAAACAATGGGAGAAAGCATCATCTTGATTGTGTCCAAAACCCCACCACGACAAATAAAGAGGATGCCATTTGTTAGTGACAGTGGTTAGTTTTTGTACACAATCTTCCATACACTTAGTGATTGTACCCGAAAGAGAGGAGTGAAAATTGAGGCCCAAATATTTAATAGAATTAGGGCTCCAAGTAAAACCTGAAGCAGAAAAGTCATCCTTGAAAGTCACTTTAGTGAGTGGTAAGATTTTGCACTTATCTTTATTTAATTTATAGCCCGACACTTGAGCAAAAGAATGAACTTCGTCTAAAAATGCTGGAAGGGCGGTTTCTGGTTGGGAGATGAATAGTAAGACATCGTCAGCATAAGCTGCCATTTTAATATCAGAATTGTGAAAATTAAAACCTTGTATATTATCATTCTGACGGATTCGCAACAGGAAAGGTTCTAAAGCAAGATTAAACAGAAAAGGTGAAAGTGGGCAACCCTAGGGAAAAATAAGAAGATAAGCCACCATTTGCCGAAATTGCTGCTCTAGGACGAGAATATAGGAAGGAAATCAGGGAGGAAATTTTCGGACCAAAACCAAACCACTTCAGAGTTTTAAACAGATAAGGCCATTCAACCCGATCAAAAGCTTTTTCCGCATCCAAAGCTATGGCTGCGAGGGAATGAGAACAATGTGAAGTCTTGGAGAGAGTGTCAAAAAATAGTCTAGTATTATCCGACAACAGTCTACCTTTAACAAATCCGGACTGTTCTTTCCCTAAAAGCTCAGGTAGTAAAGACTCTAAACGCAAAGCTAATGCTTTGGAAAACATTTTATAATCAATATTTACTAGAGAAATAGGGCGATAATTTTTACAATGCTGTGGATCTTTGCCCGGTTTCGGGATAATACAGATAAGGGCATCAGAGAAGGATACAGAAGCGGAGCCAGTTTGAAGAAAGGTAGAGAGAAGCATATGTAATTTGGGGATGAGCAAATTTGAAAAACAGGAAAAGAATTCAACAGTAAAGCCGTCCGACCTTGGAGCTTTTCCATGTTTGAGCGTGTGAAGAGCCTGGAGGAGATCCCTATGTGTAAGATCGGATTCTAAAGAGGAAAGGTCCGGAGGAGTATCAAAAGGAGAAGAGATGTTTGACAAAAATTGGGAGATGGACTGTTGAGACGAAGATGCTTCGGAGGAATACAATGTTTCATAGAAATGTAAGAATTCTTGTAAGATGTCTTTGCTTTTGTGTTTCAGTAACCCGTCATGACCATAGATAGATTCAATGTTGACTTTGTTTTGTCTCACCTTTAGATAATTAGCCAACAATTTTCCAGCCTTATTCTGCCCACCATAGAACTTGGCGCTAGACTTTAAGAGAAAATTAGAGGCATTAAATGTGGAATCCTTATTAAATTGAAGTTTGGCAGAAATGAGGTCGTTTAAGCAATCTTTTGATTTAGATGTATAGTATAAGTGTTCTAATTGTTTAATTTTGGAAAGTAGAACATTGGTGGCTTGTTGGGCTTTCTTCCGCTTACAAGAAACGTAATTAATGATGAAGTCTCTGGCTGATGCTTTGAAAGCATTCCAGACTACAGGGAATGGAACTTCATCCATATGATTAAGCAAAAAGTATTCGTGGAAAAAGGATGTAAATGAAGAAACAAATTGTGCATCAAGAAGGAGAGCGTTGTTAAAACGCCATTTTTTAATGGAAGTAGGCTGTCGCAATACATCCAAAGCAATGGAAACTGGGGCATGATCCGAAATTAAGATGGAGCCGATGTCAGAAGAAATAAGGGACTGGGTAAGGTGATGTGACATAAAAAAATAATCTAGTCGAGATTGAGTTTGGTGAGGGGGTGAAAAGAAAGAGTATTCTCGCAAAGTGGGATTGCAGAGTCTCCAGGCATCAGTAAGTTTGTATTGTGCAATGAGGTGAGTGAAAGATTTTTGTGACTTATGTGGAATGTATGCGCTAGCTGAATGTCTATCCAAAAAAGGGTCAGAAACTTTGTTGCAATCACCCACAAGAATGAAGTTATCAACATAATTTTGAGTGATTGGTGGAGCTAAAGAGGTCCAGAAGGAAGCATCACCACTTGTGGGAGCATACACATTTAAAATGGAAATAGGAACATTGTCTAGATTGAAATTAACTAACACCCATCTGCCTGAAGTATCAGCAAAATGCGTTACTGACTTGATTGGAAGAGATTTTCTAAACAAAATCAAAACACCATTACGCTTACCGTCACCTGGGGAAAAATACACTTCACCCACCCAACCCCTGTTCAGCTTAGCAGATTCATCTGCCGATAGATGTGATTCCTGTATACAGGCTATATCTGCGTTGAGTTTGGTCAAATGGGAAAATACTCTCTGTCTTTTAATTGGCGAATGTAAACCTTTAACATTCCAAGAAAATATTTTCAAAGGCATAAAACAATGTTAGATAAGCATATCAAAAAACCAGTTGAGGAATAATCATGAAAAAGAAAAACATTTAAAGCATGTAGGCATATTAATAAGAGACACCAAAAATAAAAGAAGATAATTTCATAAAACACAGCAAAGTAGAAGCCAGTTACATGATGAAGAAAAAAGGGAGAAGAAAAAAGAAGAGATATACTGAAAACATAAGCAAAAAAGAAAGAAAATGAAAAGACTGGATCAAGAAGAAAATACAGAAAATATGCTGAAGAGAAACATAGCCAAAGGGGAAGTGAGGAGCTGAGGAGCATAAAGAAGAAAGAGAGAGAAATGTAAGAACAGAATAACAGAAGAAGAAGAACGAAAAACTTACATATTGTCGAGAACAAACAAAAGGAGAGGAGGATGGAGGCCACATAGAACAATGACGGGCCATAAGCTCCAAAGGGAAGGCAGGGAAGGAAGACGACCGCAACGAACTCCAAGGACATGAAGGTGGGTGACGATGTGAAGGAAGAAATCTGTGCAAAGGGGGAGATAGGATAAATGTTAAATAGTAAGAACATAGAAGATTGACGTAAAACAAGCAGCTAGGAGAACTGTAGAAGCATAACAATCATGAAAACCAACAAGGAACATAGCATAAGAGCATTAATACAAGATATGTGTGTGAAAAACAATTATTAAGAACTTGATGAAGCAGCAATGTCCAATCTGTTGGCATTATGGGAGAACAAAAAACTCTTTAGTTTCAGCGGATCATCATAAGTAGTAGTCTTGTTGTTGAAAGTCACCTTGAAAAGGCAGGGATGAAAAAGTCCATATCTCACTCCCATAGAACGCAGCTGTGGTCTAAGTGAAAGAAATTCTTTGCGCCGGTCAGCAGTGGATTTAGCATAGTCCTGTGAAAAGAAAAGCTGATTTCCAGACCAAGTAAGTCGAGGGAGAGCTTTGGCTGCAGCTAGAACTGTAAGTAAATCTGTATATTCTAGGAAGTAGAGGATAACACCTCTCGGCCTTTTAACGTGAGTAGTAGAGAACCCAGTAGGAGGAGGACCTAAACGATGAGCTCTTTGTATATTGAGATTAGTGGTATCTGGCAGCTGGAGAATCTTCGGCAAAAAGGATTTGAAAAAAGTAAGGGCATCAGACCCCTCTGAATTTTCCGCCAGGCCATAAATGCGAAGATTGTTCCTCCTATTTCTGTTTTCTAAGTTCTCAAGTTGTTTGTGGAGCGTAGAAACTTGGACGCATAGTGGATCAACTTTGGCTACAGAGGAAGTAAGAGTATCAACAGTTTGTTCTAGAAGGGTTACGCGACCATCAATATTCGACCACTTGTCGGATAACAGCTGAAGAGTAGTTTTGGTTTCCTCAAGAGTAGTTTTAGTTTCTTCAATAAAAGGGCGTAAGGCCCTAATTTCTTCCAAAAGGATATCCATTGTTACTGATGAGGTTTGTTTGGGAGGAGAAGGTGGGTCTTTTTTTAGTCTTTTGATTGAACCTTTGGTAGCGCCACTTGTTTGTGGAGCTGAAGCAGAGGAGGAACTTTTAACAGAGGGATCAGAGGAGCCATCCATCTCTAGACACTGATATCTAGAACCCGTGTGAAGGAGAGATTTGCGAGAAGTTGGAGAAGGCTTGCGTAGCTCCTTACATATTCTACCCATAAAGGAAATGACAAATGCAACTAGAATATATCAGAACAGGTAAATGAGCAATAGAAGGTTCCTAATATGGATGAAAAGCTAAATATGAGTGAGACATGACCATACACAATAATAGTGTTGAGGCATTAAGGCAAAGGTGCTGTCAGAATAGAGCTAGTGAACTAAATTGTGTACAGGTAAGTGCAGTAAAGTTGAGCGCTATAAACGAGAGTTACTACTAAATGAGCCCCATAGAGAGGTCAAGTAAAGACACAACAATTTATAGCAAAAAGGCAAAACACCCCAGCAAAAGTACATGCCATATAGCTAGTTAATGTGTGAAGTTAACAAAATCTGTAGGGTAGAGACATATGTATGAGAAAATCTGAAACTAAGTATGCAGTGTGGTGTAACATCAATCTGGTCAACATGACAAGAAAAGAAGAAAGGGTCACTTCTAGGTGCAAAAACAACAGCAGTTCTGGAGAGAAGAAACGAATAACACAATAATGAGAGCGCTATTTGAGATGATGTGAAACGAGCATTTGGTACATAAACATATTTAACCACACATAAATCGAACAGGTAATTGCATCAGTTTGAAGAAAAATGAACTGCAATAAATAGTATCAATGGCATCCAGAAGTGTGAAGGAATCCGCACTGTGGTGATACAATTGAAAAACCAAGGCAAGTTATCATGCAAATGGAGCACTAAGCGGCGTTGAGTGCAGTAATAAATCCTTCTTGCACTGCAAAACTGCTAGGAGTATGACTCCGTCAGCAGCTTCACAAGATGGCGGCCGCAATTTCAGAATTCAACACTCATGCATTTATGAAGTAAATAGAAGCTTGTGACAGAGGAGTGAAAATAACATGTGGCCCATAATTGTTTAAGTGCAGAAGGAAGTAGCTGCAAAGTAATTTTCAGTCATACTGCAGCATCGCTGTGAAGGAATAACAACAGTCATAGGTGACAGGAAATCCAAAGCGCTCGAAAAATGCGCTAGTAAAAGCCAAATCGCTTTGTGAAAGTTAAGTGGGCACAGCGTGGTGACTAGCAGGCTGGCAATCAAGAAAATATGGAAGTTAAGCCGCCAAAACCATAATTAGCTGAGGAACGCTAGGCTCGGAGCTCCGTCAGCGTTATCACAAAATGGCGGTCGTAATGCCGAGTATCGATGCATCTTACACTTGCCAAAAAAGGATTACCCACAGGCAGACTCGAGCATCCAGAATCATCCCAATAGTTCTTCACCACTTCCGAAGTCGAAGTCCATGATTATTTAGGGTGAAAACGCTGCAGGGAGTCACGTTGGGCTCTTCATTCTCCGCGCCGCCCGGGAGAGCTACAGAGGAGCTGCCATCGTCCACGGGCGCTAGCCACGCCCCCCCCCAATATTTCCCCTTTCTATGCCTGCTCTGCGGAGACATAAGGTTTTGGCACTGCCCTAGGTTTACGTAATTAAGTAAATCTAGGGCAGCGTCAAAATTCCTGGGTGAGATGTTTGAAAAACCACTGCAAAGCCCATTGAATAATTCCTTGATGCAGAGTAAGGCGAGGCAGCGACTTGCACTGCTTTGTCATACTCCATATCTATGAGGCCATGCAAAGCCATGCAGAGTGGCCTTGCGTCACCTCATAGTGATGAAATGAATGTCTTTACTATTTAGTTTGCGCATCTGTTCTCATGTTAAATTATCATTCGTGGCACCATTTTATTTTTAACCTCAATTTCTTCAAGGTTAGACCTTGCTCTACTAATGAATACACTGTTCTTATTAAAGGCATTTCTCTCCCAAATATAGAGGCATTCTCCCACTAGTCTAGCGGTAGGCATGAACAGAACGACCTTGGCATAGAGATAATTTATGTTTTATTGGCTGTATTAACTATTTAGAAACTGTATCATTTGCTCTGTCCGGCATCACCCAAACATGTTATTGGGTCAACTATATACTACCTCTTGTGTATCAGGATCCATGGGCACTCATGCGCTGTATTTTGACTCGCTTTCTCTCTTTCGTATGACGTGACCCTTATCTCACACATTGCACCCTAATGTTAGAACCGTTTCCCTTCCAATCTTTCTGGTGTATGGAGCCTCGCCCTTCTTCTTTCTTCCGCACTCGAGATTCATCGGAATAATAAGACTAATGGACCATGCGACAATTCACACGAGATGAGTGTGACCTTTTTCCCCCAATACTAGATGGAAACAATGTGATCCTATACTTCACATTCTTGACTACCGTGTCCCTTACTTAGTACCTCTTCCATTGCAACTCCTTCATTTTTAATCGTTCTGCCTAAACACATCAGGCTTATTGTATTTCTGAAACACTCATCAATCTTAATAAAACTTAGTCCGAGAATGGTGCCATACATAGTTTAACATAACCTGTTTCCAAATAAATACACCATCATGGAGGAAGTAACTCTTCCGTTGCCTCCGTGCGGAATAGCTCGCTATGTGAATTACAGACTCTGCCGTCAGACCGTGAGTCAATTTATCCGACCACGGCCGGTCCCGGAACTCTTCTTGTTCCTGGGACCACAGAGACCACATCGCTTCATTATGCAGGTAAGACTGACTCTCTTTCTTTGACGGTACCTACCTCGGAATGTCGGCATTACGCTACCCCATGCATAACTCACGGGCCTTTTCTAGGCCTGGGCAAAAATTTCGTTCCGTTCGCGGAAATTGCGATAATTTGACATTTTTGCGTTCCGCGGAGAGCGCGAAAATGTCAAAAATTCCGGTTTCCGCAGCTTGGCGATAATTTGTTTCTTGCTCGCGCTGTAAAATGATACATTCTCGCGCGCGCGCGATCGCCTTACCTGAATCCCTGCGTTCGCCGACAAGTTTTCTTGATCCGGTCGCGTTCTCCATGAGATGTTGTATTGTTTTTAGCCATTTGCGCTGTCTCGCGACAGTTCGCGCCCGCAGTGACGTCATGCGTCGCGCGATCACGTCTTTCTTCTCGCGATCATGCACCGCGAGAACAACTCAAAACAAGATGGCCGCGCCCGCAAGCAACCACATGGGTAAGTTGGCGACCCGCAACCATGCAGAAAATCTCGCGAACATGCCGGAAAAAAACTTCCGCATCTTCGCGATATTTCTGCTTGTTTGCGATAATTTTAAACATTCTCGCGATAATTTGCGAAGGTTAATTCCGCAAATTCCGCCCACCCCTAGCCTTTTCCGTAGCTCAGCGCATATCGGCGATTATAGGCGGAGCACCCGGCGACACCGCTATATGATTTCTGATACACTGTTCTATCGGATGCTGTCATATAGTGATTTGAACAACCCGGTAATTGCAATCAATACGCATCCCTTTTCGGCCTTTTAGACGCATCGTCCCGTGCCACAACCGTGCTCTACCTGATCCCGTTTTAATTATTTCCTCGCAAACTTAGCTGGCAGCGGTCATGCGATTTATATTAGCTCCCCATCTCGTCCTTGCAGCTGAAGACAGACACATCCGCCTGTCCGCTTATAACTTAGACCTTTCTTTGTCTACTCTGAGACTCATAAAGTGATAACTCCTGTGGCTCTTCCCTCCCTGTACACACATTACTGACTTTAGATCACGCGGACTTCAACACGTATCGTTCCTTACACTGCGATATTGTGTTTCGTTGTTCTAGGAGCGCGAGTACCAGTTTCGACTCTCTGGTAAGCACCAATAAGTGGCAACATAACTCCAAACATTTTCGCTACTGAACAAATTATCTATGACTTTGCTACACCCATGCATTTATATTTCTCTTGTATTATACCGTGCTTTCTCATTTAACAATTATATTATCGTCCTTTTTTGCAGTGATATCATGCTTTATTGTGACCTCTATTGAACCTGTCCAATAACTTAGGTTCCACAATTATGTGTTAAATTACGAATCAGCATGTAATACTTATATATGTATATGACGCTTCCCTTATTTGCTTTCCTTCCCACAACAATTATCACTATCATCCAGAATTGTAGTAGTACTGTGTCCTTCCCATCCAGCTCCTGTATCTGTTGCGCAGTTCTCCCCGTATATGTATGATTACAGTGAAAGATACTAAATTCTTTTGATATCACGCTGACATGAAAATTGTGGAATTATGAAATTTAAATAATTTGCTGTTGTGTTTCTAGTTTTATTTTTAAATATGTTGATATCACGCTGACATGAAAAATGTGGAAATATGAAATTGAAATAATTTGCTGTTATATTTTTAGTTTTAGTTTTAAATCTTTTTTCCCTCCCCCCTCTTTTGCACAATTCCCTACCCTTCACCTTTGTCTCTTTCCTTATCTTTCCCTTTCCCTTGTCTCCTCTATTCACTACCTTACTATAACACATCCTCATTGTCTCTCCTTTTTATTTTAACTTGTCCCTTCGCACTTTCTCTGTCACTTCACCTGATTCTATTGAACCTATAATTCAATGTTATCTTGCACCTAATCAGCCTTGAAAAAGTCCTCGGCCGATTGGCCAAACAGGAGCAACACGTGCAGGCTGCCTTTTGTTCTATGAATGGAAATATGAATAAATACATTGTGTATGAAACCCACCAATGAACTTCGGAAATTATTCTTTCTGTAAAACACTAAATTAAGAAGGCACAGCCCTCTGCCAACTTCCCTAAAATTGTACCCCGTGATGGCTTATGGGTGTGGCCATTTGTGAGGCACGTGCCAGCGCTAAGATTGGGCCCTGACAATTGTAGCAGAAAAGCCCGGTTTCCTCCAGCCATCCCAGTAACCTACAGAGATAATGTGTGCCCAGCCTCAGAATCGAAAATCATTCTACTGTAGTTCTTCGTTTTAGCTGCACCTGCTAGTAGAATACCATTATGGGCGGGACTTTCTTGGTTCAGAAATGTACATAATGTATCTTTATGTTTGCTGAAGTCAGTCCCTTTGCAGCAATCCTAGTATGCTGGTCCGACTGGACTCCGCTTGAGTGTACCTGAATAAAATATACTTGGTTTGTATTCTCTACTGTCTGACCGACTCTTCATTTGCATGGAAGGATGAGAGGTGGTCACGAGTGAACCAGGTGGCCCTATTCGGGTCACTTCCTTCAGTTGGCACCCGAATAGGGACTCCATTGGGTGGCCCATCCTCGCGCACGGATGGTTGAGGAGGTCGGGGCCAACGTCAGGTCGCACAGGCAGAACAAATATCCCTGCACGAGAGAGTCCTGAACTCGCAGCTGACCCGTCTGTCTGACCGGTCTGTGCCTCGCCCAGCAGTCATTCTGACTGGGGTCCTAAATGGCAAAACCCTTGTATCTGAACCTTTGGTCTGAAGAGTCGCAGTGGAGAATAAAATTAATTTGACCTGTGTGCACCAGGTGAGTTTGTTTTTGTTCTTTGTGGATATGATACCATTTTGGTTTATCTTTGGCATGGTCTGAGGACCAATTTTGATTTGTCTTTGGTAGGGTCTGAGGACCGATTTTGGTTTGCATTTGGTACGACCTGAGGAACGATTTGGATACAAAGTGTTTGTGAACACTTTGCCAGGCAACATAAAACATTTGGCCCACTTTTGAAAATGCCTGGAATGAGTCATTTTTTGGTTTCTTGTTGTCATTGCTGTTCTGCTTATGATAGATTGGAAGAAAGTCAGCCGGCGTCTCCAGAAGGCACTCCAAAACTTTGATATGTATGCAAAACATGGCCTTGGCCCAATTATCTTTAGTACATTACGTCACAAATATACGAGGGACAATGCCGAGTTGCAGTGACTGTTGATGGGCACCTTTGATGAACAAAAAAGTTTTTTTTACATGAGAAGTTGTTTGTGCGAAGAAGTAGGCAGTCTATGTTTGATTCCCTCAGAAGATGGCAAAAAGAGGCTAAACAGAGGCGGATGAGAGCATAGAAAGAGGCCCCGAAAAGAAGAATGCAAACATTGACTCAGAAAGCTGTAGTGCATGGTAGAGAGAAGCAGGAGAAAGGAATTGAACGTGAAGATAGGAGGTTTCGACTGAATATTGATAAATCTTATGTAGCATGGGAAGAAAATGATGCTTTTGTGGAAGAATTGCTAGATGCTGGACCCCCACCTCCGTATGCACCGCAGAGGGTATATACCGCTCTTCCCCCACAGGCCCAGCTAGCCGGTTCTTCTGTCTCTACTGTTTCTACTTCTGTTATTGTTGATCAGACTGCCTTGGCCACACCACCTCCTGTCCTTTCTTTGTCTTCGCCATCCGTGGCAGCTGCGACTGTTAGCACTCCCACAACAACGGCATGCCTTTCGCCAGCTCTTACACCCACAACCCAGTCCGCAGCGACAGTAATGCCCACTACTTTTGTTATCACTCCCACTGTGTTCCTTCATTCCTCAACATTACAGAGTGGTGAGACATCAGTACGTGGCCATGAGGATCGAGACTGGACAAAATTTAAGGAATGCCTGGGGCGAACGTTCGTTCGATCTGATATGCGAGATGCAGAGAAACAGGTAGTGGCTAACCAGGCTGCACAGTGGGCCCACAACCCCATTTATAGTGTGGAGGATGTGTGGAATGTGATGAAAGATTATGAGCCTTTTGTACAACAACATGCCCTTAAGCACGTCAGCCACTTTGATTGGACTTTGGGAGCAGTGTTCCAATGATGCAGCACCGCAGATTATCTATGATATTATCATGTATACGTTGCTGATATGGGACCTGGTCAAGTCTTTGGTAATGTCACGACGTTGGTTGCTCATCAGGGTAGGCTGATTGATTTGCATGAAGTTAACAAAATAGTGATTCCCCAGTTTTCGGTGGTTTCCGACATTACAACACTCTTGACAATGATTTCTTCTTCTGCTAAATTCTTTCTGTCATTCACTTGAAAAATTCCTTCTTCAGTATCCCCATTCATCCTGACAGCAGGTATCTGTTTGCGTTCACCCTAGCTGGTGGAAGTTTTAGATTCTGTCGCACACCTCAAGGCTATACAGAAAGTCTGAGTATTAATAATCAGGCATTGACAAGTCAGCTAGATTCCTTGTCGCTCCCCACAGGTATTGCACCAATATGTCAACAACCTGCTGCTCATCGACTCAGACACAGAACAAGGTTGCAGACATAGTATGGTTAAATTGTTACTCCATTTAGCTGACCATGATCATAAGGTACCCCTTTCCAAATTTAAGTGTTGTCCACAGGAGGTCACCTATTTAGGTGACCTACTGTGAAGGAAGGCAGGAGACTAACACCTAAGCGCATCATTGCATTGTTAAAATGACTGTCCCACAAACTCAAAAAGATGTGTGTACTTTCATACCTATCACTTCCTATTGCAGGCAGTGGATACCTGGCTATTCCCTCCTCATTAAGCCCCTGCTTGCGCTAACACTAAAGGATATGCATAACCCCTTGCCTTGGACGCCAGAGTGTCATCAGTTTTTTGAGCAATTAAAAACTGCCCTTTGCTCGGCTCCAGTGCTTGGTACCCCTAATTATGCTAAATGCTTTGTGTTGTACATCCATGAGCTGGGTGGTTGTGCGCTTTCTGTTTTAACACAAAAAATTGGGGATAAACAAAGACTGTATGCTTTTTTCTCTGCTGTGCTTGACCCTGTCGCACGAGCCCTCCCGAACTGTCTAAGAGCGGTTGCAGCTGTGGCTGTCTCAATAAGACAATAGACGGGACTTGTACTAGATACTGACCTCACAGTTATGGTACCCATGCTGTGGATCAGGCCTGGGCGTAGTTTGTGGAGTTTTGATATGCGGAACTCCGCGAAGTTACAAAAAAACTCTGCGAAGTTCCGTGAGTGGCGGAGTAGAGTGCGAACTGCAGTTTGTGCTGGTATTCCTGCTGCTTGGGTAGAAATTCTACCCGAGTAACAGCTCGCGAACTTACTGCTCATGATCGCGAGCAGGGAAAAAACTCTGCTGCACATAGCAAAGCGGAGCTTTCTGCACTCCGCGAACTCCGCAGCATGGGAAAAGGATAAAGGGATATGGATAGGATTGGCAGCAGCAGTAGTAAATGCAAATGGTAATGGGGCAAAATAAGATGTGGTCTGGAAGAATGTGGCAAAAAGAAGCGGTGGCATACTCTAGAAGCATGCACTAATATAAACAGTCAAAAAACAATGTTGCAGTTTTTTTATGTTCCTTATTCCAGTCCTCTTGTCCAATCATCCTCGATGCTCTCATGGGAATGCCTTCATTCCTCATCTTCTCACAGGAATACAATAGTCCACAGACAGCTATCTGTAAGTTTGCAACTACGTTGAATCATTTCTAAGTTTCATATGAATCTTCTTTCCATTCAGGTTTACTTTCCGAAGCATTAAACCAAATCTCCAACCTTCTAATATGGAATGTTTACTCAATTCTAACAATGATCTATGTATAAGCTGAAACTTCTATATAATGAAAGCATTTTTGCACATTACCATCCTTTGGAATTAAAACAAGTATATAAAAAGAGACCAAGTTCAGTTTAAAAGCTGCATTTCTAAATGAGGTTTTCTTCATTACTTCATTAAGCAACAATTTGAATTAAGTCACAATTTTGAATAATGTGTTAACAGTCTTCTTTGTTTAAGTACAAACATTTTGCAGATTTATACAACATTCATGCAACTATCATTTATTATGAAAAAGCATGTAGTGTAAAGGTTAACAAATAACATTTTATGGGTATCTAAACATTTCAAAGTTTTTGCATTTCTATGCACTTTAGATTTGTTGAAAGCCTACGTGTTAATTCTGCACATATATTATAAACTGTGTTATTTTCTTGATAATATTAAAACGCATCCTCAGAACTATTAAGGAGTGCTTTGCACTGAAGGAGCACCTTCTCCGCTGTTGAAATGTAAGTATATAGGTATATAATTTGCTGTAGGAAAGTGGGTTTCTGTTGCAGTAACCACCGCACTTTTTGCCAGACTACTGATGCACTTTCACTTGATATGCCCTGTGTCCCTGCCAATCGGGTTCCCAGGGCCTATGTTCTCTCCCCAAAACTAACCCATATGGCATCTCTAGCCACAGGTCAGCCCCTGGTAAATGGTACCACAGGTAAATAGGTCACTGTGACCAGGGAAGACCTCTAAGGGATGCAGTACTTAAGGTGCCACCCTTAGAGGCCCTGTACCTTTACACACACACACTGCTTTTGCAGGCTGCGTGTTTGGTGCAGAACAAAGTGAAAAGTCCAAATGGCACACATCCCTGTGTGCCACGTCTACAACCTACTGCTCTGGCATAGATCTGTCACCCCTCTAGCTGGGTGCCCTATGCCAGTGGTGAGGGTACAGGTGCATGAGCCCCGTACCCCTGCAGTGTCTAAGTCCATTCTTAGACATTGTAAGTGCAGTGCTGCCATTAAGAGTAGATGGTGCTGGGAGCTTGTCATTACGAACTCCACAGCACCATAATGGCTGCACTGAAAACTGGGAAGTTTCAAATCAAACTTCTCAGCAGATTAAACCCACAGTGATGCCAGTGTGAGAGTTAATGAAAAATGCACACATAGGGCATCTTAGAGATGCCCTCTGTAAAACGACAAGCCTCTTGTAGGTTTCCTGACTGGTACACACCAGCCTGCCACCAAGAGACATGTTTCTGGACCCCTAGGGTGGGCGCCTTCTCTCTCTGAGCCCAGAAACAAAGCCTTTCCTGGGCGGAGGTGTTCACACCTCCCCCAGGCCAGGAAGAGCCATCTGTAGCAGGGGAGCTTCAAAGGCCTGGCAGCCTTTGTAATGGGACCCCCAACCTCTCCTGCTGTCAGGAGCAGGCCCCCTTCCCGTCCCCCCTCCTTTTCGGCGGGAAGACAGGCGGGTAAAACTAGCCAGCCCAGAAGGTGGGCCCACCTCTGCCAACTCTGCCCCTCAGGTGGGGGGCTGAGATGAAGCCCCCTCTTCAGATGGCAGGCACTCCTCAATCAGGATTAGGGATTGTGCTCACTCCCCCACGTGGGGTGAGTACACCAAGGTTTTAGTCACCCTAAGGTCAGTAGCCCATTTGCTACTGACCCCGAGACCCCTAAAACGCCCCCTTAACACAGTATTTAGGGGGCTGCCCTGAATCCACAAAGCAGATTCCCGCAACCTAATAAGAAAAAGGGCAAAAGAAGACGCTCAGCAGAGGAGACTGCAGAGAACAACTGACTTGGCCCCAGCCATACTGGCCCGTCTGCTGTCACCGACCTCCAGAACCCCTGGGAGGACTGACTGCCTTCAACAAAGACCATATCTCCTGTGAACAGCACCCCTCCGAATACAGACTCTGAGTCTGATGAGGACAAAGAAACCCGACGCCTGGGACTACCACTGCACCCGTCGCCTACGGCCCAAGTTCCAGTGGCCCACCGGTCCCAGCAAGGTCCCCCAGCACTCTAGAGTCCGAGTCCACCGTGGGTTGACCCCTCCAGGACTCCCCGACATTGCCTGCAGCCTCTGCATGGAGACGCCCCCTACCACGAGTGGCCCAGCAAAGTGATATCCGACCTCAAAAGACACCCCTGCATCCAGCTGCCCTGCGCCCTGGAGAAAAGAACCCGAGGTGCACCTACGTCCCCGAGCACTCCAACTTACCTGCCCAGCGATTGGTTCCTCCCGGAAGTCTTCCTGGACTGAGCCTGCAGCTAAAAACCAAAACCGAAAATCCCCATTAAAAACAACAAGTCCCCCGAATGCAAAACAGCACTCTGCATCTGGCCGCCCCAGCGCCGCTGAGGGTGCATCTTTTGTGCTGGCTTGTTTCCCCATTTGCCCTGAGCTGAAGTCCAGGAGCTTTGCTCCCACTGCCAAGTGGCCTGCTCATCAGCAGCCACCAACCGGAGGCCCCTTATTCCCCTTTGGATAAAATTAGGCCTCAACACTCTGCTATTGCCCTCCTTAGTGCTGCTGAGCATCACTAACCCTGGGGAATCCCTGAGTCTAACCCCAGAACCTCAACTTCCACTACCAAATACTTACCTCATAACCTTATAACCATATTTTCCTCCATGGGATAATATTGACTGTTTTTCTTGGAAAAGTTTCTTGAAAACCTAATGAAATTCTATAAATTTGTACAGATTAGCAAAAACGATTTTACTTCCCTGTTTGCATGAGATGTCCCAGTGTAGTATCCAGGTATACTACACTGTGTAAGAAAAGTAATCTCAAAAGTAACTTACCTGTAAACACTATTTTCCTCAATAGGATAATATTCACTGATTTTCTTGGAAAAGTTTATAAGTGTGGAGTTTGAAAACCTAAAGAAATTCTTTAAAATGATACTGTTTAACAAAAACGATTTTACTTACCTGTTTGCAGGAAATGTCCCAGAGTAATATCCAGGCATACTACTCTGAGTAAGAAAAGTAATCCAAAAAGTAACTTACCTGGTATTTTACTGAAAATCCTATTCAAGTCTATGTACTGTATTTACAAATCATTGCATTTCTCTGAAACAATACTGTAAGTCAAATCAAAGTACATTTACTATTGCAATCCAAACTGTTTGCAAACTGCATTACGACTGTACGTATTTATTGCATACCCGTGCCAGGCTTGCTTGGTTCTAAAAAATAAAATAACAAAAAGAATATTTTTATACAAAAACAATTGGTCTGAAGTTCAGTCTTTGAGTGTGTGAATTCATTTGCTGACTGTGTGTACAACAAATGCTTAACACTGTCCTCTGATACTGCCTTACTGCTCGACCACACTACCACAAATAGAGAGTGGGGTTCTATCTAACTTTACCTCTGCTTACCTTTGGGGTTCCACTGGACTCTGTGCATACTTTACCTCACTTTGGTATAGTATATACAGAGCCACCTTCCCACATTAGATACCTGTGGTAATAATATTTTATACAAGCTACCGGTAATGCAGGAAAATGTACACTCCAATACTAGTTTTGTTGTTTATTGCTATTGGTAGAATAATACTGTACACACAGTGACTTGGGACCCAATTCACAAACAGTCTCCACAGTCATGATGAGATCTGTGCTCTCATGGTGAGACCTCTGCAATGAGAAACTGCTGTGCAGATATCCCGTCCCGAGTACAGAGATAACACCGCGGCTGTGGAGGCTTTTCGTGAATTTGGGCACATGTCTTCATCTAAACAGTGAGATATTCACTGCTGTAGTTGGACTGGTTTTAGAATATGATATGCTGTGCTGACCAGCAGAATTAGACTCATATAGATTCTTCATATATAGATTCTTCATATATTCGAATTTGTCTTGCTAGCCGCCTTCATGGCTGGTTGTGATCCCAGCTTCTTGGAAGCTGTTGTGCAAAATACAAGGCAACATCTGTGCCAGATTCTGAACATAGTTGTCCTATGTAACATGTACAGAGTTGCACATCCCCTGTATTAAGTATGCTGACATGCCCCCATTCCCAGGCGAGAGCAGTCATCTGAACGGTTGGTTTTCTGATTTTATTACTACCAACAAGTTCTCAGCCTGTCAATTAACTATGATTAACAATGTTATCCTTTTCCTTATACTCAGAATCATGTCTTAGTGTGCAAGTAGATTGTTGTGCACGCTGCCTAATTCATTCTTCCTGATCCTCCTTTACACCCTCTTCTTTTCAAATATTTCCATCCTTAAGTTTCTAGTTATTAGGTGTCAGTTCTCCTCTAACACTAGAGCATTGCAAAGCAATAGTCAAAGCATGGCAAGAACATGCAGGTAATCAGACATTTCCAGGACAGTTTATGTTTGCCCTCCTCAAAGTAGTAACAGATTGAACTCTAAAGGGATTGAACAATTTTAGGGGGATATCATCAAGGGACGACGATAATAATATTATCGAATTATCATCAAAGGCACGCTAGCGCGTGATTCCTTGAAGTATTGTCCCTTTTACACATGCCTCACCTCACATTGATAATGAGATGCAAAAGAGGCGTGGCTGTCAAAACAACACGGGATAAAATCGCGAAGGCATCTTCTCAACACTATCAAGGAGGGTTAGCGATATATAAAATCGCATTAAGTATGCCTTAACGCAGGAATTTAACGTCTGTTAAATTCCTGACTAAGGCATACCTAACATGGGGGGTGGATTGTGTGGCTAAGACCACAGGCCCTATCATCGAGGATATCGCCGTTTTCCACCATGGAAAAGGGCGATATCCCAACTATCTCTGGAATTTTTATCACCTCGGCGATGCGCGTTGTTGATAACGTGCTAACTGGGCGATAAATTCCAGAGATAGCCGGCGATAAATATGCAAGTGCTAAGTGCGCTTTGCGATATTTATCGCCGGCCCTTGATAATATGCCCCTTAATTCTGCAGTTTCACGTCACACGATGGAGCTAAATAAATTTGACAATATATCTCAGACCATGGTTTCCAGTTAAAGCCTCGTTAGCACCGCTTAAGAGGCATACAAAGCAGGAAGGACGAACCCCTTCCCACGCATGTAAGAAAAATGAAACATCTCGAGTGGTCAGTGGGGAGAGGATATGGTCAGCTAGACTGCCGACCTTGGTGCTGGAAACCAGGGTTCGAGGCTCGGGGTCCGGTCCACATCCTGTGATTCTGGGCAAATCACTTAGGGCCTTATGTAGGTGGCCTGGCATTTACCACTTCATAAATACCGAATCATACCGATTCGGTATTTATGAAGTGGTAAATGCTATGTAGGTATTCAATCGGTAAAAATTACCGATTCGTAGAAATTCGGTAATTACCGAATCGGTATTTACCGATTCGGTAATGAGGCATACCTTCCCATTGATTGAATCAATGGGAAGGTATGCCTCATTACCGATTCGGTAAATACCGATTCGGTAATGGGGGGAGCACAATCAAGGGTAGCAGGGTGTCACAGTGACACCCTGTTGCACCCCTGATTCCTACATGTGTGCACATGTGGCACACATACATGCCCTAAGGGCATGTATGTCTGCCACATTGCACACTTCAAAGTGCATAAAAATGCTTTTTTGCAGCTAATCGTTATTTACCACCAACTTTTAGTTGGTGGTAAATAACGAATCCACCCAACACCCACACACTCCCCCTACATCTCATTTCATGATTCGGTATTTACCGAATCGGTAATATCACCGATTCGGTAAATTTACCGAATCGGTAAATTTACCGATTCGGTAAATACCGAATCATGAAATTCTCCCCCTACATCTCAAAAGCCTAAATACCGGTCGGTAACGGTATATTTACCGAAAATCGGCCGTTACCGACTGGTATTAGGCTTCCTACATGAGGCCCTTAATCTCCCCGTGCCTGAATGTGTAACTAACCTGTGCACATGTTAAGCGCTCCAATACCTTCGGGTCGAGTTCGCGCAATAAAAAATCTGCAAATAAACAAAAATGCATGACACGAAGCCAGTGCATCGCCGCACAGGAGAGGGACTGAAAGGAACACAACGCCTATTTCATCTCTGCTCATCAAGATTGCGGGTCACTTGAGAAGACACATCTCTGTAAGAGACATGAACATCCTCAAAACAGATTCTTTCGATTTTCGTAAAACAACCATGATACTGCCATTAAAAAGCAGAAAAACATAACAATTCCAACATATGGAAACCAATAAAACACGTTTTTTTTCCATTTCTAGCAACTACCAACTAAAACTTGCCCAGAATATTAATAAGGTTGAACTATTAATAAGAATAATGTGGTTGCCTTCATTATATATTACAATTAAATCATTATTGAAGAAAAAAGAACATCTTTCCAATTTAATTATAATTAGATAAGAACAAAGTGCATGCTTCATTGCACTGATCTTTGTGTCGCATGACAGATAACACATTTGACTGACACCTACCTAATAAGAGCAGCACAAAATCACCAGCAGTTCAGTGCAATTTCTACAATTAGATCTCATTTGAGGGAGAAGGAATGTCATGTTGATCGCACGGTAAAAAGTGTAAAGGAACATTTAAAGCAATGTGGTTTGCACTGATTGTTTTGGCATAATTCTGAAGACCCAAGAAAACAATTATGGATGACGTGGGCTTGATTGAAGGTATATTCAGTTCCATAACCTCATGCTTAATATTTTCTGGGCTCACAAATGACAAACAAGTCGACTGCTTATCCCTTTTTGTTATAGCAAATCAGAAAAGATACTCAACTCCATCCTACCCAGATTACTAAATGCACCATTTATGTATATCACACACAAAATCCATTAAAAGATGCCTGGGGATTATGGCGGCCTGCCAGCCACAAAGACAGAGATGCTAACTTAATCCTATCTTCTGTGAAAGGCAGAGGGATTTGTTTGTGAATTGCACAATTGAAACTGAATGGGAAAGACACTGGGTGCCTTCACAAAACTATTCTTTTGAACTTCTATTACCGAAAAGTATAAATAGCCTCTTTAACCTGCCCTGCAAATTACAGTATGTATAATTTTAGCATTTTCATCTGGTTCATTATTTTTAAAAAAAGAGTACCGGCCCTTTTACCTAGTTTAGCTATGACCTCCTATGTTGCACCAATGGGTGCCAATTCAGCTGAATTGTATACAAACCCAATCTAGGGAAATTATTTCCTCTAATAATGTTTATAAGCTCACTGGACATAATGTATGATTTGATCTACTTGTTGGTTAGATCTAGAAACCCCATATAAAAGAAATATTGAGTCGTTAAGGAATGTAAACCACTCGACAGTCTGGCTATTGGAATGGCATCATGTGTGCAAGAGTAGAGATGCCACTCTGTTTCATAATTTTTCAGCATCATGGAATCCACCTAGCATTGTCTACTGATTAGTTGATTTACTAAAAATGGGAAACAAACTACCAAAAAATCCAAATGTAAACAGTGGTCAATATCAAAATTCTTCTTACAAACCTGTTACACCTGTCATCGTTAGAGTGGTCTTCCCCCAACGTTTTGCATGGTTAACTTCACTTTTAGCTGTATCTTTTTATTGTTTTTGAGGAAGACAGTGGTCCTTGTTTGAGAGAATTCAAGAAACAAGAAATGAATATAGAACAAAATCAATTATATATATTTGCTATCCAGCCGGATAGTACACTTTAATAAGAATTATTAAATATTGTCAAAGGACGAACGTAATGTTTACTGGGAAGTTCTTTTAACAACTTATGTTATTTTCCTCCCTTTTCCTTCTATTATGTATGTTCTTAATCAGTTGTCTAATTGTTCACGCCAACAGTATTACTGTCCTGATGATGATCCCAATGATTCTGTAAAAGGGATCGAAACATCGTTGACATTTTAAAACACCGTGCACACAAACAATCCTGTGACTATGTGTAACGGTTGTTGCTACGTATCATGCTTGTCTTATCTTTTACATTGGAGTACAAGCCACTCTTTCTGTTCCTCCTGTTTGCTTTGTTTTTTGTAAATTGTTAATTTGTCACCTTCTGTGTATCTATGTGATTTTTTAATACAGGACTGTATCCCACTGTTTATTACGTTCGTCCTTTGACAATATTTAATAATTCTTATTAAATTGTACTATCCGGCTGGATAGCAAATATATAGAATTGATTTAGTTCTATATTAATTTCTTGTTTCTTGAATTCTCTCAAACAAGGACCACTGTCTTCCTCAAAAATTGACACCCTAGGTCCTTGGTTACCTTGTAGGGTTCCCTTGTCTTTAATCAAAAAGTATCTTTTTATTGGCCTTAAAACTCTGAGCACTTTACCACAGGGCATGTACTTCTCCCCTAAACATGGTAACATTTGTATATACCTGACTGGCATATTTAGTTTACCTGTCGGTCCCTTGTAAAGGTATATACCATATACCCAGACTCTGTAATCTAAATGCTACAAGTGGGAGAGCAGCCCTGTATGTTCCACCTACACAAGTTGTCTTTCAAACCTGCATCAGTTTACTCCCACCTCGACTTGACATTTAAAAACACTTGCCAAGCCTTTTTGTACATATAGGTTACCCCCAAGGTAGGCTCTAAGTAACCCTGAGGTCAAGGTGCTGTCTAACTAAAAGGCAGGGCATGTACTTTTAAGTTTTACATGTCCTGGCTGTGACAAACAGCTAAATTAATTTTTCTTTGGTGTGAGACCTGCTCCTCTCATAGGCTAGCATTGGGGATTCCTTAAAACACGTTTTAAGCAGGAAAGGAGTAGCTACTTTGTGATTGATATCTTTAGCATGGTGGTGATAAATCCTCTTTAGTGGTAAAGTTGGATTTGACATTACCATTTTAGAAATACCTCTTTTAGAAAGTGCTTTTCTTACAAAAAAACAAGACCCATATGTCCTTGTGAACTGGGTAATGCTAATTAAGCACAGACAATGTTCACAGGGAACTCATTTTTAAAATCAATTGATTGATTACAGCTGCAATTAATGCCGCCTGCTAAACTAAAGCAAAACAATCAAATGTAGAATAGAGCTTTAGCTTAATAAAGCATCAACATATTGAAACTGTTTGAAAAGTTATTTAGCCCATTAGACAAAAGAGATGTTTTTGGTACTCACTTCAGCCGAAGTGAGATATTTATTCTTGCATAATAATTATTTAATACAAAAGAAACCATGCAAAAGTTTGATCCTGTCTGCGTATTTACATTATATACAGTGAAGTAACCATAACCAAAACCCGTGAAATATAAAAGATGCAGTTGAAAAAATTTAATGGTGGTTATTGGTAAAACGAGGAACCAATGGAGTAATGGTACAAGGAGTTATTCAGAAACAACTATATGATTAGTTGATGGCATTCTATTATTGATAGCCGACAAAGTTTATACCCTCTCGTGTTATGGGGTCTCTTCAGGACAGGTGATTCTAGGGACTGAAGACAGGACATATTCAGTATAGTATAATCGGACAGTGAGAGCCGTGGAACAATGGATAAAGCTGTTAAATCCGGTTGCCTGAGAGATATTTCATCAAGTGTATTGCCGGGATTTTCCTATCAGGAAACAAGGATGGAATAATTTTACCATCTAACAAACTTTTTAAAAGTTTTAAAAAGTGCCAGTGAAAGGAGTGTAGGTACCCAAGGGAATAGCTTACCCATGAGCGGACGAGACGCCACAGTTAGGCATCTAGTGAAGAGCACAGTAACGGAGTTACTGCAGATCCAAGCTTTATTTTTAGAGTGTTACCCAATGAGGGCAACACCTCAACACACTGGAGGCCCGATATCAATAATTTCGTGTCCGTCCGGCCGATTGAAGTGGCAGTTAAAAAGAACTGACCTACAATTAATGTACAAGGAGGGTAGAGTCAGGAACGTGTACTGTTAGTAGAACAATAAACCAGTTGTAGAGATACACAACTCACATTACTAATTAATCAAGTAGGTGTGGTTTTGCTACCATCCCGATGGTTTTAAGCAAGAACTGAATATATCCAGCCCAGCCAAGGAACTGAAATTAAGAGAATAATAGTCTTGAGGTCATAATTAAAAAAACTTCATTCATGAATATTATGGCTAAGGTAAACTAAAATAGGGTGTATGAATAGCAGCTAACAGTAGTCTCGACATACAGAATGTGCAGTTGTATGCTTAATTGTTCAAAATGATGGCTGGCTAATATTGGCCAAGTCACATTAACTTGGGACAGTTCCTATTTCGAGTAATTGAACTGCCTGGATTTTAAAAGTAGAAGAAGCCAAAGATAATGCTGGTTCATAATCGTGTCAGCATGTTGTCTATGTAAGCAAGGTACTGTAGCCATGACTTAATCTGCGAGCACAGTTTAAAACAATGAGGCATGCTGTAAAGCGGCATTGTTGCAAAGTGTTTAACAAAGGGAAAAAGTGAACAATTATAGAGCAGTCAGCTTACCTATTCACTTGGCTGCAGAGCGCTGTCAATAATCTAGTGGTCGACACATTCTTGGTGAGAGTTATCTTAGATTCACAGTGTATATAGCAGATAACAGCATATCTCTCTGGTGATGTTCGATATAGTCAATTAGCAAAGTTTATCAAAGACAGCAGCATGACTCTTGTTAGACCTGGCACCTTGGCGTGAGTTTCCCTTCCACTTTTTTTGATGGTGTGCCTCGATTGTTTTGCTGGTGTTGTCCGCTCAGGGCACTGCGCCACGGCTAATCCGTGCCGCAGTGCAAGTGCTCCCTAGGTAAAGTGTACCTGTAATTGATGTCCATGATTGGTTTATTGGATTCACTGTCAGTCCCCAGTAAAGTGCACCAGGGGTGCCAGGGCTCGTGAATGCCAATGCCGCTGGTGGGCTTGCAGCGCTGGTTGCGCCACCCACAGAAGCGGCCTTGTAAAATGTGTCTAGGGTCTGCCACCGCAGACCCTGTGCGCGGTCCGGGACCGTCGCGCTGACTGCGCAATTGCCCCCACTTGCCAGTCCCTAAACCTTCCCTTACCTACATATTAGCCACCCCTCTGGTAGGCCCAAGGGCAGGGTGCATTGTAGGCATAAGGTAAGACATGCCCTGGTGTGTGTGGCATGTCTTAGTAGTGAATTACAGCCCTTTCCGTTCTTCACTATTGAAGGCTACCTGCTCTCCATAGGCCAGAATGGGCTGCTGGGATCACGCCAACGCCGTGACCCCAGTGGACTCAGAGAGCATGGTAGAGTGTCAAGTTTGGTATGCCTGAACTCAGAATAATAAAATACTTCTTGTAGTCAAGTTTATTTTAATATCCTGGGTTTGTAAATACTACTTTTAGAAAGTTAGTATTTACTGACCTGACCATCTCAGTCCGCCTCTGCTGTGTGTGTGTGTGTTCTGCCTAGCAACAGTAGGAGCAGGGTGGGGGGATCCCCAGAGACAGGTTGGCTGCCAGGTGGTGGGTAGAGAGATTACACCTGGATGGGTGGGAGGAGTACACCTTGACTCTTGAATAGACCTGTGCTCTGCCACCACAAAGCCGGCGCCACCCCCTGTGGGGCGGCTGATGTCTCTGCCCTGCTGCTGAAAGGAAAGAGCAGAGTCACCATAACAAAGTGCTCCAGAACTGGACTGAGCCAGGCCTAGGCCCCCTGGCGCTAAAGAACAAAAGAATCATGGTATAAAAGTAGGAGCCTGGCTCCTAAGAAATCAGAATCCTGTTTACCACAAAGAACCTCTGCCCGACTAGAAGGAGAAGAAGACGCTGGAGGAGCTGGCCTGCTGCTTGCCTTGCTGAGAAAGGAGAGGAAAAGACTTACTGAAAAGACTTTGCTACTTTGTGCTTGAACATTCTCCAAGGGCTTGATCTGAGCTTGCCCCCTGAACTGAACCCCAGGACCAGTGGGTTCTCTGTGCTTCTTGCTCGTCCTCCAATTCGAGCCGTGTGTGCATCCCGCCGGAAAAGAGACTGCGCCCCTCATCGCCCCTCCTAGGGCCGTGACACTCAGGAGCTCGCCTGCCGCAATCCCGTGAGAGCCCCGCTCCGTCCGGAGCCGCTCTCTGTCCCCGGGCCAGGCCGCCGGCACCCCTGTCACCGCCTGCCACTGTAGTGCGCTGAACGCGCTATCACCCCTCCTGCCGGAAGCCGTCCGACGACTGTGATCTACGCCGGGTCACCCAGCTGCACTGACCGTGCCCTGTGGCCCCGCTTCGCTATACCCGGACATCTCAGGCCGCACCGCCCCCGCTGTGGAGACCCTCCTGCACCGCCGTGCCAAAGGGTCGCGGGCCGCGCCTGCCTACTTGCCCACACCTGCTGATTGAGGACCCAAGAACACTTCCCGAAGTTGAGAGTCGCACCGACCTGTGCCGACTCTCCTAACCACGAAGGAAGTCCAGTATCGGGCTCGGGGCCCGCAACGCCTTATTTCCCCGTTCGCAGGAACCGATCTCTGTGAGTACTGGAACTACAAGTAAAGAGACTACGAACTATCCATTTGAAACTACGAACCAAGAACATTTGCCTGCTGTACAACCTGGTGGCATAGCGAAAACGTTATTGGTCTGGCGATAAGTCTGCTGAGATATATATACCTTATTTTTACATAAAGAATCGTATTTTTTATATATATCCAAGTCTGGTGTCCGTTTCTGGGGGGATTGATGTATTTACTGTGTGTGTGATTGTAAGTGCTTAACCAACAACGCCTGAGGAATCGCCTTGGCTGCTCACGCCACGCACCTAGAGGGTGAGCAAGGGTCATTCGCGAGGGGTTATCCTGCGCCCTGACGTGGAGGAGAGGGTTCCTGCTTGACACAAGGGCAACCTTGCGCCAACCAGAGATCCCCGACTCTAACATTGTTGGCAGCGGGTGGGATTTCGGATTTGCACTTGTAATTTGCATACAGTGAATTATTAATCACCAGATAGTGAGAGCAGACCAAATAACGCAGCCACAGGTTTTTCATTTTTGAACTTTGTTGAGACATCTGCCATTACTGCAACCATGCCTGGCTCACTCTCCGCTGGAAGAGCACTCTCTGTGATTTCCGGAATAGATGAGGTGGATTGGGAGAGACTGGAAGGCTACACGATAGAGCAATTGAAAGGCTACAGTGTAAAATTCCGAGTTCCCCATGCTGGATTCAAGAGGAGAACCCAGTACGCCAAGGCGCTGAGAGCCTGGAGGGAGTCACGAGACCCACGGAATGCGGGGGACATCGTTCCACCCGACAACCTTGAGGAACCCAGCAGAGTCCGGTCGCCAGAGGAGCTGGCAGACAGGGCAGCCGACAGGGCGCATGCAATGGAGATGGCAAAGTTGGCCGGACAAATGGAAATGGAAAAGCAGAAGTTGGCCCTGGAGGCACAACAACGCCAAATGGATCATGATATCAGATTGAAGGAGTTGCAGCTGAAGGCGAAAAGTTTGGACACCGCTCCTTCTGGTGGCAGCACTCCACCAGCGCAGGTAGAGTCCAAGGTGTACATCCCCAAAGATGTAGTAAAGGAGTATTTTAGAAAGGATGACATAGGGCAGTGGTTTAGAGCCTACGAGGTGGCCATGTCCTCACACCGGGTCCCTGAGAAAGACTGGGGAGCGGGGTTGTGGGGAAGGTTCCTTGCGGAAGGGCGGGACACACTGTTAGATTTGCCCTTGGAAGTCCAGACCTCATACCCCCATATGAAGGAAGCTTTAATGACCAGGTATGGGTTAACTCCTGAGCTATATAGACAGAGGTTCAGGGAGACCAAGAAGATCCCTGAGAGTACGTATGTGGAATATGTGACCTTTTTCTGCAGAGCGCTGGATGGTTGGGTGAAGGGTAGCAAAGTGGATGATTATCAAGGGCTGCTTGATTTAATTGCATGGGAGCACTTGTCCAGTCAATATTTTCCTGAGCTACGCCAGCACCTGATAGATAGCAAGCTGTCCAACCCGAGGAAGCTTGCTGAGGAGGCGGACCGCTGGCTCAGCACCAGGGTCCACAAGGGTCAAGTGGGAGACTCCGCCAAAGGTGGGCAGGGTCCCCAGCAGAAGAGTGGGGGGGACAAGGGTAAACAGAAGGGGTTACAAAAAGGCCCCCAAAGTAATTCCCAAGGGAACCAGCAGAAGGGTTCTCAGCCTCCCCCAACCCCGCAGCAGAACGGGGCCCCGACAGGTAGACCTGTTCCAAAGGGGCCCTTCAATTGTTATAGGTGTGGTGACCCGGGTCACATTGCCTCTGATCCTAAGTGTCGCCTGTTTGGTAAGACCGCACCCACTGGTGCTCCACCCCGGCAAGTAGCTAGTGTTAACTTTGGGGAGGAGGTAGCAGTCCAGGAGGGTGGGGGTCCCGGGCAGATGACCCTAGTCTCGCTAGGAGACAGTGAGATGGTCCCTGTAACCTACCTGCCCTCTAACACCAAGAAATATGGGCAAGTGGTGACCATCAATGGAAAGAAGGTTGAGGCTCTTAGAGATACAGGAGCCAGCGTGACCTCGGTGAGGCAACACCTGGTGTCTCAAGAGCAAATTGTACCCAATGCCTACTGTAGGGTTGTCAATGCTGACAACGTAGAGAGTCGTTGTCCAATGGCTCAAGTTCCCTTTGAGTGGGGGGAGGTCTCTGGTACTCTACAAGTCGCTGTGAGAACTGACATGCCTGTAGACTGTCTGCTAGGGAACGACCTGGAGAGTTCCCCTTGGGAAAAGGTGGAGAAGACCACGCATCTGAGGATGGTGGGTCTACCCGACTGGGCGTGCGTGACCACCCGGTCCATGGCAGCCAGTAGGGGTGTTGAGAGGGTCCTGGAGCCTGAGGGAGAGGTTCAGGAACCGGCCTTAGGGAGAAGGCGCAGGAGGCGCGGGAAACCGGCCCCCGAAGTTCCCACGGCCCAGGAGGAAGTAGACCCTGAGGGGGATACTCTGGAGCCTACCGGGGAACAGATTGCCGAACTGGGAGATCTGCCTGAGCTGACCCATTGGCAGCAAGAAGGAGGTCCCTCCAGGGAGGAATTCTGCAGGGAGCAGAAAGAATGCCCTTCTCTCGTGGGTATGCGGCAACAGGCTGCAGACCAGGCCAATGGTGTTCAGGCCAAAACACACTACGTGTACTGGGAGAGTGACCTCCTGTATTCCGAGCCTAAGGCTGCTGAACCTGGGTCAGCCCGTGTGCTGGTGGTACCCCAGAAGTTCAGAACCTTCCTACTGGGGCTGGCTCACGATGTGCCGTTAGCAGGACATTTGGGGATGGACAAGACCTATGACAGGCTTGTCACCCACTTTTACTGGCCCCAAATGCATAAGAATTCCGATTCCTACTGCAGAACCTGTCAGACTTGCCAGGCAAGTGGTAAGAGCGGAGGGAAGCACAAGGCTCCTCTGCAACCTTTCCCTGTGGTCGGTACGCCATTCCAACGAGTGGGTATTGATATTGTGGGGCCTCTGGATCCCAAGACAGCCCTGGGCAACAGGTTCATCCTGGTCTTGGTGGACCATGCCACCCGGTACCCTGAAGCCATCCCTCTGAGGACAGTGACGGCCCCCGTGGTGGGACGGGCACTGATGGGAATTTTCTCCCGAGTGGGATTCCCTCTAGAGGTGGTGAGCGACAGGGGGACCAATTTCATATCCACGTATATGAAATCCCTGTGGAAGGAGTGTGGGGTAACTTACAAGTTCACCACTCCTTACCATCCCCAAGGAAATGGGTTGGTTGAGAGATTCAACCGAACCCTCAAAGGCATGATCATGGGCCTGGACGGTCCCATGAGGCGTAAGTGGGACGTCCTCTTGCCATGCCTGCTCTTCGCTTACCGAGAGGTGCCACAGAAGTCTCTAGGGTTCAGCCCCTTTGAGCTTCTGTATGGTCACCCGGTAAGAGGACCTCTGAGTTTGGTAAAGGAAGGCTGGGAGCAATCTCCCAGGAAACCTCCCCAGAATGTATATAGTTACATGCTGGCCTTCCGAAACCAGACTCGGCGTTTCAGGCAACTTGCTGAGGCAAATCTGGAAGCCAGCCAGGAGGAGATGAAGCGGTGGTACGACCGGAATGCCACTCTGGTAGAGCTTCAACCTGGACAAAAGGTGTGGGTCTTGGCCCCAGTGGAGCCTTGTGCACTTCAGGATAAGTGGAGAGGTCCATTTGAGGTTGTGGAGCGCAAAAGTCCTATCACCTACTTGGTGGACATGCAGACTCCCAGGAACCCTTTGAGGGTCCTACATGTTAACCGCCTTAAGCCCCACTTAGAGAGGACCGAAGTGGGCATGCTGCTGGCCACTGATGATGGAATGGAAGAGGAGACCGAGCCTCTTCCTGACCTCTTAGTGGCCTCTGAGAAAGATGGGTCAGTGGATGGAGTTAACCTCTCACCCACCCTGACGCCCGAACAACAGGAAGATTGCCGCCACTTGCTGGGACAATTTTCCGACCGATTCTCCCTGGTTCCTGGTGTCACAGATTGGTGCGTCCATGATGTGGACACAGGAGACAGCTTACCTGTGAAGCACAAGGCTTACAGGGTAACTGACAGGGTCAGAGCTTGCATCAAGGAGGAGGTCTCCAAAATGCTTGCGCTAGGGGTGGTTGAGTCCTCCAGCAGTCCTTGGTCCAGCCCCGTGGTCTTGGTCCCAAAGGCTGCTGCGCGGGGAGCCACACCGGAACTCCGGTTCTGTGTGGACTACAGAGGACTCAATTCAGTCACGAAGACTGACGCGCACCCCATCCCCAGAGCTGATGAGCTCATTGATCGGCTGGGGGCTGCCCGGTTCCTCAGTACGTTTGATCTAACGTCTGGGTACTGGCAGATCGCCTTGACCGATGGGGCCAAAGAGAGGTCAGCATTCTCTACACCAGATGGGCACTTCCAGTTCCGAGTCATGCCATTTGGGATGAAGAATGCCCCTGCCACCTTTCAGAGGTTGGTCAACCAGGTACTGGTTGGGCTGGATGCGTTCAGTGCCGCCTACCTGGATGACATCGCAGTGTTCAGCGCCACCTGGCCCGAACACCTGCGCCACCTCTGGGAAGTGTTGATGGCTCTGCGCCGAGCAGGCCTCACGATCAAGGCAAGCAAGTGCCAGATCGGGCAGGGTTCCGTGGTGTACTTGGGACACCAAGTGGGGAGTGGCAAGGTGGCACCCTTGCAACCCAAAATTGAAACCATCCTGGCTTGGGAACCCCCCAAGACGCAGACCGCAGTGAGGGCCTTCCTGGGGCTCACTGGGTACTACAGGAGGTTTGTCAAGGGCTATGGAACGATCGTTGCCCCCTTGACAGAGCTGACTTCGAAGAAGCAGCCCAGGAACGTGATTTGGACTGACACCTGTTAGAAAGCTTTCGACACCCTGAAGACGGCCATGTGCACGGCGCCCGTGCTCTTGGCCCCTTACTTCTCCAAGGATTTCCTAGTACAGACAGACGCTTCAGAGCATGGTGTAGGGGCTGTTCTCTCACAGATGACTGAGGAGGGCTGGGACCAACCCGTAGTATTCATCAGTAGGAGGTTACTTCCACGGGAAAGTAGGTGGAGTGCAATTGAGCGAGAAGCATTTGCTGTGGTCTGGGCGCTGAAGAAGCTAAGACCCTACTTGTTTGGGTCTCACTTCCGGGTTCAGACGGACCACAGGCCCCTCAGATGGTTGATGCAAATGAGGGGTGAAAACCCGAAGCTGTTGAGGTGGTCCATCTCCCTACAGGGTATGGACTTTACGGTGGAACACCGTCCTGGTACAGATCACGCCAACGCTGACGGTCTGTCCAGGTATTTCCGCCTTAGTGACGAGGAACCCCCTGGGCAAGGGTAGTTCTCCCCACATTTCAGCTGGAGGGGACACGTGTTAGACCTGGCACCTTGGCGTGAGTTTCCCTTCCACTTTTTTTGATGGTGTGCCTCGATTGTTTTGCTGGTGTTGTCCGCTCAGGGCACTGCGCCACGGCTAATCCGTGCCGCAGTGCAAGTGCTCCCTAGGTAAAGTGTACCTGTAATTGATGTCCATGATTGGTTTATTGGATTCACTGTCAGTCCCCAGTAAAGTGCACCAGGGGTGCCAGGGCTCGTGAATGCCAATGCCGCTGGTGGGCTTGCAGCGCTGGTTGCGCCACCCACAGAAGCGGCCTTGTAAAATGTGTATAGGGTCTGCCACCGCAGACCCTGTGCGCGGTCCGGGACCGTCGCGCTGACTGCGCAAGTGCCCCCACTTGCCAGTCCCTAAACCTTCCCTTACCTACATATTAGCCACCCCTCTGGTAGGCCCAAGGGCAGGGTGCATTGTAGGCATAAGGTAAGACATGCCCTGGTGTGTGTGGCATGTCTTAGTAGTGAATTACAGCCCTTTCCGTTCTTCACTATTGAAGGCTACCTGCTCTCCATAGGCCAGAATGGGCTGCTGGGATCACGCCAACGCCGTGACCCCAGTGGACTCAGAGAGCATGGTAGAGTGTCAAGTTTGGTATGCCTGAACTCAGAATAATAAAATACTTCTTGTAGTCAAGTTTATTTTAATATCCTGGGTTTGTAAATACTACTTTTAGAAAGTTAGTATTTACTGACCTGACCATCTCAGTCCGCCTCTGCTGTGTGTGTGTGTGTCCTGCCTAGCAACAGTAGGAGCAGGGTGGGGGGATCCCCAGAGACAGGTTGGCTGCCAGGTGGTGGGTAGAGAGATTACACCTGGATGGGTGGGAGGAGTACACCTTGACTCTTGAATAGACCTGTGCTCTGCCACCACAAAGCCGGCGCCACCCCCTGTGGGGCGGCTGATGTCTCTGCCCTGCTGCTGAAAGGAAAGAGCAGAGTCACCATAACAAAGTGCTCCAGAACTGGACTGAGCCAGGCCTAGGCCCCCTGGCGCTAAAGAACAAAAGAATCATGGTATAAAAGTAGGAGCCTGGCTCCTAAGAAATCAGAATCCTGTTTACCACAAAGAACCTCTGCCCGACTAGAAGGAGAAGAAGACGCTGGAGGAGCTGGCCTGCTGCTTGCCTTGCTGAGAAAGGAGAGGAAAAGACTTACTGAAAAGACTTTGCTACTTTGTGCTTGAACATTCTCCAAGGGCTTGATCTGAGCTTGCCCCCTGAACTGAACCCCAGGACCAGTGGGTTCTCTGTGCTTCTTGCTCGTCCTCCAATTCGAGCCGTGTGTGCATCCCGCCGGAAAAGAGACTGCGCCCCTCATCGCCCCTCCTAGGGCCGTGACACTCAGGAGCTCGCCTGCCGCAATCCCGTGAGAGCCCCGCTCCGTCCGGAGCCGCTCTCTGTCCCCGGGCCAGGCCGCCGGCACCCCTGTCACCGCCTGCCACTGGAGTGCGCTGAACGCGCTATCACCCCTCCTGCCGGAAGCCGTCCGACGACTGTGATCTACGCCGGGTCACCCAGCTGCACTGACCGTGCCCTGTGGCCCCGCTTCGCTATCCCCGGACATCTCAGGCCGCGCCGCCCCCGCTGTGGAGACCCTCCTGCACCGCCGTGCCAAAGGGTCGCGGGCCGCGCCTGCCTACTTGCCCACACCTGCTGATTGAGGACCCAAGAACACTTCCCGAAGTTGAGAGTCGCACCGACCTGTGCCGACTCTCCTAACCACGAAGGAAGTCCAGTATCGGGCTCGGGGCCCGAAACGCCTTATTTCCCCGTTCGCAGGAACCGATCTCTGTGAGTACTGGAACTACAAGTAAAGAGACTACGAACTATCCATTTGAAACTACGAACCAAGAACATTTGCCTGCTGTACAACCTGGTGGCATAGCGAAAACGTTATTGGTCTGGCGATAAGTCTGCTGAGATATATATACCTTATTTTTACATAAAGAATCGTATTTTTTATATATATCCAAGTCTGGTGTCCGTTTCTGGGGGGATTGATGTATTTACTGTGTGTGTGATTGTAAGTGCTTAACCAACAACGCCTGAGGAATCGCCTTGGCTGCTCACGCCACGCACCTAGAGGGTGAGCAAGGGTCATTCGCGAGGGGTTATCCTGCGCCCTGACGTGGAGGAGAGGGTTCCTGCTTGACACAAGGGCAACCTTGCGCCAACCAGAGATCCCCGACTCTAACAACTCTCTAGTAGGGTACACACCAGTAGGTGTTGCCATGTTATACCAAGGATGACAAATATCGATTCTGTGAGTCAAGGATACAGAGGTAATGCGTGTCATAAATCAATACTCAGAAGACAATGATGTACATAATACAAGTAAGGGTATATGACTGGCTATGCCTATACATGATGTAACATATTAATCAGTCAATTAATTAACATAAGCAATTTAAAGTTGGAATGGTACATGTATTATTATGTATACTAACTAGAGCTTGCCTGGAGATGTGGAAGAACTGGTTTGTGACAACCGTGTGGTACAGGCCAGAGAGGTATCAGATTGTAGGAGACTATCCAGTAATTTCTAACCAACAAGGTCTAGATAAGGTCTTTTGCCTCTGTACTAGGTGTCATGAATTGTATGGATGTAGATATCATTTACCGATGTAAATGAGGTCAAAAGGGCACCAAATACAGTATATCACATTGGTGGTGGCACAGTTAGTTAAGTCATTCAGAATCCATTTTACATTGCCATGGTTGAAAGTTTTGGTATTCTTGGTGTATTGGCATGCTATGCAACCTCCACAGCTGAAGTGTCCAGTGACACAGGGGAGAGACCAAGCATCCTCGATCGTTGTAATAGGTTTCAATATGCTTGTGTCTGAATGTACCAGGTGTTTCTTGATGTGTTTGCCCTTCTTGTACGAGAACATCGGTAGTTCTTGACATGTACTCAATGTTTTCACACTGGGCCAATGTGTTTTAATGATTTAACTACTTGGGTGCTTAAAGGGCCATTGTCCGGCACAATTATTTAGTGCACTCGCCCCTCTTATTATTTTTCAGCTTAACTTGAGCTGGAACTCTGGAACACCTCCTTACAAACTGGCCATTTCACTTCGTCTTGGAAACAGGCCATGCTGATCCCTATTCTAAAAAGAACCTGAAATCGACGTTTAGCAACTACCGGCCCTTTTCCCTTTTACCTAAACCAAACAAAATCCTGGAGAAAGTAGTGCAAGAACAACTCTCTAACTACCTTGAGTCCGGGCAACTTCTCCACGATTCGCAGTCCGGTTTTAGATCCGGCTATAGTACCGAGACTGCACTTCTGGAGGTGGCAGAGACTATCCGCGAATGTGTGGACGCAGGCCATGCAGCAATGTTAGTGCTCCTCGATCTGTTGTGGCATCCGATACGGTCTCTCATGCCATATTGACTGAGAGACTGTATAGTCTTGGGATTCAAGGCACCCCTTTGGCCTGGATTAGATCTTTTCTAAGCGGTCGTACCCAACAGGTCTACCTTCAACCTTTTGTCTCGGAGAAGAAACCACTTAGTTGTAGTGTTCTCCAGGGCTCTACCCTGAGCACACTGTTTTTTATTCTCTACTTATCGCCGCTGTCCACAGTGGCAGAATCCTGTGGGGTCAGAGTGATCTCATACGCTGATGACACACAACTAATGTTTTCATTTAGAGATCCCTCTGACGCCAGTTTTTCGAACTTCAGACGCTGCCTTAGCAACATCTCTTCCTAGATGTCACTTAACACTCTCAGGCTCAACTCGGATAAAACTGAGGTGTTGTTTTTTAATTAAAAAAAACCCTCTACCCCTACTTTGGTGAGCACCTGAGTTGAACCCCTCCACCCCCCAGTGCCGGTGGTGTCTGCTAGGAATCTTGGATTCCTATTTGATAATGAATTGTCTTGCAAGGCTCAAATAAATAAGGTCACATCTTCATGTTTTGGTAAACTTCGCATGACCCGTAAAATTCTCCCTTTCCTTCCTTTGGATGCTCGCCAGACCATTATCCACGCCCTTATAACATCACACCTGAATTATGCAAACAGCCTGTATGTCGGAGCGCCAGCCTATCTGGTCAAACGTCTACAGATTGTGCAGAAAGCGGCTGCAAGAATGATCTGTAACATCCCATATTGTCACTCAATCTCTCCTCACTTAAAAAAGTTACACTGGCTGCGCATGACTAGTCGCATTCAGTTTAAATCTCTGGTCCTGGCATTTAGAGCAATGCAGGCTCAGGGGCCGGCCTATCTCAGAGCTAAACACTATCATGCTCAGTCCAACCGATCTCTTAGATGAAATTATCTTTGCCTCTTATGTACTCCCCGATTTCATTGTTCTAGAATGGGGGGCAGAGCGTTCGCAGTTATCACTGCTCAATCCTGGAACAGCTTGCCACTGTCACTCCGTATGACAGAATCGGAATGCTTATTTCAACGCAATTTAAAACCTGGCTGTTTTCCATCCCTTAGTCGCTCAGAGACACTTACAACTGCTTACCGTTTACAGAGTGGGACACCCCCATCGGGTGTAGCTGCGCGCTTTATAAGTTTCTAAATAAATAAATAATAAATAAATAAATAAATAAAGGGCAATAGGTGGTAACAGTTACTCTTCTTTTATCCTGGGTCTTGAGCTTGCTTGCTAGTAGTACCTCTCGTGGGCTGAACCATGCCCTCTTCATGGATGTTTTGATCAGTCTTTTTGGGTAGCCTCGGTCTCTTAGTCTGCCACTCAGAATATTGGCTTCCTTAAAGAAGTCTTATTTTAATGTGCAATTCCTTCTGAGACGCAGGAATTGTCCGTACGGAAGTCCATCCTTCAGAGCTCTCAGGTGGACGCTACCGTATTGTAACACAGTATTGCACT
Source organism: Triturus cristatus (assembly GCF_964204655.1). Lineage (NCBI taxonomy): Eukaryota > Metazoa > Chordata > Amphibia > Caudata > Salamandridae > Triturus > Triturus cristatus. Next base: position 751,605,622 of record NC_140584.1, on the reverse strand, counting down.
CGGTCAGTTTACGATGGAGAGTGACAATCAACTGGTTATTGTAGTTCTGTATTTGGAGATCCATAAATGTGATTACTCTCTTGTCTGAGTTGTAGGTGAAAAGCAGGGCCGATTTGGTAAGAGATGAACATTTCCAGATTCTTATCGTGCCAACACATATCAGGAAGATGTCATCAATGTAACATTTCCAGCATTTGATGCTGTTATAGAAAGGGTTGTTCTCATTGATGATACATTTTTCTTCAAAGACACCAATGTACAAATTTGCCAGGTTTGGGGCAAAAATTGCCCCCATAGAAGTTCCAGAACACTGTTGATAGTACTCAGTGTTGAACTTAAAATAGTTAATAGATAAAGAGATTTCCAGTAGATCTGCAATAAACTCAGTGGGTACTGACACCGTGCTGGATGTGATTTCAGAAGTTCTTTGATCACATCAATACTCTCCTTCTGTGGTATATTCGTGTACAGAGATTCAATATCTAATGTAACAAGTAGTTCTTCTTGGGGGTTAAATTCTATCCTTCAATCAGGTTAATCATATAGGTACTGTTTTGTACATAAGTGGGTAAAGAGGGGACATAGTCTTTAATAAAACTGTTGATGTATTGTCCCAAAGGTTCCGGGATCGATACACATCTGGATAGTATGGGTCTTCTCGGGGGATTGACAGTGTCCTTATGCACCATTGGCAAGGTGTAGTGTACTGGAGTCCTGGGGTTTTGTTGTTTGAGTCAATCAAATTCTGATTTAGTAATAAAGCCTTTCTCTAAGCCGTAGGTAGTGACTTCCTGTATACGTTTCTGAATCGCAGCCAGGGGATTGCGTGACAGTTTCTTGTAGTGCCGGTTATTGTTAAGTTGTGTTATTATCTCAGCCTCATATTTGATTTTGTCCTGGAGCAGAATCCCTCCACCTGTATCAGCTGGCTTAATGATAAGAGAGTCATCGTTCTTTAAGTCCAACAGAACTTTCCGCTCTTCTTTAGAGATGTTGTGTGAGGTGAAGACTCTTTTGGTTTTGAGTTGGAGAATGCCTTCTAAACTCCCTTTTCGAAAGCGATAATTTCAGGTGGCATCAGAGCATTAGATAGTATGAAGGTGGAGTTAGGATGCAAAGAAATGTTATGAGAAGGAATGACTTACTGGTTGTCACTAAAGAAGACCTAAAGTCTTAATGTAGTGAAGATTTTGTGTAATTCTGTCTGGAGTTTGAAGAAATCAGTTCTCTCTGTCAGAACAAATGATAAACCTTTGCTGAGGAGTGATGTTTTACTGCTATTTAGCTGGCGGAGTGATAAGTTGAAGATAGGGATGGTATCTATTCGATTCAACTGATCAATTTCAAGAGAGGTGATCAACGGTAAATCACTCTCATCCATATTAGTCGATGATATTGACATTGTGTCTGTCTCTCCCCTGCAAGTTGGTTCCAGGTTCTCTTCTGATTCCAGTTGGTGCCACGGCCCCTTGGGGCCTGTCTTAAAAAAGGATTCTTTTGCGGATTTCGTCGGATTCCACTGGGGCCTTCTGTCCCGTCGTCTGAGGATTCTGATCCTGCCGAAGAGTCAGAGAAACCAATGAGATTATTGTTCTTGAATCTACCCCAAGTGACGGTTTTTCTACTAAGTTGTGGCTGAGAGTAGTAATTGTCCTGGAGGTAGGGAAAGACTTTCTCCTTAGTATAGACAGCAATATCTTTCTGTACCTTGTCAGCCTTCTTCTTTGATTCGACGGTATTGAATTCCTGTATGGTTTTATTCAGCTTCTCCAACGATGCCTTCGATTCCTCTAGGTTGTCATAGCCAAACAACTTCTTTTTAACTTCTGTTTAACTACCACTTCAATCGGCCGGATGGACCCGTATTTATTGATATTGAGATTAGGCCTCCTGTGTGTTGCCCTCATTGGGTAACATGCTTAAAATAAACATTGGATATTCAGTAACTCTGTTACTGCGCTCTTCGCTAGAAACCTAACTGTGGCATCTCGTCTGCTCAAGGGTGCCTTGTGCATCTTCACTGACACTTTTTAAAACTTTTTTAAAGTTTGTTAGATGGTAAAATTATTCCATCCTTGTTGCCTGATAGGAAAATCCCAGCAATACACTTGATGCAATATCACTCAGGCAACCGGATTTAACAGCTTGGTAAGCCTACTGGAGCACTTGTCCATTGGCCCACTGCTCTCACTGTCCGGTTATACTATACTGAATATGTCCTGTTTTCAGTCCCCAGAATCACCTGTCCTGAAGAGACCCCATAACACGCGAGGGTCGAAACGTCGTTGGCTATTAATAAGAGGAAGCCATCAACTAATCATATAGTTGTATCTGAATAATTTGCTTGTACCAATACACCATTAGCTCCTCTTTTTACCAATAACCACCATTACATTTATTTCAACTGCACCTTTTATACTTCACGGGTTTTGATTATGGTTACTTCACTGAGTCACAATTCACTTTTGAAATGCAAATGTATATAGTGTAAATACACAGACAGGATCAAACTTTTGTATGCTTTCTTTGTATTAAATAATTATTATGCAAGAATAAATATCTCACTTCGGCTGAAGGGAGTACCAAAAACATCTCTTTTGTCCAGTGGGCTAAAAAACATTTCAAAATCTTTCAATTTGTTGATGCTTTATTAAGTTAAAG